>NC_056730.1:509768210-510368210 GCF_019279795.1 Protopterus annectens | reverse complement strand
AATAAACAGGACATGCTGGAGGGATAGATTCCTGTCCCAGAGACTTCCCATACTCTGGAACAGGCTACCCATCTATATCAAGCAAAGTTCTTCATTAGCACTCTTCAAGAAAAATCTTGATAAGTGGATGGGAAATAGGAAATACACCCCGGGGATCACTTCTGTGTCTCTGCTCGACAGTGGCACAGGAAAATAACTTTCTTCGGTGGCGTAAGCCAGGGGACCTTGTTGGCTAGGCTTACGTAGGCCCTTGGGCCGATAGCCTAGTACCTACCTATGAACCTTATACCGCTTCCATTCCGGCGGTTTTGGAGTTTTTGTCTGAACTCTTCCATCAGGGATCTGCGGCTGCCACAATCATGGTTCAAGTGGCAGAAATTTCAAATTTTCATCTAGGCCTACAAGATTCTAATCTGATGTCACATAGGTTGTGCAAAAAATTCCACTTTGTTAAGACCCCCATTTCAGGAACTGGTTGCTTCATGGGACTTGAATTTTGTGCTATCCAAATTAATGTCTCCACCCTTTGAGCCTTCTCATTCGTCGCCTTTGAAATTTCTGTCTTGGAAAACTTTGTTTCTGGTGGCAATCACATTTGCTAGACGAGTGTCAGAGTTACAAGCACTGTTTGTCAAACCCCCTTATCTGATATTTCACAAAGACAGAGTATCTCTTCGTACTAATCCATCCTTTATCCCCAAGGTCTGTTTCCATAGCACTTTGAACCAATCCATAGAACTTCCGGCATTCTTCCCTAATCATTCCACTGCAGCAGAATACAGGTTTCATCAGCTGGATGTTCATAGACAATTACATTTTTATTTGCACCGAACTAAGGAATTCAGGAAGTCAGACCAATTATTAATTTCCTTCACCGACTCCAGATTAGGTCTACTAGTTTCCAAAGTGACCCTCTCTAATTGGATCTCTAGCTGTATAGCTTACATTTACACTTCTGATGGTAAGCCTTTACCTTTCAAAATTAAGGCTCATTCTACGAGATCTCAGTCTACCTCTGCAGCCTTTCAAGCCAGGGTCCCACTTGATAATATCTGTGCAGCAGCAACTTGGGAAACCCCTCACACATTTATTATTCATTACAAATTGGATTTGACCTCCAGGGGTAGAGCATCCTTTGGTTCCATGGTACTCAGGAGTATTTTTCCTTGAGCCACCCAAGAATAAGGTGCTAGGGACGCTGTCTCATGTGTAAGAATGAAGGAGGGATAGGACTACAGAACATAAAGAAGTTATGTACTCACCATAACGTTCCATGTTTGTAGTCCATCTTGCCTTTCATTCTTACGAACCCACCATCCTACCCCCATCCTGGAAGTATCTGGAGACAGAAAAATATTGTTATTATCATTCACTGGAAACCTTTTATTACTGGATTCTTTCTATATGGTTATTATTTCTCTTAGTTAGCAGCAAACAAGATCTGGGGATTGTACTGGTGCACCACGGGATACCTACCTAGCCACGAGCCAACTAGAAGACTTTGAGCTTGTAAAAAGGCCGAGTCGGAGCTGAGGATAAGCTCCGAACCCATGTGTAAGAATGAAGGGAGAGATGGACTACAAACATGGAACGTTATGGTGAGTACATAACTTCTTTAACTATTTACATACTCAGCGAGCCTTTAGAAGCGGTTTTAAAGGTATATGACCATTCAAACCAGGCATCCTATGGGCTTTCAGAGCTGTTATCCATCTAAGTGTCACCATTTCCACTTTATTAGCCCAGCAGATTAATTTTAACATACCTAGTAACATCAGTTCAGTATGTGATGTCGTGAGGAAGAACTGGCTCATCCTCATTGCTGATGATAGCTTCAGGGAAGTGGTTGGCAGTAGTCTTAATTTGATATTTAAGAATAACTTTTTTTTTGAGGCAACAGCTTTGTTATTGCAATGTTAACACTGGATTGGAACATAGGAATATTTCTTATAGGTTGGGTACACATCCCTGTCATTGCTGTAAAGCCTGTGCTTTTATCTCCAAACACAAAACGTTTAATCATCCAGTGACAGAGAAGGTGTTTACTCCTAGCTTCTATGCAGATTGTTGCAGTAGTAATGTGGTGTACCTTGCCATCTGTCAGAAATGTGTCAGTTTTTATGTAGGCAAAACTAATCCCTTCTCAAGGAACGTATTTTGCAGCATCTTGGGGACATTTGTAGAGCTAATACCTCTAATGCACTTGCTTAATGTATAATTGATAATAAGGATCATTATTTTGAGTTTTTGGTTTTGCACATGTTGCATGATAATGTCCAGATGGGTGATATTGCGAATAAAGTGGAAATGATGGAACCTGGATGTATAACAGTCCTAAGAGCCCATAGGATGCCTGATTTGAATGGTCATATACCTTTAAAATCGCTCCTAAAGGCTTGTTGAGTATGTAAGTAGTTTATTTGTTTTAATTTGATTTTAACTGATGTTATTATATATACACTATGTATTTTCATTTGACTTCATGGTCTGATGAAGCGGATTGTTTAGCGAATGCGCCTTTCTTTAAAGTTTTATATTTTGCTGTGTTGTTTGGCATTTCATTTGTTTTTGAGTGTAGAATTTTAATAACTTATCTGACAGTTGTCACAGAGGATTAAGGAGTTGTTAGTGAACTGTTTCCTGTGGTCCAGTCATGTGGCATTTGATTCCTTCAGCCTCCATTGCCTAATTGTGTGACTCTGAGCAAGTCACTTAACCAAACAGCACTTCCACACTAAGTCTAAAAAAGGTCCAGGGAAATCAGTGCTCTATCCCAGTAAACAAAGACAAGTACAAATAAAATAATAACAAACACCAAGTACTGCACATATTTAATTTATATACTACACACACACACACACACACACACACACACACACACAATTATATCCTTAAACTCAGTAGGGCATTAATATAGGTAAACTGAAAGATGTCCCGTCTTGTATTTCATCGAGTACCAAACAAGACATCATCATATTTTTAGGAGACATTAACATATACTGGTCTGAATTATCCCTCCAAAATCCCCCAACCATAAACCTCTTTAGCTTTCCACAATTAATAACAGACCACCACTAGCATTGATTATAAATAAACAATGTAGCACCGGACTAGATATTAACCTCTAACATATCTCACATTTGTACTGTAGTACTCTTTCTGATTCCCCTAGTGATTCATAGATTATTCACAGATTCATAGATATCTGAATACCACTAAGTTTTATGATCGTTCATATCTTGTTACTTCTCTCCCTTATGCTGCACCTCCTTTCCCCATGAGGGCTATATTAGTCAATTCTAGAGTGAATTTGTGGCCATCTTCCAGTCATGTAGGTCAAGTTTACAGGAAGATAATGTGTTGCATTGGTTAACAAGCAGGGGAAATGTATTCCTGAGGTTTGGGAGACAATGGATTATAACTGTATCCCTCCATTGTGTTTTATTCATCTTCTGGTTAAGATTTAGGTAGTATTGGTGGATATACTGGACTTGAGGAGCTACATAAGGTACATAAGAATGGGGTCTCTAATGGTGTGGTTAGTGAGACAAAGATCTCCCCCTAAAGATCTATGAGACACTGAATAAAGGGTTAGAGCTTTCAAACTCTTTTGGCAGCTCAGGGACTTCAGGCATGTGATCTTTTTGGATAGGAGCTTTTTGAGGCCTTTGTAATTATTTGATATGTTTAGTCAAATATATCCCACAGGAGCCTTTGTACTAAATAACTGGTCTGATTAATGCTGAGTATAAGAGAGTGATTAGTCCTTTCACAATTAGTTGTGCTAAATAAAAAGATTTCCTGAAAATTGTTGGTCAGGTCAGGCACAGTCTGTAAGTAAATTTTAATATCTGATCATACATTACATTGAGGTTGGCTCATTTTTTAGTCCTTAAATTCAGTGGGGTTTGCTGTAGGGGTTTTTGGGAGTTTAAAGGAGACGATCACAAGTTTATGGTCAGACTTCACTGTGGAATGAGATACCTGAGGAGTCTTGTAAGAGGCAGCCATATTTATAAGAATCAGGTTAAGAATTCTGTGCCCTCTAGTAAGTTTACTTACAAACTGCTCATGCAAATTTTTTATTATCTCTAGGAATTTTGGTTCAAATACTAACTACATTGGAGACACAAGTGTCCAACTTTATTGAATGCTAGTTGAGGTCACACAAAATAATGCGGTTTTTGCTAATAGGACAATAATTTAGAACACAAAGGGATCTTATATACTCATTCTGTAACAAGCTATTAGATGAAAATCAGTTCTACCTAAAGTGATCTGTAGTTTAATGAATTCAGTTTCTGTCTCCTTTGGGATCTGCCTGGGGGTAATATGTCCCTTGATAAATACAGAGACTCAACTATAGCTGCCATTGGGTCTGAAACATGAGAAATGCAAAACCCTAGTATAGACGGGGTGCTCGCTTTACATTTAAACAAAGTTTCAGTAACCGTGCAGACATGGATGTTTTCCAAATGTAGCAGTGCCTCAAAATCAGGCAATTTATTACTGAGACATCTGGCATTGAGGAGAGCTACCTTAATATAATCCAGTTTTGGGACTGATACGTTAGTTATTTTGCAACTGCATCAATTGGACTCTGCCTAAAAAGGCACAATAGGCAGCAAAGGCTTTAGCCAGTGTGAGGAAGCCTTAGAGAGAGGTGCAGACCATGCTTAGTGAAGTAAGCTGAATTGTTGAACATCTTGTCCCACACTGAAATCATCCCACCTATCTCATATAGACTATGTAGAGCGCAAAAAAAAAATCCCACTGTTAACTGAGACAGAGCAAAAATAAATAAATAAATAATCTTAATACTTTTAACTCCATTATCCAAAAACAACTGGAATTTTCTAAAATATCTACATTCGGATGAGGTTGTGAAAATGTCTCAGCCATGTGTGCCTAAATATCTGAATGCTCTATGTTACCTGCATATAAATGTAAATCAAAACTACACTAACTTCACTAACTTCAGAAATTAAACAATCAATGACAGAAAGAGAAAAAAAATGAAATTCTTACAAAAACTATATTGTAAATTTGGCACTGGTAGCAGCTTTATATTTTGGAATCATGTATGTATAATCTTTTCCTCTTGAAGATTTGCAAGATATAAATATCCAAGTGTTTAACAATAATCTAAATTCTTCATCATGTACTGCATGACATCTCAGACATAACCTTCCACCTAACTAATGATAAGTTACAGAATATAACTAAGCCACTTCAAACATTCTTCATAGCATACATTTTGGCATTCAGTAATATACTTGGTGAATTTTCTTTGAATATTTTCAAGTAATATTAGATCCACTTTGGAATATGAACAAAATAATGAGTGATATTCAATAACTGGTCTTACATAGGTTGTAAATAATTTAACTAGAACCTTCTCTGATCTGCTGGCAGAATATTTAATAACAGTCCCATAACTCATACTGCCTTTAACTTGACTTCACGAGCATTATTCTTAAAGTACAGATCATGTATTATGCAGATACTCAAGTCATTATACTCAAAATGTCATTAGCAATATCTGTACCCAAGTTGAATTTGTGTACTGGTTTGGATGGACCATTTATCCCTTAACCATATATATATATATATATATATATATATATATATATATATATATGTATATGTATTCTCGATATGTAACTTGAACTTAATATACAGTAGAGAGTCGATTATCCAAATGTCAATTATAAGAAATGTCAATTATCCGAACGCAGCCTTCCAAAGTTTTCAGGTAGGAAAAACCATAAACTTGCCAACAACTGGTACAGATCCACAATGTGAAAAACCACCGACTTCAGAGAATGTATATCCACAAAAATGTTTTTATTCTCTCTCTCTAGTGCCTCAGTGTGAACACCTTCAAGGAGTATAGAAACTGATTGCTAACAAGACATTTTATATCAAATAACACTCCATCATTAACCAATTAAAAATCTAATTACATAATAAACTTATATAGTTAAACAAAACACTTCCAGTTTACTTCACCATTAAGTCCCGAAGGGACCAGTGTGTTATACATTAAAATATACACCGATTCCTTGTACAAAAGTTTCTCCTTTAATAAAATGTCATTTTCATTTAGCAGCTTAATTTGTTCTAAAACACTACCCTGAAGCAATAAAAAATTACTATTGTGTTTAGCTTTAAAATGTGCAGCAATAACCTTGTCTCCCCTCTGATTCTTACTGTCTCTAATGTGTTCCATAAGTCATATATATATATATATATATATATATATTTATATATAGAATAGTGTATATATATATATGTATATATATATATATATATATATATATATATATATATGTATATATATATATATATATATATATATATATATATATATACACACACACACACACACACACACACACACACACACACACACACACACATATATATATATATATATATATATATATATATATATATATATATATATAAATACATATAGTAGGTCATATGTAAGGCATCAGGATAGAATGGCTTAGCTTGTCCGCCAGAATGTTGGACTGTCCCGGAATGTGTGTTGCTACCAGAAAGCGACTGGTGGAGATCATCCATTCCCAAACTCTGATGGCCTTGTGACAAAGGTGGTAGGATCGGGTCTATATTGCAACATCGAATGCTTAAAACAGCAAACGATGTTACATCGACACATTTTCAGCGAAAGCTGAAAATGTCGAATCCGAAGAAAGCGATTTCTTTCCTAGGGAAAGAAATCGCTGTTCCAACCCCCGCAAAAAAAAAAAACACATTACACACTTCCAAACACATACACACATACCCAATCCTAATTATAACCCCCCAAAAAACAGTAAACAACTAAATACACATATGCACATAACCAAAACATACATTTAAAAAAAAAAAAAAAACATTTTAAACCATATGCACTTACCTTAACCCGCACACTAACCCTAACGTTAGTTAACTCTCGCACATTCACATAAACAGCTCCAAACACATACACACTTACCTTAACCCTAACTCTACCCCCCCCAAAACAAAAGTAAACAACTGAAAACACATATACATGGAACTCAACCATACAGTTAACATAAAATATACAACAGCAAACACTTTCATACATATGCACTTACCTTAACCCGCACCCTAACCCTAAGGTCTGTAACTGTTGCACAATCACGCTCGGGAGCTATACCGGACAAGGGATCACACTACACTTCAGAATACGGCAAAACAACAAAGCGGTCAAGCAACTTCTTTCCCAGGGAAAAATTTCGCTGAACAGCTGCTTTGCTGTTATGCCTGTTTGCTGTACATTTGTCGACGAAAATGCATTTGACATAATGTGTTTTCGTTGAACTCATAGGAACCTGTAGGATCTGGTCCCTCCCTGTTTGTTGATGTACCAGACGACCGACATGTTGTCTCACTGAATTGCAAATATTCCCAGAGGAAGAAAGGCTTGAAGGGCTTGCAACACTAAAAGAACCGCTCTCATCTCTGGAACACTGATATGCAAACTGGTCTTGATCGATCATGCCTTGGACTGTCCTTCCCGAGCAATGCCCCTGCCACCCTAGCTGGGATATGTCCGTGGTCACTGTGGCTTGGGCCAGGGCTGCAACAAATGGACGTCCCTCGAGTATGTCCAAAGAATGCATCCACCGAAGGAGGGACGCCCTGCAGGCTTTGCTTATGTGTATCGGATGTGTCAGTGGAAGATCCAGCATAGACCACTGTACCGCAAGAGTCCACTGTAGTACACCCATATGCAAATGAGCACACAGAAGAAGTGTAATTGTGGCCGCCATAGAGCCAAGGGCTCACAACACTGTCTCCACTGGTGGTAGATATGAGCAAAAAATGACAGCGACATGCATTCATAGATTTCAAATTTGTCTGAAGTTAGGAAGACTTTTATCTGCAAGGTGTCTATCCGTACTCCGATGAACTCTATGACCTAGACAAGGTGTAGACGAGGGTGTAGACGAGCTTTGGCAATGTTGATTGCAATACCTAGATAATCCACTAGACGCAGGAAATAGTCCCTGGCCTGGCAAAGTAGACGCTTGGTGGAAGCAGCAAGGAGCCAATTGTCCAGGTACAGAAAGACCTGAATCCCCTGAAGCCTCAGGTGAGCTGCTACCACTGCTGTAACCTTGGTGAATACCCTGGGGGCTGTGGTGAGACCAAAGGGTAGAGCTCATAACTGACTGGCGTGTGAGAGGAGGCGCATGGACGTATTTGAGACCGCTTTTAGGGTGGCCATCCTCGCGGAGAATGTATTTTTGTTCTCCTGCAATGTGGACTCAAGGGGCAACTCAGCGAGTTCCTTAACAAGGTCACACTGCAGTCGAATAATGTGGGCCAAGTAGTTCAGTGCCCTTACAGAAAAGGTTGCTTATGCATACACATGCTTCCCTAGGTGGTCCACCATCCTGGACTCTCAGTTGGGGGGATGGACCGTGGAACTCTACTGAGCTAGTTCCTTCTTGGTGGCTGCTGCTACCACCATAGCATCTACAGGGGATCCTTTATTCCAGGCAGGTCTGTCCGAAGGAGGGCTTAAAATTTTATCAGGGCGCCTTGGAATAGGCTTCACGGTGTCCAGTTCCTTCCAAGCCCGTGAAGTGATTAAGTCCACCAAAGGATCTGCGGGAGGGGGGGGACACCCAGGAGGTAGATGGCCCATGCCAAGGGCCTCCAGGAACACCAACTCTTCTGAGGAAGGTTTTGGGGCAGACCAGCCTCTCCGCTGGCATATAAGTTCCATGATGTCTCCAAATGAGACATCCCCGGGAGGTGATATGGGGGAGCCTTCCCTTTCATCCAAGTCAGTGTCCTCCGTGAGGGACTCCGGGAAGGAGTCCAAGTGCCTCCTCTTGCACATACGCATGCGAGGGACCTCTCCGATGGGGCTCTCCGGAGAGGGCTCGCAAGCTGTCTGATGTTCCTCAAGGGGAACCGTCTGGGGCTCTTCGAGCGTGGGCTGTCCCTGCTGTAAAATGGTGGGAGTCACACCCAGACCAGGGGGAGTCGGGGTGAAATCTGAAGAAATAGTCAGGGGTCTCGATCCAATGGAGAGTGCCCTTTCCACTACATCGAATGCCAAGGGAGAGCAAACTTCCTGGGACCCTAGCTTGGCAACTGCTCTCCTGGGGTCCAACGAGGGGATTGGATCCAGTTCCAAAGGAGATGGAGCGCCGAGGAGATGGCATCGACCCAACAAGATCAGAGCCGATGGGAAAAACTCCACCCCCTCAGATCCGATGCCCAGGCTCTCGGATCCAAACTAGTTGGATCTGACGTGCTCAAGGTAACTGTCAGCATCAAGGTAGCAAGTACCATCGCCACCGACCCCCTGACTCAGAAGCTCCTTGGATCCAGATACTCCGAAGCCAATGGTTGGATCGGAGAAGGAGAAATAGGTGAAAAGAAGGGGAGTAAGCTACCCTCTCCAGAGGGAGAGGGAGCTGGTAAGACTCCCATCTGGATCTGCATCCTAATAAACCTCCTCATCATTTTATCCATGTCAGATTTCGAAAGGCTATGGGTGGAGCGCGACGAGGCTATGGACTCCGACCTAGCTGGTCGATGTACCTAAGCCCTGGAAGATGACCTAGACTACTCCGGCTCTGGAGAAAAACGAGGTGATCGGAGCCGAGGGGAGACAGGTTCAGAAACAACCCGCACCTTAGGAGGAGCTCCTGCTGGGGCAGAATGACCTAGGGACCTCTTTCTGTGTCTGTCACCTTTGTGCGCTCTCTCTTGTTTCTTCAGCTTTATGGTGTCTCCATCCCCAGGCCTAGAAGTGGGAGGTTGAGTCTTGGCCTTGGAGGGAGAGACAGAGAGAGAGGGAACTACTGAGACAGAAGATGTGGTCACAGCCATGGCCACCGAAGAAGAAGGGACTGCCTCAGAAGCAGGGAGAAGGCCCTTCATAATAAGTTCAGCCCTGCAGTCTCTCAGAGCTCGCGGGTTAAAACGTGAGCAAATGCTGCAGTCTGTCGAAAGGTAATCTGCACCTAAACAGACAACACACAGAGTGTGGCCGTCGGCAGGCGACAACTTATGGCCACACTCTGTGCATTTCCAAAACATGTTTCAGTTATCAGCCATACTAAGAAAAGCAAGATGGCCTAAGATAACCTCCAACCAATCCACACACACACACAAACAGCTGAGGGAAAGGAAAGAACTACCTAACCTTTTTTTTTGTTAGAACACGACGCACCAGCGAGGGGGAGGAAAGGGGAAGCTACACCACTAACTAACCCTACACACACTAACAGCAAAAGCACTTGCCAAAAAACGCTCAAAGTTACTCACAATACCCAGAGCTTGGAGATCACGATGCAAATGCAAACGCGGCAAACGAGATCTGGGGGAAGGAAGGTGGTGTATTATGGGTACGGGAGGAGCTTGCAGCTCAGAGCAGATGCTTGTGAACTTGCCAGCTTGGATCCGAGTCAGATCTGTAACCCACAGGTTGAAGACCAAATGAAGTAAGCTACTTCAGATCTGCTCGATTTGCCATAACCTTCCAAACAAAGCACTCCACTGCATCGCACTACAGCAACTTCAATGACTTTATCTTCAATGGACAATGACAATGGCACTGTTCAAAACTGCTCATAACATATTAATCAAACCAAGCAAATATCCAGCAATTTTGTAATATTAAGAGACATTGTCTACCAATAGATTTAGATCACATAATAATCAAATACCTACTCTTAAATGTAACAATGAACATAGTGACTCAGTACTCAAATCTACATTGCAAAACTCTGGAACACCATTTCTCTGGAAATCAGTGCAGAAGGAACCCTAAAACTATTTCTCATTACATTAAAAACTACTTACTATATGTTGGGGTCTGTACCTGCAATGCCTGGAAACGTAAAACAAAATAACTTCCAGAACTGCCCAAATAAATAAATCACAATAGTACCCTCTTATCTGTGGTTTTCACCTTCTAACCAATATGTTTTACAGATTCTCTTGTCTGTGACTACTTTCACATATCAACTAACTCTTACAACTCTTACCTAGGCCTTTGTTCTTAGTTGTATCATAACTCTTATCTCCACTTTCCCTCCTTTATTTGGCCTCATGTTTGAAAAGTTAAAATGTCTAATCACTCAACTCTTTCACTTAGCACATTTGTAATTAGATGTTATATGTTGCTTAAGACACAAACATTTTGTAAATATATTATAAAATACATTTACAGCTATGGTCTGTGTATATGCAATACAACAATTTCTGATTAGGACTACACTGAAACTGGGCTTTTCAGACCAGTTGGACTATCCTGATTAAGAAATGGAAACAAATAAATAAAATAATGTAATACAGAAATATAAGAAGTATAGATTACAGTGCAGCCTATGCATGTGTTATCTTTTAAAGTACTACTGCTCTTTCTTTTGATATCAAACTTTTACTTAAAGTATCAACTTCCTTCTTAAGACACTCTGCACAGTTTGCATGCATTGTGACTCTGAGGTTACATTAGTGGCCAAGCACTTTTCATATAATCTACTTGTACATCTCTCCATTAAATTAACAGAGCTAGTTGAGCCTAATGCCCAAGTTTACAATGCTTATCATATTACAGTATCAGTTAATCTCATTAACAATACAACATCAAGCATCAAACTAGAGACAGGTAAAACTAAATAACCTCCCCTCTTCTGGAGCGTGGAAATATTCTTTCCTTCAAACTAGCTATTGTGTACATACCCTTTGATACAGTTCCCTTTTTTGCACATCTGAGATGTACACATCTACACAAATCACATCCCTGTGGATGCACCTCCATCTTTCATGTGTTTCCAGTACATTATGTCCTTTTCCAGCTACATAGCCCAGCTCCTGTCTTTATCTCAGTGTCATTAACTTAAACATTCCAAATATAATTCAAATGCAACTGACCTTAAACTTTGTACATCTTTGTCAATATGCACTAACAACCCTAACCCTACATCCATATGAAGCCTCTCTTCCTATCTCACCACATCCCATTTAACATCATGTAGCATTCTACCTTTCCTTTCTTAACTGAGTGATGTATCCATTTAGCTTCCCATTATTGTATCTGCTTCTCCATTGTTTATACTAGAATCCTTAATAAAAGGTTATATTTACACTTTACTGTGTTTGGGCAACTAGCATCTGTTCTCATCAACACCATTTCTTCCTATATTTTTCCTCTGCCCTTTCTTTGTGTTCTCTCATTTATTTCTCATTAAACTGATTTGTACTTTTTAATCTGTCCCACCTTTGGTGACTCTCTTTTTTGATGCTTTGGATATTGCTTTCTAGCCTACTGTCATTATTAATCCAACCAATTCTCTACAGTCATCAGTTACCCTAACATAAAAAAGTTTTTTAGACACCTCTCCTATTTCAGGGCATAGTTCTCTGATCAACTGCCATATATCTCTCTGAAAGCCCTTTAACCTCTCACATTCCCAAATTAAATGCAACCACATGCCTCTCAGCTCTTCATCTTTCCAGTATATCCTATCTCCCCACAAACATCCTCTCTCTTCTAACTGGCAGATAAAAGTACTTATGAAGGCCCTTACACACAAGGACTCTATAAATCAGTGTGCCTTTAATATATATCTGGGCAGCTGCAGCATACGTTTCCATTCTTTCTTCTCAATTGATTCTTGCAAATCAGTCTCCCACTCTTGTCTTTTCCTTTCTGTCTTCACTATTTAACCATTTTTTCCAGCCTTCAATAATCCTCTTTTGGGTTTCCCCTCAGACCATCTTAAATTTATTTCCTTCACCATTTCTAGGATTTCTTTATGTTCCCTAATATTCCTTTCCACCTTCATCCACTGCTCCAAGGTCTAATTATTTCACCTATTAGGATTTGGGCTACTACTACAATTAATTTTGTTTCTTTTCCATCTCCATGTTGCAATTTCCCTCTTCTCTATCCTGATTCAAGCCCCAATTCAATATTACCCTTTCTCTCCAGACTTTAAATCTCTCTCTCTCTCTCTGCTAGTTCTCAGTAAACAGCTTTTGGGCTACTTTGTTCAATTTCTGAGATAAATATCCCAGTGACATTTCCATTAATGGATTTATTTATATCCTCTTTATCTCCCTGAATCTATTCTTTCTTTATGATCATGTCCTTATAGTCTTCTTCATATTTGACATCAGCTAATCTGTTATCAGACAGGCTTTAGGTCTGGTGCTCCTAATCCTCCTCTTTCTTTGGATTCTGTTACTGTTTCCCAATCTATTCATGTGCACCCACCATTGCAAACATCGTCTTGCTGACATGGGGACTTATGATTTTGTTCAAACTCCCTTTACTCAAAAAATGTGTGGGGTATTTTCACTATTTGGATGATTTACTGATCCTTTGGTCAGCCACAGAGACACACTTGGATACTTTTATGGATGAACTGCAGTCGAGTACAACTTTTTTAAAAATGTACCCGCCACATACCTCTTAGAGCAAGAAATCTGAACAAAGACATAAATAATGGGGGACAAAGGCCCAAAAATAGGACCAATTTTTAAATATTTATCTTACAAACTTAGAAAGTTGATAGAATAACAGGTTTGGAATTAGCTTGAATTTTCTGAAGGTATGAAACTTGAAAGTCAAATGTTTGCCATTATATTCTGACTTGAATCTACAATGATTTGCTAATGGTTTGCTAGAAAATCACAATGTTTTGAGAAATAAACTAAACATATGAGGCAAAAATCTGGACATTCTGCAAAAATCTGTACAGTAGAGAGCTATGAGCCACCACGTTGACCCAGCTCAGATCCGCTACTTGGACATCGAAATCAAGAAAGACTAGTATGGTGGTATGGACACACAGATTTACAGGAAGACCATGTTCTGTAATTCTTTTTTGTTGTACACCAGCTGTCAACCTTTCCATCAAAAGAAGAGGATTGTGAAAAGTCACCTTACCAGGATTTCTCACCTGACATCTGACGATAACTGTTTAAAACAGTTTTGACACCCTCAAATCTATGTTTTTGGAAAAAGGGTATGCTGAAACTCTTCTTGATTATCTTCAGAAGGATGTGTGGGTAGACAGAGACAATAGGTATGCACCTATTATTAGGTATGGCCTTGATAATATTAAGTTGAAGGACAAGACAAATGAAAGTAAGGATACTCTTGGCTACACCAATATGGTTTTACATTACTCATCGGACTCTAAAGACATCCAAAAAGTGGTGCAGAGAAATTGGACCATCTTACATTGTGATGAGGAACTCCTACAAAATCTTCCTTCATTCACCATTAAGAGCAAATGAAGATTGCGTTGACTGGGTATGGTTGTACATGCTCCAGTTTCAAGAAATTCACATTTTTGGGGCTTGAACAGGTGGAAGCAGGTGCCTTTGTTGGTGACTGGGAAAACAGACTTCTACACTGTGAGATGTATCGGCAACTGGCTTTAGATGCAGCAACTTCACCTGGATTGAATGACTATATTTCCATTGCTAGTGAACTTAAAAAGAAAAGCCAACATAGTTTGAGCAAAATTTTAAAACTGTTATGGCTTCTGTATTATTTTAACATTCTAGATTTGTTTTAGCCCTTTTTACTTGTTTTAATGTGGAAGTGTTTTTTGGGATGTGTATACCTTTAAGATCTTTCCTGGATTTTGTTCAGCCTGCCTGCTGATTGACAGTTTCCCTCCTGGGGGCTGGGGTTTTACTTCTCTCAGCTCTTAAATTCAGTGTTTAGAGGAGTTTTCATGGTTCAAAAGAAGACTATGTTTACATGAAAGCGCTTAAACGTGAATTGCAGTGGCTTTATCTGTTTTTACTTTTTTTTTTTCCTAATAAAGGATTGTTTCTTTCTATAACAACTGCAAACTGGAATCCTTTCTACCATTACTGAATTAATTTGCTGTAGTCTTTGGCTTCCCGGTCAGTTGTTTGTTCTATACTTTGAAAATTCTCTTTCTCTGATGTTTAATGATTATTACAGGTTATACTAATAAATAATTATGGGTTAAAAGCTAGATTTGTTTTCCTTTTAGTTCTCCTTTTAATCATTACCAATCCCCTTCCAAGTGTGATAATACACACCTGTTGAATGACGGCTATTTCACATTTCCTGACCTTTTTGACAGTATTCAAGAATAACCTAACTTTTTTAATGTTGCCTTTTCCTTCAATAAGGTATTGTACTCTCTTTCATTTTCTTCCATTACTTTCTCACAATTCTACATATTCCTGTTAACTTTTGACTTTCTACCCCTCAATTTATGCAGTTTCCTCAGTTTTCTATTTTTTTTGCTTCTGCAACCCCCACCCCCCCCAAAAAAAACTCTTAAGTCTCCATCCCTTAGTGGTACATTAATTTCCCTGACTCCTAGCATCCTAGGAGACTTGCAGTGGGAAGCTACAGTCAAGCAGTGTCGCAATCATCTAGCAATGGATATAAGAATTTTTGAATGCTGTTAGCACCACCTTCACCCCCCCCCCTTGGCCTGAAAGTTTGAAGCAATAACTGCTATGCAAAACCAGTGTAAGTCGATGCTTTCCTATACATACAGACCTCCCAACCGTTCCAAATTACTCTGTTTTTACCGAGTTTTGGGGTCCAAATGAAGGGGTGCCACGATTCCCGAGTGGCACCCCTTCATTTCCGATTTTTCTTTTCTTTTTTAAAAGTTTCGCGCTGTCGGAGCTGATGTCATCACATGCGCAATGACGTTAGCGCCGTCAGGCTACCAGCCAGTCGGAACTGAGCTCAAGGAGCTCGCGTCATCGTTTCCGGCTGGCTGACGGTTAACTTTTAACCGCGAAGCTGATACAGGTAAATGGATGGCAGCAGCATGGCGAACAGAGGGCCGGAATTAATGGCAGCGAGCGGAGCTGGGATTAGTGAATGGCGGCGAGTGGAGCCAGGATCAATGAATGGCGGCATGAAGAAGAGGGCTGCTAGCGGAGCCGGGATTAATGGCGGCAGCAGCATGGAGAGTGGAGAGCGTAGCCTGGATTAATGAATGGCGGCATGAGGAAGAGCACTACTCAGGGTAAGTGTGTGTGTGTGTTGGCTAGAGGTATTCAGGCTCAAACCCTGTACCTTTAGTACAGGGTAAAAAGGGCCTACTATCCCTAGCCACCACCATTTCTACCGACATGCTAATGAATGATGGCCACTAAGATGATCCTGATGGGCATAGATTCTAGTAGTGATGGCCTGGAAGGAGACATTCAGTGTTGCAGTCAAAATGAGCATTGATGGTTTAGTAGCAAGCATGTTCTTGTGCTGGCAGACAGAGCAGGCAAGTATGTCACTGCAAAGCAACCAAAGGGAGGGTATATATTTATTTTAGTTGAATTGTATTTGTATACCAGGGCAGAGCACTGATCAATACTTACCAATTTCAAGAAAGAAAATGAAAAAAGAAGAAAAAGAAGAAGAAAAAAACGGACTCACTGCTTCTGATGGCCCACTAACTGAACCCTTTCCACCATTTGACAGGTTATATTTGGCTAGGATGTACAATTGAATGTACCAACTGGGAGGTGAGGGAGCAAGACGATTATGTGAGGGGGGAGTACATGAAGAACAAAAACATTTTGTGGGGGGTGGCTATATACTTTTATCGACTGAAGCAGTAACACAGGCTGAGTGGATGTTAGGAAGTTAATTATCCTATACTCATCTGCCTCGACAATGGGGTTCTCTAATCCAGTATCAGTGCAACTCTGTTTCTGCTGTAATGCTGAGTCAAAGTTAATCATTAATTCTGCTTTCCTCATGCTACTGTGGCCACAGTACCTCAGCCAATATTCTCTTAGCAACAATAAAAGGTGGGAAGAGAAACAAAAACTGGTCAAATTCTGACTGAGTTGAGAGCTATGATAAGTAAGAACACTTTTTTTTTTGCTAAGAGTTTAGAGCTATGATAAGAAGATGACTGAGTTGAGAATACTTTTTGTTTTGCTAAGAGTTTAGAGCTATGATAAGAAGATGACTGAGTTGAGAGCTATGATGAGAAGTAAGAACACTTTTTTTGTGCTAAGAGTTAAGAGCTATGATAAGAAGTGAGCACACAATTTGTATTCCCCTATTATTGTTTTTGTGCTAATAGTTCAGAGATATGGTGAGTGAGAAGTGAGAACTGAATTTGTATTCCCCCATTATTGGCTTTGTTGTTTGCCCATGTTTTTTGTGTTGAGGTTAAGAGCTATGTTGAGAAGTGAGAAATGAATTCACTAAATGATGGCTATTAAGTTTCAGTCTTCCTATTTTTCAGACAGCTGCTGATGTGGGATAATGGTATGTTGTTCTGAATGTAGTGCATAGAGTCCTGGGTTCAAAACCTGTCAGTGAAATGCATGATGATAGCGCCACATTTTATTCTAGCAACTTTACAAAATTATACAAGCAATGTTTAAAATGTGTCCCTGGTTTTTGACCTTTTGCCCCCCCCCCCAAAAAAATGAAACTGAAAATAAGTGCGAAACACTGTTCAAGATGCCTATGGCATACACTACTGTCATTCTATTTATAGTGTGGGTGTGGAAGCAGACTATTATGATGGAAAAGTTCTGAAGTGGGCAGTTTTGTCATTATTGCTTCATGTGTTTTGTTTCATTGCCTACAGTACAGATTACTGGTAAAATGTTCAAACAATAAATTTAAAATGTGCTCTAACATCTGTGTTGTATTATACAAGGAATATAATTTAATAAAGTCAGGAAGATGTATAAAGAAAAGAACACGGCAAGGATTCACGAAGCCTCCGTGTAAGAGTTATAACTCTTACGTGGAGGCTGCAGTTAAACGGAGTGATGTCAGCATGCTTTGCATATTCATGAGAGCATGCTGAATCACACCTAAGTCTAACACGGTCCGTGTAAGACAGTAGGGGGTATGTCCGTAGGCCGAGCCCTGCAAGCGGACACGCCCCCAGAAGTGTAAAAGTGCCCAAAGTAAACACCCACAACAGATTCCACGGAAATGTGAATAAACACAACACAACACATGCCCCCACAGACTATGAACATAAAATATATAAATGAACATGTTATATTTCTTTTTAAATTGTAAAGATGTTTAACCGTGAGTGCGCTCGTTTGCGTGGGCGTGCCCGTAGTGCAGCTACAGTTAGCAGTCAGTGGGAAAGCATATAAGCACTAAATATGCAAAATAAGCCAGAAAGCAATAGCGTAGCGGTAGAGATGTTGGCTGAAGAGCAGGCATTCATGGTTCGAGCCCCCACAACACCAATTTTTGTTTTTTGCAAAATAAGCAGGAAACAAGTCCCTGACAAATATGTACACATAAAACCACAATTTATATAAAATGTAATGAAATAGCCCATTTATATTGAAGAAATGTGAGGTAACAAAAGAATAAAAAATGCCAGATGTGCTCATAGCTGAGCTACAGTTTAACAGAGTGAGTGCATCTGCTCGTAGATGAGCAGTGGTTTAACTGGTGCAAAATGAGTGCCCGTAGCTGAGCAGTGGTCTAACACGCTAAATCTATGTGCCCCTAACTGAGCTTAACGTAATATGCGTGCCGATAGCCAAATGTGGCTTAAAGCAGCGTACCCCGTTTGCGCGGAGCTGCGCACCGCACAAACAAGCTAACCGACGGGCAACGTTGAGCAAGCTGTATCAAAACTGCCTTTACACAGACACACCCATCAGCATGTCTAGACAGTCATGAAAAATAAAAAGCAGTGGCCAGGTTCGAACCCAGGATACTATACACCATAGTCAAGGTACAGAACCACTAAGCCATGACAGCAGTACCTAGAAATGCAATAATAGCTAATATATAGGAATGAATATAAACTGGAGCATGACAATGCAGGTTTACTGAAGTTGATACAATTCCAAAATGGCCAATCACAAATATGTGCGGGAAAAACGGACTATTTAAGCCCCATAGGCGGGAATACACAGCATAAACGATTGTACAACTGACCTGCAGGCAGAATGACAGGAGTAGGAGAGGGTAGTTGCTTTCGAGCACAGAGGTGGGGTGTTGAGGAGTCCAGGTACATGGTCTGGCACCTAGTCCATAATCATGAGGCCCAACTCATGCAGGGCCAGGTCCTCTGGGGAGCATACAGGGCCGAGGCGTGGGACCGGTTGGCTCATGATCTCACCAGTGCCACAGGGATTCCAAGGACTGGTGAGCAGATCCGTCACCACCATGCGGACCTGAAGAGACGCAAGCAGGACCAACTGAACCTTTGGATCCAGGAGGCCCGGCAAACACCCAACGCCCTACTACTGAGTAAGTAACATTTAATTATGTATGTAAGAAATTAAACTAGCTGATATTATGGAGATGTGTATTCCAATATTACTTCATTTATATTACAGCTGCAGGTGTCCGTTCTGCGAACCGCAGAGCCTATGGCGATAGGCTGGTGCGGTTGCGCCACCAGGCAGGTCAGTAATCCACTACCAGTAACTGTAAAGAAATAAAAAAGTATGACAGTCAGCAAAAGAGTGCAGTGTAGTCAGTAAGGAATAAAATCTGCAAGTAACAGTGTGAAAGTGTATGTGTATGCAAGTATTGCTTGATTACAAAAGTGTGTTTCAGCCTGTAAGTTAAACCGAAAAATGAAACTGTCTGACATATATTCTGAAATAAAAATGCCCTACCTGTAAGAAAATAGTACACAACCTGCAGCAGGCTGAAACGTATAGCTGCAGAAGATGATGAAATCACATGTGTGAAATATATCCCTGTGGAAATACTGAAACATGACAGAAGTGAGACTGCTGGAAAGAATTGTAATAACTACAGGTAAAACATGTCAATAAAGCCTAGAAGTAAGTACCATCCTGAATAGTAAAATGAAAGCAAGTGAGAGAGTGTGAGAAAGTGTCATGAATCCAGCAATACAGTAGTAATAAACCCCGGATAAAGTATACTGCAGTCAAGACAGAATGAAATGCATGTGAGATTCAAAACCAAACAGCTAAATCTGTTCAAAGTGTTGCTGCATCTGGAACGTGTATCCCAAAATCTGGATATGTTGCTCTCAGTCTGCAATATGCAGATAGGATGATTGTCTGATATACCAAACATCCACACTTGTCTACAGCTATATAAAGCAAATGTAGCAGGATGATGTAGCTGAACAAAGCTAGATATGAATGTGTATGAAGAACCATAAAATGTATATTGATGTTGCAGTAACAGTCCTATCACCAAGTTGAAATAGTTATCATATAGGAAACTGTAGTCAGAACAGTAGTGTGTATATAACTGTAGCTATTAGAAATGTACAGCATATGTATTGATATTCGAAGGTGTTAATATTACTTTCTTTACCCCACCCTATAACCACATATAACCCATTCCACGTGAAAATGGTATGTGCAATCACAATTAACACCCCTGGACGTTTGTCCTGTTGGGTCATATATATTTGCATGTCCGTTGATGCATCTGCCCTGTTCATACATCCACACCTGATGGCCTGTTGCCATCAATTAACCCTGCATGTTGTTGGACTGTGTATTTCTGTTCAAATTATGCATGTGTTATGCACGCTGTTCAATGGTGTGAATATCTGGGTGTTTGGTTAATGGGAATACTATTGCATGCTGTTACAACTAATTGTGAATGGTATTATATGTCACTAACCCAAACTGTCATGACATAATGCAAAACATAGGGGCGACAAGGAAGGCGGGTTCCAGCGGACCCACCTCTCCCACCTCAGCTGGCGAGTGCACCTGGCACTAGTGCCGAGTCCGGACCCTCCTCCGGTGGCCCTGTGCCACCTGCGGGTGGAAGCGCTGCAGGATGGGGCTCGCCCCTCTGCAAGTGTGGCCGGAGGAGAACCACCACTCACCCTCCGTGGCGTCCGGACTGTGGTGCGTGGGAGATTCGGGACTCTGTTCTCGAGCCCCTCGCCAGCTCGAGGCACGGTGGCGCAACTAACGGGCATGCCTGTTGCCCCGCCTACACAGCCCCCAGCACAGCCCCGTCCTGGGCAGTGAAGGAACAGTGGCAACTGCCTATGGGTGGGGATATCAGTTCCACTGTTGCCATCTGTGGGCTCATGAGCTCTGGATATCCAAACCTCCGTCCCCGTCAATTGTGTAACCCCCCCACACGTGTCATACACCGCCCCTGTATGCGTCTTGTTTGTCTTGTCTGTTTAACTACCCAACCTACCTCCCCAGCTGTACCGACTTCCTTCACCTGACATACCGCTCTCACCTGAAAAAAAAAAAGGGGGCACTTTACGCCCCATACATAGCTGCCCATTCCGCACACATATCTGCTGGACATGGAACCTATCAATTACAACTGGCTGTACAACAAGTATTATTGTTGTCCTGACACCTCTCTCAGGGGTGGAAGGTTTCAAATGTCACACCAAATTACATACATATGCACAGCTGTTGCTGATGAAGAAATGGGCAGCTATGGGCCTTACCTACATCCCTCCTGCACATCCCAAGCTTGTTTCCCTACTGTCTTACCCTCTTTGTGACCCCTTTTTCACCACTTTCCTGTCTCCCCATTTTCTTTTCTTTCAAAGAAAATAGCGCGGGTGTGCGCAAGAGTAAGCACGTTTAAGCGGTTGTAAGCGTGTGTGTGCGGAGCTAAACGCCAGTGCGCATGCGTGAGCTCCGCGCAAACCAGCGCTAACCCGGTTACAACTGCTTAAAAATGCCTTAGTCACTTTGATTGACAGGTCTTGTAGTCAGTTCAGAAGCAAAATAAAATCCCACTGGCAGTCCCGAACCCAGGACCTTGGAAACAGTAGTCTGCATGACTTACCACTAAGCCATGAATTTTATACAAGAACATTGTGCTAAAATAAATATATCATGTAATAGTAGGAATGAATGTAAAGGGAATATAGATGTGTAGTACACAAAGCATGCCATTTAGAATTACTATCAAAACTAGTGGATTTCAATAATAGTAGTGTGTGAACAGAAACAGCCATGCTAGTTGGTAGCTAGTAGGTAATAATGTCACTATAGCACCTTGCAAGCCACACACATACTCACAGCAGGATAATCACTGCCCATACCCCACAACCTCTTACAGGAACACATCCGGACCAAGTAATAAAATATGTGGAGCAAAGGCCCAAAACCAGGGATACATTACAAATAATGTTACAACAAATGCAGACAGTTCAGAGAGTAACAGGGTCTGCATTTTGTGGGATGTTTGGAAGGGTATGAAGTCTGAAACTTGAATGTTTGTCACCATATTCTGACTTGAGCCCAGAGTGATTTCCCAGAAAAAGGTGTGCATGAGATATTGACCAAAATATGAGGCAGAAATGTGGACAACCTGCAAATATCTGTACACATGACGGGTCTGACACCACCATATTTGAATAGTTAAGAGCCTAGACATAGCAACAGTGAATGACTTACAGGGATGCCCCACAGACTCCATGTGAAATGTACAAACAGTAGGCAGAAAGGTGTAACACATGCAATGTTAACTAAGGAGTCCTGAAAGTATTCACCACTTGCATGGCAGAAAAAGTGTAGTAATACATATGTTCATGCTAACCCACAGTCACAACTGCAGCATACCAGACATTTTAATGGGTGTACCCCACTGATATGTACCATTCCATGAGGCAGATAACAGATGAACCTGAAAGTCTCTGGGGCCTGCTCAGCAGCATACTCAAATACCCTAATAGATGTCAAGGCCCACACCATGGCCAGACCACACTGCATGCTGTAACACCGTAGCAGATATAGCAAGCATTCCAAGGTGTGAATGTACATGGAAAATAGGAAAGCTACAGCAGCACACTACAGTCAGGACGCCTAGCAGGCATACAAGTAGTGACTGTAAAGGGCAAATATTGAAGCCTTAGCAACAAAGTGCAAGCAAAAGTGAAAGGAAAGCACACACACACACACACACACATTAACAGTAGTAGTAGTTGTAGGTGTCAGTGTACATACACAGTTAGTACAGGAAACTGGAGAAATGAATGGAGGAATGTTAATCTACAACACACCTGGAAATATGAGAGAGATACCAACCTTTACACTCACAGAACATTGTCCACAGCATAACAGCATGGTCCCTGCCCTTAAAATCTGAAAGGGCTACGCCTATCTCACATACCTTTTTATAGCACTGTTCTGAAATCACAGTGAGAACTGCAATCAGTACACAACTGGCTGCATGCAATTAGCAAATGCTGGCTAACAATTGGTGCAGAGGCCATCACATGGGCATATGCAGATACCTACAAAAGTATGCAGTACTCCGAGTCCACACATGCAATACTTTCATTGCACCCTGAGAAGGACGTGAGAGACAGACAGAGAGAGAGAGAGAGAGAGAGAGAGACAGAGACAGAGACAGAGAAAATTGCAATTAAGCAGACACAAACAAATTGTTCAGCAACAGCCACCTGAAAGCTGACAACTGGGAAGTGGAGCAGCAGGACAGAGGACCGGACGGCAACACAAGCAGCTGTGACAAACACAGGTAATGTAAAGTAATACTATAAAGGTCTACATACTGTGAACCCTCCATATGTGTCATTGGTCTGTATCCATATGTATATGAAGATGTGTAAAGGGCAGGGGACATACAGCAACTATCAGTGAAGGCTGTACATACATTTGTATGTGAGAGCATCTATGTGCACATATCAATGTTGGTTGATTGTAGGTTGTAGTGCGATGTACAAAGTAGGTTTCACAGTTATGTATGTTTAGCAGTATGTCAGTGTGTGTATACAGTATGGTAGACAAACATGTTGATATACCTGTCTATCATATGGATACGTATGTATGTCAACCATACCTCTCAACCTGGAAACATCAAAAATCTGGACAAGGCCCATGAAAAATAGGTACAAATCTGTACGCCGATTAACATCTAATTTGCATACATGATTATGTAACCCCACCCACTCCAATGGGATTGTGGGATACCAACTTTCGAACGCAAATTGAAGAACAGACAACCAAAACATGGCACCAGACCAGAGTCCCCCTGCAGCCATTCCAGTGTCCTGTTACCTGGCTATTTTGCCCCATTTACCATAAACACTAATGTATGCATACTGCTTTACTTCTACAATGATTTGAATTTTATTTTTACATTTTACAGCACAACAATGCAGAAACACTAAAAGACATCTTCTGGTAAACAAAGCAACACTGTCTCACAATGAAAATAGGCTTGACATTAAACTTTGCCCTTGAAACTCACATTCATTGAAACAGCATCGAAACCCACACCACATCCAAAGAAAATGCATCTGGCCAGTGGTGGATAAAGATTACCTTCGGGCTGTTTTCAAATCATTGGCCCCTTGCACACAAAACAAGAAACATACATGTGTTCTTTTCTTTATATACCTTCCTGACTTTATTAAATTATATTCCTTGTATAATACAACACACATGTTAGAGCGCATTTTAAATTTATTGTTTGAACATTTTACCAGTAATCTGTACTGTAGGCAATGAAACAAAACACATGAACCAATAATGACAAAACTGCCCAATTCAGAACTTTTCCATCATAAAAGTCTGCTTCCACACCCACACTATAAATAGAATGACAGTAGTGTAAGCCATAGGCATCTTGCACAGAGTTTCGCACTTATTTTCAATTTCACTTTTTTTTTTGGTGGGGGGGGGGGGGGACAAAAGGTCAAAAACCAGGGACACATTTTAAACACTGCTTGTATAATTTTGTAAAGTTGCTAGAATAAAATGTGGCACTATCATCATGCATTTCACTGGCAGGTTTTGAACCCAGGACTCTATGCACTACATTCAAAACAACATACCACTATCCCACATCAGCAGCTGCCTGAAAAATAGGAAGACTGAAACTTAATAGCCATCATTTAGTGAATTCATTTCTCACTTCTCAACATAGCTCTTAACCTTAACACAAAAAACATGGACAAACAACAAAGCCAATAATGGGGGAATACAAATTCAGTTCTCACTTCTCACTCACCATATCTCTGAACTATTAGCACAAAAACAATAATAGGGGAATACAAATTGTGTGCTCACTTCTTATCATAGCTCTTAACTCTTAGCACAAAAAAAAAAAAAAAAAAGTGTTCTTATTTCTCATCATAGCTCTCAACTCAGTCAGAATTAAGAAATGGTGTTGGCTAGGGACAGTAGGCTCTTTTTACCCTGTACTAAAGGTACAGAGTTTGAGCCTGAATACCTCTAGCCACCAAGTGTATTATATGGGGGCATTTTCACACACACACACACACACACACACACACTCTGGTAACTTACCCTGAGTAGTGCTCGGCCTCTTCTGTTCCTTTCCTCATGTTGCTGCTGTGGGCTATCCATTCCCCGGCCCATGCTGCCGCCATTAATCCCGGCTCCCTGTCTGCTGCCATTAGTCCACTCCCGCTCCGTCCCATGCTGCTGCTGCCATTAGTCCCCATGTTGCTGCTGCCATTAGTCCCGCTGCCTCCGTCCCATGCTGCTGCTGCCATTAGTCCGTCCCATGCTGCTGCCATTAGTCCGTCCCATGCTGCTGCTGCCATTAGTCTCGCTGCCTCCGTCCCATGCTGCTGCTGCCATTAGTCCATCCCATGCTGCTGCCATTAGTCCGTCCCATGCTGCTGCTGTCATTAGTCCTGGACCTGGTGGACTCCTGTTCCCCATGCTGCAAGGCTCCCTGTCTGTTTCAAATGCTGCTTTAATCCCGCCATGCTGCCAGGCTCCCTGTCTGTTTCTCATGCTGCTTTAATCCCGCCAGCCGGAAATGATGAAGCAAACGGCCAGCCAGCCGGAAATGATGATGCGAGCTCCTTGAGCTCAATTCCGACTGGCTGGTAGCCTGACGGCGCTGACGTCATTGCGCACGTGATGACGTCAGCTCCGACAGCGGGATATTTTAAAAAATTTAGAAACCCGAAAGAAATAAATCAGAAATGAAGGGGTGCCACTCGGGAATCATGGCACCCCTTCATTTGGACCCCAAAACTCGGTAAAAAACGAGTAATTCAGAACGGTTGGGAGGTCTGATGTCAACATATGTATGTGTGTATATATATATATATATATATATATATATATATATATATATATATATATATATGACATGCATATATGTATACATACATAGAGAGAGAGATGTAGGAATACATAGACAGATGTAGATAGAATATTGTACAAACATATATATGTAATGCACACATACAGATATAGATATATGTAGATACATATACATAGACAGACTGATCTGACTATTTACAGGTATGACTGTATATGACGACCTTCAACACACCCTGTCCCACCCCCTCTGTCACTCTCACCCCCTCTGTGTCCCCTCCCACATCTATAGCAATATATGTACATCAATATATATATGTGTATATGTATACAGACATATATATATATATATATACATATAGATATATCTATATACACACATATATATATATATATATATATATATATATATATATATATATATATATATATAGAGAGAGAGAGAGAGAGATGTATATACATTCTGAGTGAGGCACATGTGTACAGATGTATTGCAACAGGTGCCTGGTGACAAAGGCATGGAGTGAACACCAGTGTCAAAACCGGAGTGCCATACCACATTCCAAATCACCTACACCAGTAACCACCAGATATGTGATTGGCTGCCCACCACTGCATGTGTCAGGGGTGAACAGGGTCAGAAATGTGTACAATAGTGGCCCCAATGATATTCACAGTGGCACACTATCCCTGGAATACCTGCACATGGTATGTGTCAGCGAACATGGTGTGTCAGCTATGGACATGTAGGTCGGTGTACCCCTCCACACCACATAATGGATGCCATGGTATGGACCTCACATGACAGCTACAGATATGGAGAAGGACACAGTGACATGTACAACACTGTGACAATGCACTCAAACACATTACCAATGCACAGTGACTGACAACACCACAGAGTACACATATACTACCCACATTGAGGTTACCACTCCCGGATTTACATATGTAAGTCACACCCATGACAGATGTCCAACAACCATAGTAACACCTCACACCATCCACAACCTAAATGACTGCTGTGTGTTGTCCGTGCCACTGCAATAGAGTGCACATGTGGAGGTAAAAGTTCCTACCCACAGATAAGACATACCCTGCAATAAACCACAAAATGTTAAGAAGCAAGACTCCCCATGAGTACATGTCACACATACCCCTGCTGAATGTTAGTCAGATAGGTAATATGCCATATGAGTCACCCTGTGTAACTGTGTGACAGCAGCAGGTACCATCACACCACATGTGTCACAATGGTCAGGGTAGCAGAACAGTATGCTGCTGTAGTCCCAGGGGCAATAGCATATTATAGCATTGTATTGTAATGTAATGTATTGTGTTGTATTGTATTGGTATGTTGAGGTGCCTCCTTTGTGGAGTGGAACCACTGCTGCTGTGCGCCAGTGTACAGGTACATATCCTGTAGTCAGGCTAGTGTTACATAGCACTTCTATATGTGTGTTTAGCTCCTGTCAGAGTTTATGTAGCATGCAACTGGGGATACCATCAGGTCCCATTCATGTTGTGTATTCTGCTGTCTTGAGGGTGGCTCTCACCTGGACATCTGTGATGACAGGGAGGTTACAGTCAGCTGAGATAACTATGTCTTATTTTGGGGGAGAGGGTGGGGTGACACCTGCACTGAACCTGTCTGCCACAATGTTGTCAATATCTGTGGTGTCAGTGAAATATTTGTTGTTGTGTACTAACTATGGGCATAGAGGATGGATCCTGACCAGGTTGCTAACATAACTGAAGAAGGCCTTCTGGTTATCTGTAGTGTCCCTCTTGATTTCCCTCTCAAAGTTGCCCATGGATGTTTGTATGATGGAAAATAGATCCTTACTAGTGCTGCTCAGACATGCCCTCCCTTTATGGAATTATGCTCTGTCTTGCAGTAGCTTCCATCTTCTGTAATACAATCTGTCTATGGCTGGGGTCCACCAGACAGAATGCTGTCCCTTTGTGGAGAGTGTCTTGGTCATATATGGGATTGCATGATCCATGCATTCTCGGAGATGTCTGTAGAAAGCAATTGTGTAGGGGTCAGCATTGTGGGTTGTATCTGCCACTGGCCCAGTGAGCTGAAAGGATACCATGTCACTGTTACAAAGTGTAAAGTTTGCATCTGTAATGTTATTCGCTATAGTCGTTTGTGCTGGTGGTGGAGGTGGGATATGTATATCCAGGGCAATCCGTGTGTGGTCAGCTCACAGTAGTTGATGATGTAGGCCATACAGTACCTATATACAAACCCCCAGAGTGAGGAGGTGCTCTTGACCTGAATCAGTGTTCTGACTGCTGGGGTTTGCTAGTATGTCGTATGGAGTGTGCCAGGTACTGTTGCACAGTTGCTGGCTGAGCACTGATACCTGCCATTTACATATGTATCCACCAATAGACAGACAGATGCTATATATGTGAGATATGTTGTATCATAACAGTCGAGTAGCATGTGTAGTATGTGTGCCAAATTCTGCTGACATATATTCCTGATATCAGGTTATTTTCTTTCTCAGGTACATGGCCCACCCGCGGAATCCCACTTACTCCACAGCTGAGGATGAGGAGATACACCAGAGCCTGGTGCGGGATTATGCAATACTCTTTTTCCGCACCAGCCAGAATCAGCAGGAGAGGGCTGCACTGTGGCAAGACCTTGTCCGTCGGGTAAATGACATAGGCACGCACAATAGGACATATGAGCAGGTACGACATCACTGCAGTGATTTAATCACAATGTCCGTCAGCGTGCATCGGATATCCACAGGCAACAGGTCGCCACAGGTGGTGGGGTGGCTACACATCCCCCACTCACCAGACTGGAGGGACTACTCATGAGTGTAGTGGCTCCAGTCCGCCAGCAACAACAACAGCAGCAGACATGCATTATGATGGAGGCTGGAGCCACGCAGCAGCAAGACAGTGAACGTGCAGGTAATATGCCATATGTATAGTTGACTGTTGTGTACAATGGTAGTTAATGCATGTGTGAGGTGTGTCCTTGGTTTGTAGCTGTCACCATAGTATTTAATGTGCAAGTGTGATATCCTCAATATTAGCAGCTGACCTGTGAAAGGCGACTGTTGTACTACTGACCTGTATCATACTCAGTAACAATGGCACAGTTGTGCCCACTGACATTAGTTTCTTCACGTCTGCAGGTCCCTCTGGTATAACAGCAATGCAGCCTATCCATGCTGGTGAGTGTGTATTAACAATTCCTGTAATAGTTTTGATAGTAATAGTACTATTTGGCTCACTTAGTAGTGCTCTTTGTATGCATGTAGGTGTGTCTGTGTCTGTGTGTTGATATCACGCATACTGAGTACTGTACAATTGTGTGAAACTGTGTGCATGTGTGCACCTGTGCATGTGTGCACGTATGCATGTATGCACCTGTGCATGTGTGCACGTGTGCATGTGTGCACCTGTGCATGTGTGCATGTGTACATGTGTGCACCTGTGCATGTGTGCACGTGTGCATGTGTGCACCTGTGCATGTGTGCACCTGTGCATGTGTGCATGTGTACATGTGTGCACCTGTGCATGTGTGCATGTGTGCACGTGTGCAAGTGTGCATGTGTGCACAGATGCACACATGCACGTGTGCATGTGTGCACCTGTGCATGTGTACATGTGTACATGTGTGCACCTGTGCATGTGTGCATGTGTGCATGTGTGCACCTGTGCACGTGTGCATGTGTGCACGTGTGCAAGTGTGCATGTGTGCACAGATGCACACATGCACGTGTGCATGTGTGCATGTGTGCACCTGTGCATGTGTACATGTGTACATGTGTGCACCTGTGCATGTGTGCATGTGTGCACGTGTGCATGTGTGCATGTGTGCACCTGTGCATGTGTACATGTGTACATGTGTACATGTGTGCACCTGTGCATGCGTGCATGTGTGCACCTGTGCATGTGTGCACGTGTGCATGTGTGCATGTGTGCACCTGTGCATGTGTGCATGTGTGCATGTGTGCACGTGTGCACCTGTGCATGTGTGCATGTGTGCATCACTGGTAATGTGTAGACATCATAAACTGTGTTTCCTGTTTCCCTCCCACAGGTTCTGGTGCTGCTCTGGTGTCATGTAGCAGGGAACCTGAATCAGGTGCCGTGGGTACTGATAATGATGACATCTGTGTAATGGCACAGGAAGGTATGCCAGGGTCCGCCATTGGTCAGCCGATTGACAGTACACAGCTGTCGACCCCATCAATGCGCACAGTTATCCTGCCAATACACCCTTTGTCACCAATGTCCCTAGGTGATGGACAGCATACAGTGGGCATTGACCAGGGTAATGTGGTATCTGTGGCACATGCCTCCCCACACAGCAGCCATGGGCATGGCCCAGAGATGGTACCACACAGACAGATGTCCAGGGGTTCTCATGGGAGCATCTGTGGGCGTACTGCCCCTGTCAGACGTGCCCACAGAGGTCTTACAACCTCAGCTATGTTTCGGGCTGTCATGCAGGCACAGTCACGTATGGAACGGTACACCAGACAGGGTCTGAGGGAGCTGACAGCATGTCGCACAGCCATGATTGACAGTATGCGTGACATTGCGGCTGCCATCCGTGATTTCACCGATGTCAAAGACAGATGTTGTGGGGACATATTAGGCCAGTTCCACAACTACATGTCCATGAGCCAGGGCGATGGTGGGCGGTTGAGGCGTCGACGTGGCCGTATGCCAGCAACAGCAGCAGCTGGCAGTCGTCGCGGACAACAGGGCCGCGGCCACCCCCGTAGTGACAGCAGCAGCCCCAGCAATGCTGGGTCTGTGCTTTCATCAGACCGCCCCAGGAGACCACGTGCATGTGGCTCTGGCCAGGCCCGACAGGGATCTGTGTCCAGTCAACGAACACCTGCTTCTGATGACAGTACCCAGTCTGGGTTGGTACTGGATACGGTCCGTAGCATCCCTGCAAGGCACAGGTACCGTGTCCGTGGCCAGAGACACTGATCTGTATGACCTGGCAGGTACAGTCTGTGGCTGTCCACAAACACCAGTATATGGCAGCCATGAGGTGGAACTGTGTGCATCCATACACACATGCAAATTGACAACACCTAGGGCTACCGCATACACGCACACACTGCATCAACATTGCCCCACCTTCTACTGCTGTCCCTCACCAACACACATACACATACATGTCAATCGGTGGTATCGGTGGCTGACTCAGGCATACCAAGTTCACACCCTGTGCATATGATGAAACTGTGCCACCTCCTGCAATCTGTAACAACTGTGCAGGTACAGGTTAACATGTTGCTGATGCACAGGGTGACCACATAGATGTGTAGTAATAGTATCATGTTGTTAACAGTACTGTGTGCTGAATTAATTGTGGGTATATCACAGCATGCCTGATGCAGTAAGTGTGTGATTGTCATGTACTGTTGTCTACACCCATGGTAATTACCATAGTGTATCATCTGCACATGTTGGCATACTGGTGGTAATGATGTCAACAGAAGGCTACGTACATAGGTAGCACAGGGGATAAGGTAATGAATGTAGTAATACGCAATGATGGACATGTAAATTGCAAGTGGCATGTTGCCCACACTGGACTCTGCAATGCAGATGTTTGAGGATGTTGATATGTGTGCAGTACTACACGACTGGTACAGGACACACAGGAGCACCCTAGCACTGCATGCTCACATCTCATACCATGCTAGACAGCCCCAACACACAAAACTAACTGTCACAGGAGGGAGAGTCCCCATATATGTCAGGGATACTGTGGTGGCAGGCCAGGTAGCATACATCCTACTAAGTATGGAACCAAAGAGTGAAGGCTCAGTGTCTGTTATTTGACATGTGTATTACTGCAGGTATGAGCACATGGGTTTCCATCCAGTTATTGTACATCCTGACAGTACATGGTCTGTACACTTGTGTGCGCTGAGACTGGACCTAGCCATCTGACCCGTGTATTTCCATGTACATGTGCATAGTGCCTGCATATTTGCAGTGTTACCTACTGGAAGTGGTACAGCTTGTTTGTTGTACAATGGACTACATGCGGCCCTGTTTACTGTAGCTTTGTTTGCATGCATGTTTGCTTGCAATTACCCTGGAATACTGATCACACCTGCAATGCATAGTTATAGAGCTTCTGTGGACTCCTAGTGCCATCTGCATAGCTTACTATATGTATGTCCATGTCCCACTTGACAGGATGTCACTGTTTGTCCTGTTCACATGTACATTGCCTGTGACACAGTGCATATGACTTACCTGGCATGTGTCCATGTGAGCAGTCATATATGCTACTGCTAACTAATCACAGGCACTACACCTTCACATATTCATCTTCTGTTGAACTACCTGCTTCGCTAGGGATGGCCTGCACCTATCACCCCTGGGCTTTCAGATATTGGCAAAGGCTCTTGCTAGCCCCATAGTGCCTATGTTAGGCAAGGCTCAAATGACAAACCCACCTTCATAGGTATCACAAAGGATAAGAAACTAAGAGTAATGCTACCCAATGCCAGAAGTCTAAACCTCCAGATGCATGCACCCGAAACTCTCCTTGGCATGGAGAATATCGATATCTGTGCAGTAACAGATGCCTGGTTCAGGGCTACTGAGAGCACACCAGCACTACCAGGTTTAACCTGGTTGATTTCTTTGAAACAGTCACCAAGGCCATTGACGAGGGGAAGGTGGTTCACACAGCCTACCTGGACCTCGCAAAAGCCTTCACAACAATACCCCACTTGGGCATTCTAGAGAAGCTCACCAGCTTAAATATAAGCCCCTATGTCACTAGATGGATTGCACAGTGGCTCAAGGACAGAACCCACATGGTTAGAATTGCTGAAGCCATGTCAGACTCCAAACCAGTTACGAGTTGTGTCCCACAAGGCTCAGTCCTGGGACCTCTCTTGTCTGGTATATATTTATTGGAGGTACAGGCCAACACGGACGTACTGTGGCTGACCAAATATGCAGATGACTGCGAACTGGCCACCATAATCGACTCTCCAGTCGACACAAGCATCTTCCAAAGGGGCATCATAGAAACAGACAACTTGTGCCAGAGCCATGGCCTTCAGCTGAACAGTGTTTAGAAAGGGAAATGTGCATCCTGTAGTCTGTTCTCCTAGTTACCAAAAGGGACATTTCCCTCACACACAATTGCACACACACTAACCCCCCTCAGCCAAACACACATTTACAGGATTCAAACCCCTATCTAACTATGTTATGACACTTGAGACGGACGCATTAGCAGAGTGCGCTATTCGCATTACTGGGAGGTTTTTCTTCTCCTGCTATACTTATAGAGTGCTGACATCATCGGTGTTTAGAAAGGGAAATGTGCATCCTGTAGTCTGTTCACCTAGTTGCCAAAGGGGACATTTTCCTCACACACACTAACCCCCCTCAGCCAAAAACACACACTTGCCATTTGCAGGATTCAAACTCCTGTCTGACTATGTTATGACACTCGAGACGGACACATTAGCAGAGTGTGCTATTCGCATTACTGGGAGGTTTCCCTTCTCTTGCTGTACTTATAGGGTGCTGACATCATCAGTGTTTAGAAAGGGAAATGTGCATCCTGTAGTCTGTTCTCCTAGTTGCCAAAAGGGACATTTCCCTCACACACACTAACCCCCCTCAGCCAAACACACACACTTGCCATTTGCAGGATTCAAACCCCTACCTAACTATGTTATGACACTTGAGACGGACGCATTAGCAGAGCGCGCTATTTGCATTACTGGGAAGTTTCCCTTCTCCTGCAATACTTATAGAGTGCTGACATCATCAGTGTTTAGAAAGGGAAATGTGCATCCTGTAGTCTGTTCACCTAGTTGCCAAAGGGGACATTTTCCTCACACACACTTGTCATTTGCAGGATTCAAACCCCTATCTGACTATGTTATGACACTCGAGACGGACACATTAGCAGAGTGTGCTATTCACATTACTGGGAGATTTCCCTTCTCTTGCTGTACTTATAGGGTGCTGACATCATCAGTGTTTAGAAAGGGAAATGTGCATCCTGTAGTCTGTTCACCTAGTTGCCAAAAGGGACATTTTCCTCACACACACTAACCCCCCTCAGCCAAAAACACACACTTGCCATTTGTAGGATTCAAACCCCTATCTGACTATGTTATGGCACTCGAGACGGACACATTAGCAGAGTGTGCTATTCGCATGACTGGAAGGTTTCCCTTCTCTTGCTGTACTTATAGGGTGCTGACATCATCAGTGTTTAGAAAGGGAAATGTGCATCCTGTAGTCTGTTCTCCTAGTTGCCAACAGGGACATTTCCCTCACACAAAATTGCACACACCCTAATCCCCCTCAGACAAACACACACACTTGCCATTTGCAGGATTCAAACCCCTACCTAACTATGTTATGACACTTAAGACGGACGCATTAGCGGAGCGTGCTATTTGCATTACTGGGAGATTTCCCTTCTCCTGCTATACTTATAGAGTGCTGACATCATCAGTGTTTAGAAAGGGGAATGTGCATCCTGTAGTCTTGTTCTCCTAGTTGCCAAAAGGGACATTTCCCTCACACAAAATTGCACACACACTAATCCCCCTCAGACACACAGACTTGCCATTTGCAGGATTCAAACCCCTACCTAACTATGTTATGACACTTGAGACGGACGCATTAGCAGAGCGCGCTATTTGCATTACTGGGAGGTTTCCCTTCTCCTGCTATACTTATGGAGTGCTGACATCATCGGTGTTTAGAAAGGGGAATGTGCATCCTCTAGTGTGTTTTCCCAGTTGCCAAAAGGGACATTTCTCTCCCACAGACTTACACACACACCAACCCCACTCTCTCACACACACACACACACACTGAGCAATTGCAGGATTCAAACCCCTACCTAACTATGTTATGACACTTGTGATGGACACATTAGCAGAGCACGCTATTCGCATTAGTGAGAGGTTTCTTTTCTCCTGCTGTACTTATAGGGTGCTGACATCATCGGTGTTTAGAAAGGGGAATGTGCATCCTGTGGGGAGGCAGACGCCAAGTACACTCTGGCTAAGCTGTCATTCCCTAGGGCAAACAGCCTAGTGTTGACCTCTACACCCATATGTTTAATTGTCAAATGCACATTATTTGTTGCTGATAGACTTTGCACATCTTTATTGCCATAGCATTCCCTGTTTGTATGAACAACTTGTGCATCTGTGGAAGATGTTTGCATATGGGAGGGATCCACTATATCACGTATGTCTCTGTAGTCATTTAACTGTGTGCACTGGGCAGACTGCTGTAATGTGGTTGGTTCCTGGAATAACACGTACAAATACCAGATATGTGTGTCCAACTGCTAAACTGAGATTTGGCCTAAGTGTGTGAGCATGCCCAGTTCAGCCTTCCCATGGCATGTTGTCTGACATATGTCTCATTTATCAAAGTGTGTGAGCATGCCCAGTGTGAGCATTCCATATGTTGAACTCTGCAGCCCAGGTCATTTGTGGATGAGTGTGAACTTCAGCAAATATCACCCGTTTATGGTTGTGTGTTGTGTGTCATGTTGTGTAGTTACTGTACAACTGCTTTGTGTGTGAACACAACAGGATTATACTGTGCCTGCAGTGTTTGCATGGGATACTTTGCATACAGTTGTCAACATCCTTTCACACTGACCTAACACTGTAGTACTGTATAGTGTACTGGTAGTACTTTGACTGTGGTGGACAGTATCCTGGGCTTTAGTGCTATCACTGCTTTACATTTAGATAGTGAGCACAGCAGCCTGGTTAGGGGCCAGTTGTGTACATCTGACCATGTTGCATTCTGTTCAGATATGAACTACCTAAACCAGGCTTGTCCAACATTGGCAGTGTATTCCACAACATAAGTGTACATTTGCAAACACTAGCGATTTGCCCTAGTCCATGTCTAATGCTAGTTGGAGAGTGTGTTTGTCCTTCAACACACATTGTAAGTGGAGTTTGCCATGACATATGTCATGGTTAGTATACTGTGCCTCTGTCTACCTGTGACATGACAGTGATACCCAGGATAAAGCTACCATCTCCCATCCATTCATCAAGATTCCTATTGAGGAAAATTGATAAGTGACTCTATGGGTAGCCTGTACTGGGAGTTCACTCATGGGTGGGGGTGGCTTCTGTGTTATGGATCATGCAGTACAGCTTGTCCTATGTAAGTCAGTGCTGGGGTTCAGGTCTCTCATGTGCATAGCTCACTGCCATTCAGATTGTACAAGGTGCAGCATGTTTATTGATACCAGCAACACAGGCAACACATGGCATCTGTGCAAGCTCTTTGATACTCCTGGTGAAGTACTGTTGGGTACTTTACGGTTGATGGAGGTGTCTGCTGAGGTACATCCCACAGGGGCTATTGTAGTCAATTGTACCGCTGATGGAGGATGACTGCAGAGCCACAATGACCTCCCCTTATCTAGATCTGACAACCTTCATGATTAGGTGGGTATATGGTATGTTTCTGTAAACACTACAGCACATGTTTGTCCAATGCAGGATATCTATCACCTTGTGTCCCCAGGTCTTTCATTACATGTTAACTACATAATGGGTTAACACCTATGTGGTAATTGGTGGGCACTTACTGTATATCCACGGGGGTTGACTATACACTTTTCTGCAATTAGCTTGCTGACATGGCTATGGCACCAGTTGTCTGTTTCTATGTGGCCCTTTTGTGGGATGCTTGTGTCAGCTGGTGGATCATATATGGTGAGCAGTTTGTAGTCCTCTGCAAACATGTTCAGACACAGTCCTTCAATGTTTGCCTGTACCTATGGGACATATATACCAGACGAGGGAGATCCCAGGACCAAGCCTTGTGGGATGCCAGTTATATCAGGTTTGTAGTCTGACATGGCTGCAGCATGTCTGACCATGTCTGTTCTGTCCTTGGTCTGGTTTGCAACCCCTCTACTGACATAGGGGTTTATATTTAAGCTGGTGAGCTTATCTATAATGAACACATAGGGTATTGTATAGAAGCCTTTGCAAGGTCCAGCTACGCTGTGTGGACCACATTGCCCTCATCAATGACCTTAATGACTGTTTCAATTGAGTCAAACATGTTTAGGGGCAGGATCTGCACTTAAGAAAGCCACACTGGGTAGGGTCCGGTGTCAGTAGGTCCCCAATATCTTTATGTCTGTGGTACATGCTGATCCTTTCCATAGCTGTGCAGACCGAGCTTCTCAGGATTCTGGGGTAGTAGTTTTCAGTATCCATTCAGGCAACACCTTTGTTGAGAAGGACCACTGTTGTTGTACACTGCTCTTTGGGTACATATTCTGTGGTAAGGCTGACATTGAGCAGTAGTGTGATTTGGCATTCCATTCATCTTGGAGTCCATGTTGCACTCAGCCCAGGACACCATCTCATACCATTGCTGCTGTGTGTTTTGCTTTGTAGATGCTGGCTGTTACCTCAGCATCTGCAATGTCAGGGGACCAGCAGTCTGCTGGGATAGATATTCTGCATTCTGGGGGGGGGGGGGGTTTGCACTGCACCTGTCAGGATGTATGTTGGCAATATGTGTCTGTGTTTGTGATATTTGTGTGATTCAGAGCATATCTGTGAATTCCCAACACGGTTCCTACCATCAGTTGTGAAAGCCTTGGGATTATCCTTAGTGTCCTGTACAATTTGTATCTTCATAGGTTCATAGGTTCATACTAGGCTATCCACCCTAGGGCATTTGTTAGCCTAGCCAGAGTGTGTGTGGCTTTTGCCACCCCTTGCTATGTGAATATTATGGCCATTTATGATTTGCTTTGCTGTGCCTCTGTCTGGACATGGCACAGTGAAGACCCCCAGTGTAACTCTACAATCATCCATCCACTTGGCAAGATTCCTGTTGAAGAGTGTCAGTGAGGGGCTCTGCCTAACATGGAGTAGGATTCTGGTCCAGGGTGTGGGGAGCCTCTGGATTATGTATCTGTCCCCCAGCACATCCTATTTCATTATTTGTTGAGGTTGACATCTCTCACTCTCACAGCTCCGATGGCTTTGAGTTTTCTGGGGTGGAGCATGTCCATTACTCCTGTGTTGGGCATGGCCTTCTACAACAGGCATTGCAATGCCTCTGTGTAGGCAGTATGTGACTGCATTCAGCTGGGGTGTCTACAGCCAGGCAGCATATGACATGTATTTGAGACCCTTTATCCTCTTGGTGAGGTACCTTTGAGGTCTTTCTAACTGCTGCAGGTGTCAGGTAAGGTACATCCCATATGAGGCATTGTACTAGATTATGGGTGTGATAAGAGAACAGTATAGGGGCACAATGACCTCTGTTGACGTAGATGTGAATCCTTTCCTGATACGGTGTCAAATGAAGACAGTCTTCCTAGCCACATTGGCAATGTGAGTGTCACATAACAGGTTACTGTCCACTTGTGTCCCTGATTACTCCTTCCATACATAATGGTTTACCACCTATGTGGTAATTTGTGGTACCTTGTTTGGTATTTGGTGGGACATTCATACTGTCCAGTGTCTTTAGGACGGCTGGGTGGGGTTCCTGTGTGTGAGAGTGTGGTCTGTAGCATGCTACAGACTGTACAGCAGTCTTGCCTACAGTTAGTTGCACATGGGTGGACTCCAATGCCTTGTGCATTGTCAGTTACCTGGACGTATGGGTGTCTGTGCTGAATATGGATACTCACCCTCCTTTTATGTTTTGTTCCAGGTTTTGGGGCCATGACACATGATATGTGGTATAACCTGGTAGTGCTGGTGTGCTGTCAGGAGTCTTGCAGCAGATTTCTGTCACTGCACAGACATCGATGTTCTCCATACTGGGGATGGCCTTGGGAGCATGCATATTGGGGTTTACACATCTGGCATTGGTCAGCATTACCTTTATGTTTCTTTCCACTTATGTTTTCTAGGGTGGTGGGTTAGTCTTTTCAGCCTTGCCGACAAAAGGCTCTATGGAGGTGGCAAAGGCCTTATCCAATATCCAGACGCCCAGGGGTAACAGGTGCAAGCCATCCCAAGAACAGCTGCGTGGCTTGTCAAGCATGACATCCCATGCAGGCAGACATTGGATTCCCTTGGAATGACACCAGTAAGTGTGCCACTTGCTATGACTGATCATTCTGTGTTTGTACTGTGGCATTATTCTTGGTAAGGGTAAGATGCTGCAAACGGTGAGTGTCCTACTGGCCTGGACTACATAATCAGAGAGCTCATCTATGTCTCTTTTCATGTAGTCTAGGGAGGTACATCTCAGGTCATTCACACCAGCATTGACTATGACTGCATCATATTTCTACTTGCTTTGGAGTGACCTGCATACTTCTGTTATGTGGCGTATTGTGGCATTCTACAGGCAGCTTACTGTACCCTTTCCCTTGTTCAGTCTGGTGTGCGGGACAGCAGTGTGTCTGACTATGGAGTCACCTATTACAACTGTATCAGGCATGTTGTTTCTCCTTCTGGCCTGTGACTGTTTGGCACACCAGCTTTGTGTACTACGTGTTGCATGTGCTATGTTTGGAGGTTGCTTGATTGGGTGTCTGCTTTAGAGGCCTCTGTTGGTGTGCTGTGTTTGTAATTTGTGCCTCCGGGAATGTTTTTCTGTGTTTGTGTTTGGTTTGCAGTTGTGATAGGTCTATGTGGGACTGTGTTTGTGGTGTGTGTGGTTACCTTCTCCTCCTGACTAGTTTTGGGAGTACTGAGTTGAGGGACTGAGCCTCCAGTTTGGATAGATGGTTGCATCTCTCACATATATTTGTATTTCTTGGGTGGAGTTGGGGGTTGTCTGTGTACTTGGGGCAGGTGTAACATTGCCTCAGGATTCACAGATTCAACTTGTTGTGGCTGGCCTTAGTGGATTGTATGTGTGGACATATTTTATTGCCATACTACTGATCAGTGATTACTTCATTGTTTATGTTTGCTCTATCATGTAGTAGCTTCCTCATTCTCTTGCATGGTTTGGTTATGGCTGGTGTCCACCATGCCAGATGCCTGCGTGTATGGCATTGTGTCTTGTTTTAATTTAGGAGTGCATAATCCAAGCATTCCTGGCAGTGTTCATGGAATGGCTGTATTACAGGTTCTGAGGTGTGGCCCATATTTTGCACCTGCACAGGACCTTTAATGGATTCCACATCAGTTTGGAGGAGTGCAAATATTGCTTTACACATGTTTTCCACTGTGGTTTTCTGGCCAGGGACTGTGGTCAGGATTTGTATATCCAGTGTGATTACTCTATGGTCTGGTTTTACCAGTGAGCAATACACTTCTCGTCTTGCCATCCAGTACCCATGTTGCTGATTATCACATCCAGTATGCTTACCCCTCTTGTGGGAGTGGTACATTGTTCCTGGGCCTTTTGGTTTATGGATTCTATGAACTTTTGTCCTACACTGTTGGAGCTAGTATAATGCTCCCAGTCTATGTCTGGGTATTTTCAGTTACCCAATATAATGTGGTTTGAGGACTTGATATATTCATGTATTCCAGCATAGGCCAGGTGCAGTTCCTGGTGTTGGGACAGTAGTCTGTAGCAGGCTATAAACTGGGGGGCAGTTTTAGCCACTGTTACTTGACCATGGCTAGTCCATGCTGCTTCTTGTTGTGGTACCAACATGGGGGTGTGGTTATCCTTGACAATTCTTGCTAGTCACCCTCCTTTTGTAGCTTGTTCCATGTTTTGAGTCTGTACAGCAGAGTATGAGGTGTAACCTGGTAGTGTTAGGGTGCTGTTGTGAGCCTTGACTCAGTTTTCTGTTACAGCACAGATATCAACATTCTCCATACTGGGTGAGTTTAGACTGCATGCATCTTGCTGTTTCGACTTATCCCTTATCTTATTCTTATCCCTTCTGATACCTATGGAGATAGGTTTGTGTTTTGAGCCTTACCTATTCAGGGCACACTGTGGGTAACAACAGCCTTTGCCAGTATCCATACGGCCTGCACTGATAAGTGCACGCCAGTCCTAGCAGGTGGAGCATCATGTCATGCTCAGCATGTCATCCCAGACTGGCACACATTGGATCCCCTTTGACTAACTGCGATACTTCAGTCAATTATTGCACTTGATCATCTCATTGTCATATTGTGGCATGATGCTTGGTGAGGGTAGGATGTTAGTCAGGGTCCTCAGGTGTGCATATAGTACATGGTGTTACATTACTTAACACATGGCATTCATGCCTCAGGTGGTGCTGCAGGGCTGCCTCTGTCGGATGCGTATATTACACTTCCCTGTACATGTTTGTGAGCAGGTCATGTCATTGTAGGCATCCATGTTATTATTTGAGTGAGTCAGAGGGGGTATCATTCCCAGGGTTCCTACTGAGCCAGTGTAAGTGCTATGTGTTGCCTCTTTGCCAAGGCCAGGGCATACTGGGCACACCTCCTTCTGCCTACTGGGGCAGGCTCAGGTTGTTCCTCCTCCGAGTCACGCTCTGCCTGTGATGGCCTTGGCAATGGTGGGGGGCTGTTTGGCCCGGCCCTATGCTGGTCCTGCTGCAGCTGTTTTCACAAGATCATATTATGTAGCATAGCACATACCATGACAATTTGGGTACATGTAGTTGGTGTGTACTGCAAGGCTCCACCAGATGTGTCCAGACACCGGAACCGTGACTTGAGCGGCCCAAACACACGCTCTATTACATTACGTGTTTGTGCGTGTGCCTCATTATGGCATTCCTGTTCAGGTGTGTGCGCATTTCTGATGGGTGTCATCAGCCACGGCTCCAGTGCATAACCTGCATCCCCCACTAGGTGTCCGTGCGGGATGTCCCCATTGGCAAATGTCTGGTACAGCTGCGTTAAATGCCAGATGTGGGAATCATGGTAGCTCCCAGGACAGCCAGCACACACATTCATTATTATGCCCTGGGCATCACACACGACCTGGCAGTTGATGGAGGGGAAGCCCTTGCGGTTGATGTATGCCCTACCCCGCTCACCGGCTGGTGCTTTGATGCGTATGTGCGTGCAGTCTATTGCACCCACTACCTCAGGGTATTCCGCTATTTGCTGGAAGAGACGCATATTGCTGGCCAATACCTCACGGGCATTGGGGAAATATACATGATCATCGACATGTGCTGACATGGCATCCAGGAACTTGTGCAGTACCCTGGAGGCTGATGCCTGTGATATCCCCATCATATCACCAGTTGGTCTCTGGAAGGTACCTGTTGCTAGTATTCTTAGGCCAACACATACCTTGGTTTCCACTGGGATGGGTTCCCCTCTGTTGGTTCTGTGTGTGAGGCGTGGCCTGCACAGCTCCACTATTTGCTGCAGGAGGTCTCTGTCCACTCTATAGTGCTCTACTATCTCCAGCTCATGTAACCCATGGTAGGTGACCCTGGGCCTGTACACTCTTCTCTGTCTCCTCACTGTGGGTTGTCTGGCACCATCTGCATTGTCACCACCCTCAGCAAGTCGCCTATGTCTCATTATGACAGCTATGGCAGCCCCTAACATTTCTGCTCTGAGTTCAGCTTTTTCAGTTTTCACTTCTAATAGCTTACTCCTGTCTTGCAGTGTCTCTTGAGAGAAACATCCTGCACTGCTGTTTGCAGAGTTTTAAGTGCTGGGCTGGGCTACTATTCTGCCTGTGTAATTGCCTGCTTCTAATTGTTTTCACCTGCTAGCTTCCTACTAAATCTGTTGCTTCCTTTTTCCTCTCTGTTTCCTCAGGGAGGAGCCATGTGCAAACCAGCAGAAACACGCTCACAGTGGCTTACACGCGCGTACACATGCTTACACGGTTCAGAATCTGCTTATTCGGATTAAAACGCGTGCACGCCCGCGCAAACAGTGTTAAACATCTCCCAACACACTCCCACATGTTCAGTCTGCCTTACACGCGCACACACTGTCTTACTCGCGCTTCATGGTGCACTGCGTGCACATACCGCCCAGCAAGAAACTTTGGTGTAGGCAACAGTGTACACCTTCCATTTCTTGACTTTCTCATGCTTATCTAGTGGCACACCTCTTTCCATGATATCTGTCTGACATCTGTCATGTAACTCTGACCTCCAATGAACTGCATTTCTTTCTACCATTCCCCCCTGTGATGTCACCTATCTCCTACTCTGTTCCTCCCCCTTCTGTAACTCTTACACTACTCAGACTGTGCTCATTTGCTATGTGACAGTGGAATTCAGTATTCTAACACTCATTTGCATCAGATTGCCTACTAATGCTTAGTTACATGTCTTAGACTCAGCTTCCCCCCTTAGCAACCACTACACGGTGGCCATGTTGGTTTTGGTCTGCTGGTCCCTGCATTGACATTCCATGTATTGCATAAAACCCACATTTGTGGGTTTATAACCTTCGTTTTTATGTTTTATACAGTGCAGCCCGTTTGCGCGGGGCTGCGCTGGGTTTAAACATCGACAATCACCGAAAAAAAAAATTATATTTTTAATATATTTGCATCAGGTTACTTTGCCAATGGCCACATATTTGGCCATTGGCATGCTGCCTGACACATATGCACCCTTTATTTGGAGCTGACATGGCTCCATTGCAGTTTTTGCAGAAACGTACTCAGTTGTCAACTGAGTACATTTCTGCAGCTAAAACGGCTCTTACACGGGCTGTTCTGGGCTTCCTGGATCGCTAATCATCCTCATTTGCATGCTATTCGGCTGCAAGTGAGGTGATTAGCTTATCCACCACTCCGTAAGAGGCGTTTTAGCTGTCTCTTACACGGACTTTGGGCTGTTCCTGGATCGCGAAGGCTGCATGGAGTCTTACACTACTCTTAGACTCCGTGCAAGCCTTCGTGAATGCGGCCCCACATGTATGTTTTTTGTTTTGTGTGCAAGGGGCCAATGATAAACAGCCCAAAGGTAATCTTTATCCACCACTGGCCAGATGCATTTTCTTTGGATGTGGTGTGGGTTTCAATGCTGTTTCAAGGAATGTGAGTTTCAAGGGCAAAGTTTAATGTCAAGCCTATTTTCATTGTGAGACGGTATTGCTTTGTTTACCAGATGATGTCTTTTAGTGTTTCTGCATTGTTGTGCTGTAAAATGTAAAAATAAAATTCAAATCATTGTAGAAGTAAAGCAGTATGCATACATTAGTGTTTATGGTAAATGGGGCAAAATAGCCAGGTAACAGGACACTGGAATGGCTGCAGGGGGACTCTGGTCTGGTGCCATGTTTTGGTTGTCTGTTCTTCAATTTGCGTTCGAAAGTTGGTATCCCACATTTCCATTGGAGTGGGTGGGGTTACATAATTATGTATGCAAATTAGATGTTAATCAGCGTACAGATTTGTACCTATTTTTCATGGGCCTTGTCCAGATTTTTTATATTTCCAGGTTGAGAGGTATGTATTTTTTTATTTTATTTATTTTTTATTTAACATTTGTTGACCGGGAAAGTCCGACTAGGTTCCAGAGATCCTGTTTTCAGCGGAGGCCCGGGGAGAAACGCTCCAGAAGCATGTCTTTAGAATGTTATAATAATAATGTAGATGTTAATCAGCGTACAGATTTGTACCTATTTTTCATGGGCCTTGTCCAGATTTTTGATATTTCCAGGTTGAGAGGTATGTATACGTATAATCCTCAGCTATCGTGTTGAGGGCTCCTTGGTGGACTTCAGTCCTTAGTTTCTACTAAAGAATTTCTACTTCTGAGCTTTCCACCAGATGGCGCTCCTGTAGCAGGACTCTGGCCAAACACTAGCCAAGTATTGATAATCCAGTGTTGAGTACTCACTTCCCTACTTCTCTACATGGCTCCTCCAGTGCCGTGACACTAATCAAAGTCACTTCATCTGGTACGTAGTCGGGGTCAAAACCTCTAAAAGCTAAATAGATTTTCCTACTTTCCTAAATGCAAGTATGTGTTTAATGCTTTCTCCTATAATACATTGCAGGTTATACACATTTTTCTTGTTTACAGTTGCTGTTTCTCAGTGCAGCTATAAAACTGCACCTTGACTACACAGATCCTTTTACATTGTACTTGACCCATTAACTGTTACTCATTTTTACTTCTGTATGCATTTTGCGTCTATTTCTGCTGACACCTATCAGATTTGAGACCACTCTTTCCCCAGACTGGGAATCCCCAGTACAGAAGTGATAGCTGTCTCGATGGGCCAACATACAGGCAGCAACCAAGGTAGTTTGTACCCTTACTGGCTTCCTGGCAATAATGGCATTTCTGCTATGGCCTTAATGTCTTCTCTAGCAAGGAAAATATATGATCTGCATCATGACAGATGCCACTGTGCCCTACCTGTGTGAGTATATTCCAGTGCAACTGTGATGAAAGCCACTATGCTTACAGCTTGGTAAGCTGAATGCACACCCCTGTGCTTTGCTACCCCTCCACCAAGGGGACTGTGATATTGCTTGACCCAGACTATCCCCTCTTCCTCAGGGAAGGCATGCTCATACTCTAAAAATGCCTGAGAAAATAATCATACTCACATTGCCTGGGTTCTGGTCAGGGCCTTACCCTACCTATGCCAATGGATCTGGCTCCTTAATGGCTACTTTTCCTCAACATATAATCTTGTCTATCTCTGCTCCTCTTTAACAAACTCTTTCTAACTTTTCCCTGCCAAGCAACAAGGTATTTATAATCATTCTGCCCTATCTGGGTTACAGAAGGTCTAACCTATAGGAAGTATCACTATGTAGAACTGAGAACTGTACTGATGGTGTTCTTTAGTACTGTCACAGTAATTTTAGTATCACCTTACTCAGCTGACTGATGTATTACCCACTGTACTACTACTCCTTTACTTGTTTACTCCACAGAAGTAAATTTCAAGTGCTACTTATCTCCTGATTGTTCCCTACAGGAGTGGGATAAGTCCAACCTACCCTCTCCATACCCAACATCCAGGACAGTGCTAAACTACTAAGTTTAGACTATTAATCATAAAACATTATTCCTCTCTCCACTTCTCTTCACACAAAGTACAGTTGTGTACACTTACCATAAATGTAGATGTTCGAGTGTATTCACTGTTGCAGTCCTAACATATGGGTTATCTGGCTCCCGGTAGCCCTCAGTCGGCCCGAATACCAGAGTCCTCGGTATATAACATCAGCTGCTGTTGGCTGTAAAGCTGGCATCAGAACGTCAGGTATAAAGGGAGGTAGCCAATGCCATTTCCTCAGTTCTTCTTGCCTTAACTGTCAGGAGCCCCCAAAAGGAGGCTAAGCCAGGAAGGAAAACACCCTGGAAACATGCCATCCAAAAAATAAAATATCTAGTCTGTGCCTTAAGAAAAAAGGGGGAATGGAGGGTGGGAAACCAGGACTGCAGCAGCGAATACACTCGAACATCTACATTTATGGTAAGTGTACACAACTGTACTATGTTCTTCGTGTTTCACTGTTGCAGTCCTCACATATGGGTTGATTCCCAAAGCCCAGGAAAAAGACAATAAGGGGGGAGGAAGCAAAACTGCAGAGGCAAAACCAGCCCTGGATTTAGAAAACAAAGGTAGATTGTAATGCTTTGTGAAAGTATGGACAGAAGACCAAGTAGCTGCTTCTAGAAAGTCCTTGGCAGGAACACCTCTCAGAAAAGCTGCAGAGGTAGAGGCTGCTCTAGTAGAATGGGTTCTAATACCCTGAGGGGGAACCTTCCCATACTGCAGGTAACAAAAGTGAATAAAGTGAGCAATCGATTTGGAGATGGTCCATTTCAAAATAGCATTACCCTGAGCCCCAGGAGCAAAACTGACCAACAACAAAGAGCTCCGAAAGGGTTTAGTCCTGTTTAAGTAAAATCTCAGCTGTCTATGCAGATCAAGAGAGTGCAGAATCCTTTCCCCCTTATTCTGGGGATTATTGAAAAATGTAGGCAGGTGAATAAACTGGTTAAGGGTCAGACTGGAAACCACCTTAGGCATAAAGGTGGGATTAGTTCTCTGAGACACTCGATCTGAATGAAAAATAATGAAAGGTTCTACTGCCATTATGGCTTGCAGCTCCGAAACCCTTCTGGCTGAAGTAATAGCCAAAAGAAAAGCAGTCTTCCTGGATAGAAACTTTAAATCTGCAGAGGTAGCTGGTTCAAAAGGAGGTAGAGTAAGCTTCTCCAGGACAAAATTAAGATCCCAAGCAGGAGTAGGAGCTCTTCAGGGAGGTCTAAGATTGCTAGCTCCCCTCAGGAACTGCTTCATCAAGGGGTGAGAAAAAATTGGTTGCTCAAAAGAACAATGAGCAGAAATTGCTGAAGCACGAATTTTGATTGAAGAAAAGGAAAGGCCACCATTTAGCAAGCTTGCTAGGTAATCAAGAATGAGGGAAAGGGAAGGACGAGAAGAGCATTCTCCTTTAGCCAGCATCCAAGAGCAAAATCTCTTCCATTTATCCGCATAGGATTTTCTAGTGCTAGGCCTCCTGGCCTCATGAAGAACTTCAACCACCTGTTGTAAAAGATTTAAGGTATTAGCCAGGCAGCTAAATGCAGAGTTTGAAGATGAGGATGAAAAAACTTTCCCCCTTCCTGAACCAACAGGTCTGGTACCAGGGGAAGATGCCAAGGCTGAGCCTGGGAAAGGCTGTGAAGAAGAGGGTACCAATGCTGCCTGGGTCAATCTGGTGCTATAAGAATAACCTTTGGTTTTTCGGCCCTTATCTTTAGCAGCACTCTGGGAAGAAGAGGCAGAGGAGGGAAGGCATAAATTGAGAGTTGTGCCCATGGGAAAGACAACGCGTCCACTCTCCAAGCTTTGTTGTGAAACTCCCTGGTGCAGAAGGTTGGAAGGAGATGACTGGTGTGAGAGGAGAAAAGATCCACTTGTGGAATGCCCCAATGCTGAGTGATGCGATGGAAAATGATCTTGTTCAGTTGCCACTTGTGAGGACCCAGAATATGTCTGCTCAAATGATTCGCCAAGGAGTTTAGCCTCCCTGGAAGATACTGGGCTATTAGATGTATGCCCATGGAAGCTGCTAAGGACCATAGTCTCATGCTTTGCCTGCACAAGGGGTAAGAGTGAGTCCCTCCTTGCTTGTTGATGTACCACATGACTGTGGTATTGTCTACCCTGATCAGAAGAGTCCCAGGGTAGAGTAGGTCCTTGAAAGCCAGCAAGGCCTGCTGCACTGCCATCAATTCTTTTAAGTTTATGTGCAGATGAATCTGCTGGGTGCTCCAAGTCCCCTGTATACCCCTGCCTTCCAGATGTGCCCCCCATGCATAATTCGAGGCGTCTGTGGTGAGAGTCTGGCTGGCAGGTGGTGGGGGGAAAGGCAGACCCTTGTTCTGAGTACAGGCTGTCGCGCACCAGAGAAACTCCATTTGTAAGCAGGGAATTAGAGAAGAATCAAGTCTAAGTCCTGTGTGTGTTGACACCAAAGGTTCTTGAGGTACCATTGAAGTTTTCTCATATGCAGTCTTGCATATAGGATCATCAGAATACATGAAGCCATGAACCCCAGTGCTTGCAGGAATTGCCTTGCAGAGAGCTGGGTCATGCTTGCCAAGTTCTTGAAGTAAACCAAAAGATCTCCTTGCTTCTCTTGAGGGAGGAATACCATCTGGGTGGCTGTATTCAGACTCACTCCCAGGAAAACAATCTCCCTTATAGGAACCAACTTTGACTTCTTTTCATTGAGAGTGTAACCCAAAGAGGTGAGAATGTTCTTCATGAAGTCCAAATCCTTTTGTAGTTGTTCTGGGGAGTTTGCTTGAATGAGACAGTCGTCCAGATAAGAATACATTTGAATGTTTCTCTGCCTGAAGAAAGCAATGGCTAGAACCAGGCACTTCGTAAAAACTCTGGGAGCAGTAGACAAGCCAAAGGGCATTGCAGAGAATTGAAAATGTTGCTCCCCAGCCCTGAAACAAAGGAACTGCCTGCAACTGTCCCTTATTGGGATGTGCAGATAAGCCTCCTTGAGATCCAAAGTTACCAGCCATGAATTCTTGTCCAGCATGGGCAGTAAATGTTGAAGAGTGAGCATCTTGAATTTGGGAATCACCAGAAAAGTGTTGAGAATAGACAGATCCAGGAAAGGGCACCAGGTGCCCCCTTTTTTTGGGTACCAGGAAAGGTCCTGAGTAAAAACCTAGGGCTGCCTGATTTGCAGGAACTGGCTCTATGGCCACCATAGTCAGAAAAGAAATTTGATTTTTTACCTCTGCCCTGAGAGTACTGGGTATGTCTGGGTACCCTTGTAGAACAGGGAAGGTGTGAAAATGAAACTTGTAACCTTGGTTTACTATAATGAGCACCCATTTGTCATCTGTGATGGTAGGCCATACCTCTGCGAACCTGGCTAACCTGTCCCCCAAAGAAAACCCTGGGCCCACAAAGGTAGGCACAAGATGGCTGGAGTCATTGAGAATGCCTGCTTTGGGAAGCTGGCTTAGAACTTCCCGATTCAGCAGAAGAAGAATGCCATTGTTTAGCCCTTTGAGAGGCAGAAGCCTGCCCTCTGGAAGATCTGAAACTGCTAGGCCTAGAGCGACCCTGCTTGCCAGGATCAGGGAAAGACTAAGTCGAGGAGGCTGAACCTGAAGGAAATCTTTTACAGCTTGCATAGATTTCGCCTTATCCTCCAACTTCTTCAGTACCTCATCAGCCTTGTTACCAAAAAGGTTGTCTCTGTGCAAAGGAACATTCAGCAATTTAGATTTAACAGGTTCAGAAAGAGGCTGCTCCCTGAGCCAAGCATGCCTTCTAATAACGGAACCAGTGGCTGCTGCTCTGCAGGAAGCCTCCTAGATGTCAAAACCAACATGTAGTGAATGCTTATTAACTAGAGTGGCAGAATTCAGTAAGTCTTGTAAATCTTTGTTCTCCGACATGGAGGGAACATGCCTCAAGTTTAGCTTTAATAGCCTCCAAAGTGCGCTGCTGATACTTAAGCATGTGAAAAAGACAATTCACAGATCTAATGGCAAGAGTTGCAGAGGTATAGACTTTTTTACCCCACCTGTCCAAGGCTCTAGACTCCTTATCAGAAGGTACAAGGTTTTTAGCAATAGTAGCCTTAACACCCGTGGGACCTTGAGAAATAACCTCTGGATCAGCAGTAGGGTTATTAAAAAGAAATTGATGAGAATCAGGAACCCTATAATACCTATCAGATTTTCTGGGGGCAAGAGGAACAGAATTAGGAGTTAAAGAATTTTCCATGAAAACATCATCCACAACTTCCAAAACTGGAGGTAGAGCCAGAGGCTTATGCTGTGGCAAATCCAAAAATTCCCTGATTCTTTTCTTTGACTGAGGAAAATCCTGACTTTGCCATTTAAAGTGTTCCCTAAGAGTATTCAAAGTATCCCCAACGGAAAAGTTTCTGGAGGGGAGGCAGAAGGGATAGAGTCCTCAGCATCAGAATCCTCAAAGCCAGAAAAAAGTTGAGAATTTCCTTCTTCACCAGCAGAAATACTGGAAACCTCAGAATCTGAGACAGATAAAACATCAGGAGACAATTCTCTAGCCCTCTTGGAGGGGGGGGGTGAGAGCCCCTAATCAAGGAAAGAAGATCACCAGCCATCTTTACCAACCGGGACTGCTGCACAGGAGGGGAGACTGACGCCTGCTTGTGAGTAGATTTGCGGCTGGAAGGTTTGCTAGTAATCCGGAGGGACTTGGGAGGCCTATCAATAGCAGAAGTCTGAGCTACGGTAATCAGTCTGGTTCTGGTCTCATGTCGAAGAGAAGAGGCGTCAGAAGCCGGTGCCTGCATAGCAGCTCTGTACCTATCCGAGGCGGCAACAGGCGGAGGGTCTAAAGATGAAATAGCAGCCTGCGGCATGGAGGATTCAGTAAAGGTCTCGGCAGAGGCGTGTGGCTGAAAATCGGTGGACTGCAGGGGCTGCAAAAGCGCCTCACTGACTACTGCTGTGCTGACGACCAATTTCACTGGTGTGTCGTCAGCAGATTTAACCCTAGGCCTGTCGCTGTCCTTGTCCTTGCGCTTCCTAGGTATAACCGAAGTCGGGAGACCAGAAGCCGACGAACTTAGGCCAGACTCCGAAATGCTTATACAAAATCTTAGCTCTATGGCGTATGGTACGCAGGTTAAAGGAAGCACAGAGATCGTAATTAGGAACGTCCTGCTCAAGGCCCAAACAAGTTATAAAATAGGAATGAAAATCCCGCTGCAGAATCTGTTCTCCACAGGCAAGACAGTTATTAACTTTATCTGACATTCGTTAAAGCAAGAAAAGAAGATCCCCAGCAGGGTATTTATCTGACATCGTCTTCAACTTGGTAGTCAGAATGCAAAAAGAAGGTAAACGGCCAACCGGCACTAGTGCGAATTGCATCTGCTTCAGATTCCGCAGCAAGAAAGACTGAGGAAATGACATCGGCTGCCTCCATTTATACCTGACGTTCTGACGTCAGTTTTACAGCCAACGGCAGCCAGCATCATATACCGAGGACTCTGGTATTTGGGCTGACGGCTACTGGGAGCTGGATAGCCCATATGTTAGGACTGCAACAGCGAAACACGAAAAACATCTGCGATCCCATACTCACACTTCAGCTTTAACACTTTTCAAAATCACCATCACTTATAAGATAGCAAAATTCACTCACTATCTGATTCACTATCTCCTTCCGTTTACTAATATATAAGATGATAATCTTATACATTATTCTACTACCCAGGTCTGTCTACTGACACATCTATTTCATTACAGAACAGGTTCCAGTGAGATATGACCTCAAATCATTGGACTCAGAATCCATAGTGCTGTTACACCAAGGAACTAGGGACAGACCAGGCATCCAACACCTTATCACATATTGATCCTTCTCTAATTTCACACACATCACCCGTACCTTATTCAAAGACCCTTAGGCAACTTCCCTCACTTCCAAGTACCAGTCCTTGCACAGAATACAAACTCTATTCACCAATTAGAACTTCTTTGCATAGTACTCTGTGCTAAACTCAAGCATTCTTCCAATAATAAATGAAAGTTTTCTATTTACCATAATAGTAGAAGGTCCAACCTTGTTAACTGCAGGACTAATACCATTGGGCATCAGACAGCTCAACATCTAAAACTTTCCACCTCCCTTTCACCAAAAATGCTGTGCAAAAAGACTATCCTCTCCAGATCCTTTGTATGCCATCCAAAGTTTGCAAATCAAAGTAAACAAAGCATAAAATTGACTCTTTGGGAATGAATTTGTTCAGAATACTCAGTCTGGGTATAGTCTGGAGGTCCTTTGTCTTTCTGAAACTAAAAGGGACATGGAGTGATAATTCAATCCTTTCTGGTCTGGTGGAACTTCTCAGATGGCTCTTTTTGTATGAGGTTTAAGACCACTGCACTTTTCACAACTCTTTTAATGGACTGGGGTGTTGGGCAATGTGTTAAAGTGGGGCAGGGGGACGGTTGAACATGGTGAACATCATGAATATGGTATGCCTCTGATTACTGCTGCCGTGATCCACTTGTCCTGTGTGAACTGAAATGAGGGACAAACAACCCTCAACTGCCTCTAGACTGGGACAATCAGGCAAGATCTCCGAGATTAGACTGCTGCCAACTGGAAGGTAGACCACGATGCCCTTACTATTGCTCATTGGTCCAACTTCTGGGTTGGTGCACAATGTTAAAGTTATCATGCCTACGTTGGTTTCTGTCAGATCTTTGGCTATTCTGCTTCTGGACATGTGAAAGCCAAAACCATTACAGGCTCTGGTGCATCCTAGAGAAGTTACACTAGGGACTTTGAAACTTATGACCAACAGTAATGAGGTTCTTGCCCTCTTTCTCCATGTTCTCCAGCCTCCAGCTAACTTTCACTGATGGACCATAATGTACAGACCTGTAAAAGGGTGCATTTAGTAAGGTCACTTTGATGTCCTTTGTAATGTTCTTAAAACACACCAAGCATTAAGAAAGTTAACTTTGATATCCTCAACAAAATTCAGAAGACATATCAGACATGATAGCAAGGAGTTACTGATGCACACTCCTCTCACAGCACCACACCTCTAAACTGTCCAGAATTTCACAAAAAGTTCAGATTTTTACCTCATATCTTTGTTTTGTTTTACTCAGAAAATTTGTATTCATGGCTTTTTGGCAAATTATGGTGGACTGAGATAACTAAATAATGAACGACATTTGAGTTTTGGACTTCATATCCAAAAATGCATGCTAATGCAAAACCTGTCACTTTAGCAGCTTTCTAACCTTACTAAGAGCACTGCTTAAAATTTGTCCTTAATTTTGGACCTTTGCCTCCCATTATTTTTGGCTTTATCAAGAATTCTTGTGCCAAGAGTTTGAGATGTATGCATTGCATCAGCCTCAAAAGTGTGAATCAGATGCATGGTGAGGTTTGCAAAAAATGCCATGGCTGATATCTGAGACTGCAACTTTACAATCTATTATATTCAAAATGAATGCAGAGAAATGCATAAGTTCACTTCTCATGCCCACGGACTATTAGAAAAATCCCTTTTCCTGCTGAGAAAGAGAAACAGGTTCTATAACCTTATTCCACAGGCATTCCTGAAAGGTCTGAGGAAAGAAATGTGTTTGTTTTTTTGGAGGGAGGAGGATTCATGACTTCAGGGAGATGGATTTCCACTGCCACTTGTAGTGTTTTGAATGATTCTTAGTACCCAAGGATTGGTTATTTGTTTACAGAGGAGCAGGTAAAGAGACATATTGCCTGCTGTTTTGAAGGGATGGCCAGGGTAAAGACAAGAAGCGTGGGAATGAGTGCTTAGGTAGTTAAGGACTTTTTTTGGGACTGGGAACAGCCCTGGCCATTTATTTTTACACTACTGTTTATGCGATTTCTGCTGACCATGCTTGACAGGTTTCCAGAAAAAAGTGTCTAGGGCCAGATGGAAAGTTTTGCTATATTTAGAGACTGAAGAACAAAAAAGCTGTTTTACTCCCTTGCTTTAGGACCTCAGCTGAGGGACTAACAAAAAAGACAATGTTCTGTAAGGGAACCTGAGAATCTGGGGTTGGAAATCCTCAAAGAGAGACTCTGTATGCTAACCAGGCATGCTTATGCATTATAGATCATGTGGTTACTGCTCAAGAGACTGCATCATAGGAGCACTTGATGAAAAGTTTTGTGACCTGAAATGGAGAAGAAACTGGGTTAGAAAGGGAAGACTTTGAATTTGCAAAAGGCAAGATTGAAAGTATTTGTTGACTGAAAAAATGGAAAGCAAGTACTTGGCTATTTGGGTTTGGCATCCTAGCTTTCACGCCCATGGTTGAAGAAGGATACACCTTCTTCCCATAGCTACTGAATGCCCCTGCCATCCTTCTCAATGGGGATGGGACTAGAAGAGGCCATGGGCTTGGAACCTTCCTTGTCCATGAAGATCACAGCAGGATCAGATAGTGGAAAAGAAAAAAACAGAGTAGAAAAAGCATCCTCCAAAGCCCCAAGAATGGGCAGAATTTCCAGGGGTTTTGGGGAATTCAACATTAAGAAAATCATAATACCTTTTCCATGCTTCAGAAATCTCTCTTTCCTCCCATTTAAACAGACCTTTCACATTTTTAATAGTGTCAATAAAAAGAAGTTATGTACTCACCATAACGTTCCATCTGAGTAGTTGTTCTTCATTTGTCTTCAACCTGTGAGTTACGGATCTGTACCAGATCCTACTTGGCCGAATATCCAGCATCTGATCTGAGCTCAAAGCTCCTCCCCTTACCTATAATGTCCCTGTCGCCTTCCTCCCTTCAGATCGAGTTTGCTGCTCAATCCATTACTCACACCCAACCCAAACAGGACCTTGTCACTACCAGAAAAAGAGTTTTCTGTGCAAAGAGCAGGACAAAGGACATCCCAAGGGTATCTAGCATATAAGATCGACAGACCATTTCATCAACATTCATTTGGTCGACAACTAGTATTCAAGGCAAAAACCTGGGATTTGCCCCCCTCCCCAATGTGCGAACCTGGAGTTGATATATATATAGTTAGGGGTGTGTGCGGGACACAGCCCCCCATATTGGGGGGGGGCAAAGCCCCCCACCTATTTTCATTTAAAACATGAAAATACAACAAAAACTACACATTTTAAACGAGCTGTGCCCCCCACACCCCCCTAACTATATATATCAACTCCAGGGTCGCACAACATTGGGGAGGGGGGCAAATCCCTGTTAAGTGCCTTGAGTACTGGTTGCCGACCAAATGAGCTGTCGACCAAATGAATGTCGATGAAATGGTCTGTCAATCTTCTGAAGTAGACCCATATATATATATATATATATATATATATATATATATATATATATATATATATATATATATAAATATATATATCTATATATAGATATACATATATACATACACACACACGCACACACACATATATATACATATATATATATATATATATATATATATATATATATAATATATAGTCCACAACAGCTAAGACAAGGCCGGGAGAATGAGGGGGGATGGTTGAAGACAAATGAATAACTACTCAGATAGACAATTATGATGAGTACATAACTTCTTTATCTGAAGTAGCTGTCTCCATTTGTTCTTCAACCTGAGACAGAGTCCCCAGCTACTATACACCTGGGAGGCCCTTATGGAAGGATATTCCAGAGCACGGCAGAGCCAAAGGATGCCCTGTTCCTGGATAAGATGTCCAACTTATAATATGAGATGAAGGTATGAGATGAAGCCCAAGTAGCTGCAGAACAAATATCATCCAGAGAAACTCTGAACCAAAATGCCGCTGAAGTGGCCATAGATCTGGTAGAATGTGCTTTTACCTGATCTGGTGGGGAAATCCCCCTGATAGAATACGCCCGGATAATACACTGAGAAATCCAATGGGCAACATTAATTTTGGATAATGGTTTCCCTACAAAGGATTTGGAATAAGAAATGAAAAGTTGGCCAGACTTATGAAAAGCTTTTGTCCTGTGCAAATAGAAGCGTAACTGACTATGTACATCCAACAAATGCAATTTATATTATATATATATTTATATTATATATGCAATTTATATTCTCCCTTGTTTTGAAAATTTGGAAAGAAGACCAGGAGATTGATAATCTGGTTAATGTTGGCCTCTGAAGCTACCTTGAGAAAAAAAGGATGGGTTAAGTACACAAAAACACTGTCTTTATGAAAAATCATATAAGGGGCCTTGATCAACAGTGCTTGAAGTTCCGCCACTCTCCTGGCAGAAGTAATGGCAACTAAAGATGCAGTCTTCCATGACACAAACTACAAATCCACCGAAGCTGCAGGTTCAAAAGGGGGGGGGTGAAACTAAAGCCTGAAGAACTAATGTAAGATCCCATGGAGGCATAGAATCCTTCACCGGGGGTCTCAGAAGAAAGGTACCTTTAAGGAAGGTCTTGCAAAGTCTAGAGGATGCTAAGGAAGCCCTATTGTTCCCTACATGAAAACTGGAAAATCAGCCAGCTGAACTTTGACTGTAGAGGAACTGGCACTTTGGTGAAAAATCCCTGATAAGAATTCTAACACCGCAGAAACTAGAGCAGTAAAAGGATCCAATACATGCTGCGAAACCCATAGAGAAAAACATTTCCACTTGCTATAGTATACCTTCCTGGTAGAAGACTTATGAGCCGCCACCAGAATTCTTTTAACAGGAGAAGATAAACCGGGAGTCCTGATATTCATGGGAACTGGAGCAACCAAGCAGTGAGCTTCAGACTGTCCAGGTCTGGATGGGAAGTCCCTGACAGGTGAGAAATGAGATCTGGAACTGGATCCAGCTTCCACAATGGAGCCACCAGACAAGACCACAGAGAGGGAAAACAGACTTAGCAAGGCCAGAATGGGGCAATGAGGATCACAAAAGTCCCCAGCCTGTGAACTTTCTGAAGAAACTTTGGTATCAAGGGTAGAGGAGGATAAGCATACAGAAGACCGGGAGGCCAAAAATGAGTCAGAGCATCTCTGAGGGCTTCTCCCTGAGGAGGATTCAGAGCAGAAGAACTCGCTGCATTTTACGTTGGAAGGAGATGCAAAAAGATCGCAGCAAGGCTGACCCCACTTGTGAAAGATCTGTTCTGCTACTGAAGGATTAGGAGACCACTCATAAGGCATCAGGACAGATCTGCTGAGCCTTTCTGCAAGAATATTGGACCGTCCCAGAATGTATGCTGCCACCAGAAACCGGCCGGTGGGAGATCGCCCATTCCCACACTCATGGCTTCGTGACAAGGGGGATAAGATCTGGTTCCCCCTGTTTGTTGATGTATCAGACCACTGACATGTTGTCTGTCTGAATAGCAATTGTCCCTAAGGGAAGATGGGCATGGAGAGCCTGCAACGTGAGAAGCACTGCCCTCATCTCCAGGACGTTGATATGCAAACTGGTCTCGGATGGGGACCACGTGTCTTACACTGTCCTTCCTGAGCAATGCCCTCCCCAAACCAGCTGTGCAGTGTCTATGGTCACCATGGCCTTGGGAAATGAAGGGAGAAAAGGATGACCCCGGACCTGGTCCAGGAATGAATCCACTACTGAAGAGAGGTCCTGCACACTTGGGAGATTCGAACAGGATGAGGCAAAGGTAGATCTAGCAGAGACCATTGTACGGAAAGAGTCCACTGAAGGATCCACATGTGAAGACAAACCAAGGGTAGGAGACTGATCATAGCCACCACAGATGCCAACACCCGTAGTACTACTTCTATTGTCGGAGATTGGGTCTGAAGAACACAAAAAACATGCAGCTTCAGACTGTGTATCCTGTCTGGAGTAAGGAAGACTTTTGTCTGGATAGTGTCTAACCAAGCCCCAATGAAGTCTAATGGCTGAAATGGGGCCAAAGACGACTTGCTGAGATCGATGGTGATACCTAACCTCTGGGCTAGTAAAAGGAAGGAATCCCTCGCTTGACAAAGTTGATGCTTGGAAGGGGCAGAGAGGAGCCAATCGTCCAGGTAGGGGAAAACCTGAATGCCCTGAAGTCTCAGGTGAACCGCTACTACTGCCATCACTTTGGTGAACACCCTGGAGGCTGTGGTGAGACCAAAGGGGAGCGCTCTGAATCGGTTATGATTGGCTTCCAGCCAGAAGAGGAGAAACCTCCGCGACCGCCTGTCCATCTTGATATGATAGTATGCATCTTGGAGGTTGATCAAGCACATTCAATCATTCTCCTGCAGAAAGGGCAGGATAGACTGAAGGGTGGCCATCTGGAATTTCATCTTGGCCACTGACAGGTTTAAGGTGGAAAGATCCAGAATCCGTCTTAGGTCCCCCGTCTTTTTTTGGCACTAAAAAGAACCTGGAAAAAATGCCTAATCCGGGCTGGTCATGGGGGAACGTGCTGGATGACCTGTTTTTCCTAGCAACTTTGCTATTTCCAATGCTGCATCCTCTCTGTGCACAGATGTAATGTCCAGGAGGTGTTTTGGTGGTAGAGGTGGCTCGAGGAATGGAATTGAATAACCTTTGGATATAATCTGCAACACCAACGATCTGTTGTGTTGGACTCCCACTCCATTAGGTGTAGTGATAACTGGCCCCAGACTGTCTCCAGAGATGGACAATCTGGCAACCCTTCAGGGCTGTTGAGTGGGTCTGTCTGAGAAAGGTTCTCGAGACCTGTAATTTTTTGGACCCCATCTGCCTCTAGTGCAATGTCTATTATATCCCCCTCTGCCCCTGGGGGAAGGTGAGTCCTGAGTGTCTCGGGAAAATGCTTGGGACCTCCAGAACCACATCTTCTTAGTCCCGGGATGATTTCTAGAAAAGGATCATTGAGGGGCGGAGAAGCAGATCCTGACGGCAGACAGAGTCTTCCCATCCTTCTCACTCTGGACCAAGGTCTCATTTACCGACTTTCCAAACAGGGAGGAACCATCATATGGGGCGTTGGTGAAGGACGTCTTAAAAGTTCAGAGAACTGACAGAGCCGGAGCCAGGTGTGTCACCTGATGGCAACGCCTGTACTGGCTGCCCTAGCAGCTCCCTCGGTAGCATGGGATAGGTCACGCATAGAGGTGTTCGTGACTGAATTTAGAGTGGCCATACATGCAGAAAACTTCTTCTTGTCCTCCACTGACATGGACTCAGGGATTGATGCAGCAATCTCCTTCACCAGGTCTCGCTGCAGCCGAATCACATGTGCCATGTAATTCAGCTCTCTTACTGAAAAAGTCACTGAAGTGTACACCCACTTCCCAAATCGGTCCAATGCCCTTGACTCTCGGTCAGGAGGATGAACCGTAGAGCTCTCCTGAGCGAGTTCTTTCTTACTGGCAGCTGCCACCACCATAGCATCAACTGGGGACCCCTTGCTCCAGTGTATCCTATCTGAAGGTAGGCTAAGAACTTTATCCGGGCGCTTTGGTATGGGCTCCACCGTGTCTGGTTCCTTCCACGCCAGGGATGTTATCAAGTCCACTAATGGATCAGTGGGAGGGGACACCCAGGAAGTAGAGGAGCCTGCGCTGAATGCCTCGAGGAACATCGATTTGTCTGAGGTCAGTTTCTGGGCAGGACCCCCCCCAGCGAAGGAGTTCCATGATGTCTCTGAAGGAGACATCCTCGGGGGGGTGAACGGAGGGAACCTTCCCCTTCCTCCAAATCGATGTATTTGGTGAGTGACTCCGGAGGGGAGTCTAAGTGCCTCCTTTTGCACGTACATTTGCAAGGAACCTCTTCAGTAGGAATCTCTGGGGAGGACTTGCCAACATCCTGCTGCTCCCACACAGGAGCTTCCTGAAGCAAAATGGCAGCAGGCTGTCCCTGAGATAGCAGAATGGTCGAAATTGTACCCAAAACAGAGGGAGTCGGGCAGACTTTGAGGACAAGATGGTCTAGGGTCTCTATGAAACCCAGATAACCCTCTACACCACATAAGAAGCCAAAGAAGAATAGACATCCTGAGAAAGGCCAGTAGGAGCCATCCCCTTCTGTCCCAACAGGGGAGCCAGAGCCGAGCCTCAAGTGCTGGGATACTGAGGGGAAGACTGCACTCTGACACACTCGGAGCCGACAACATCCCCTCAGATCCGGCGCTGAGGCTACAGCTCTAACAGCCTGTCAGATCCAATCCAGTCTGATCCTACATGCTCAAGGCCATGGCCGGCGTCGAGGTACAAGGTACCAATTGGCGCCGACCCCTCAACTCCAAAGGTCCTCGGATCCAAGGGCTCCAAAACCAAAGGTCAGATCAGAGAAGGAGTAGATGGGGTAAAGAATGACTGCTTACTCCCTGCTCCAGGGGAAGAGGAGGCAGGTAAGACTCCCATCTGAATCTGGGTGTGGATGAACCCCCAGCTCAGGAGAAAACCAGGGACAGCGGAGCCGGGAAGAGTCTGGTCTGGTAACTGGTCAAGTCTTAGGTGGAGGGCTGGTCGCTTTCTTGGCCTGTCCTTTTTAGATTTATTCCCTTCCTCAGACCTCTTAGTGAAAGTTTGAGTCACAGAGGCCGGGGAGGTGGAGGAAGTAGCAGCTGAAGCTGGGGTGCACCAGGACTACAGTCCCTGAAGAAGGAAGGAGGCCCTTTAGTATTAGTTTATCCCTCCTGTCCTTCAATGCCCTGGGATTGAACCTGCCACAGATGGAGCAGGATGTTTGAAGGTGGGCCACCCCCAGACACACCACGCACAGTGTGGCCATTGGCTGGGGAGAGCTTATGGGCCACCTTCTGAAGCCTGGCTTGGGAGTTTCAGACATGATCCCAGGGCAGGCCCAGCACACTCACAAACACTCACCACACACACACACACACACACACACTACTGAAAGGAAGGTAGAGAAAAGAGCGTTTTTTTTTTTTTTTTTTTTTTTTTGTAAACCAACAACCATGTAGAGGGGAGGATGGAAAGTAGGGAGAGAAAATACAAAAGAGATAGAGAGATAAAACTCCAAAAAACACTCACTTACCAAAAAATGAAGCAGAGAGCTCAGACTACAATGCAGACTTTGCAGGCAGCAAACAAGATCTTAAGGGAGGAAGGAAATGGCTGAGTAGGATCCGATACAGATCCGTAACCAACAGGTTGAAGAACAAATGAAGACAACTACTTCAAATATGAAATTTCCTCCAAAGGAGAATCAGAATAAATATTTTTCTTTTTTTTTAGATTGTGGCTCAAGAAGAATAGGAAAGGAGAGTTCTGATGCATAATTTAACCCTTCTTCTTCTGACCCAGAAAAAAAAATAAGTTATGTACTCACCATAACGTTCCATCTGAGTAGCTCTACTTCATTTGTCTTCAGCCTGTGGGATACCAAATCCGTATCGGATCCGAGCAGGCAACTTTACTAGGATCTGCTCCATGCTCCAAGCTCCTCCCCTTACCCATAACACACCTCCACTACCTTCCAACCCCCAGATCAAGTTTGCTGAACCTTATACTGACAACCCGACCTGAAAAATACTTGTGACCTACAACTGCAGCCCGTCGGCTGTTCATATGCCAAGGTCCGGGGGAAGGAGGGAGGGATGGTTGAAAACAAATGAAGTAGAACTACTCAGATGGAACGTTATGGTGAATACATAACTTCTTTACCTGAAGTAGTTTACTTCATTTGGTCTTCAACCTGTGGGACAGAGTCCCCAGCTACTACACTCCTGGGAGGCCCTCATGGAAGGATATTCTGGAGCATCGCGGAACCAAAGGATGCTCTCCTTCTGGAAGTCAGATCCAATTTGTAATGAGAAATAAATGTATGAGATGAGGACCAAGTAGCTGCAGAACAAATATCATCCAAAGATACTCTAGATCAAAAAGCTACAGACATAGCCATTGACCTAGTGGAATGAGCTCTCACCTGACCTGGAGGAGACATGCCTCTGTCCTTATAGACCTGAAGGATACATGAAGAAATCCATCTAGCAATAGTGACCTTGGAGATAGGTTTCCCCCAAAAAGGGTTTATAGAAGGATACAAACAATTGATCAGATTTACGGAAATTTTTTGCCCTGTGTAAATAGAATCGTAACTGTCTATGAAGATCCAGCAAGTGGAGTTTGTATTCCATCTTATTAGTATAATTAGAAAAGAACACAGGCAAACTGATGGTCTGATTGATATTGACTGGTGAAGCCACCTTAGGAAGAAAGGATAGATTGGTCTTAAGGGAAACCCTATCTTTATGAAAAATCATATAAGGAACTTTGATGGACAAGGCCTGCAGTTCTGAAACCCTTTTGGCAGAGGTAATATCCACCAGAAAAGCTGTTTTCCAAGATAACTATTTCAGATCTACTGTTGCAGCAGGCTCGAAAGGCAGAGTGACCAAAGCTTGAAGAACCATAGTAAGGTCCCGAGTTGGGAGGCGTCTGTGGTCACTGTGGCTTGGGCCAGGGCTGGAACAAAGGGTCGTCCCTCCAAAATGTCCAGAGAACACATCCATCATATGAGGGACGACCGACAGACTTGACTGAGTTGAATTGGATATGTCAATGGCAGTTCCAACAGGTACCATTGTACAGCTAGAGTCCACTGTAGAATTCTCATGTGTAACCGGGCACACGGGAGAAGAGTTATGGTCATCGCCATCGAGCCTAAGGCCCTCAACACTGATTCTGCCATTTGGAGATGACAGTGGTAGATTAGGGAGACATGCATCCTCAGGTTTTGTACTCTCTCTGAGGTCAGGAAGATTTTGCACTGTAGAGTATCTATCCTGGAGCCAATGTAGTCTATCACCTGTACAGGGTCTAGGAGTGATTTGGATGCATTGATTGTGACCCCCAAACACAGGGCAAGAATCAGGAAATAATCCCTGGTTTGAGAGAGTAGACGCCTGGTGGGAGCAGTGAGGAGGCATTCACCCAGGTACGGACAGACCTGAATCCCCTGAAGCCTCAGGTGAGCTGCTACCACCGCCATCACTTTGGAGAACACCCTCGGGGCTGTGGTGAGACCAATGGGTAGGGCTTGAAACTGGTAATGATTGACTCCTAGCCGGAAGCGGAGGAACCTCCTGGAGCTTCTGTGCATCTTTATGTGATAGTAAGCATCCTGGAGGTCTAACAAGCACATCCAGTTGCTCTCTTGCAGGTACGACATGATGGACTGTAGTGTGACCATCCAGAACTTCTCTTTGTCAACTGACAGGTTCAGGGTAGAAAGGTCCAGAATGGGCCTTAAGTCTCCTGTTTTCTTTGGCACCAAAAAGAACCTGGAGTAGAAGCCTGATCTGGACTGATCTGGGGGGACAGTTTCGATGGCTTGTTTTTCTAGCAGCTTGGAAATTTCCAGTGCTTCTGCCTCCCTTTGCATGGGTGGTATGTCTGGGAGGTGTTTGGGAGATTTGGGGGGACCAATAAAGGGGACAGAGTATCCTCTGGATATGATCTGAAGCACCCAGCGGTCTGATGTTATGGACTCCTATACCGCTAGGTGCAAGGACAATCGTCCCCCAACTGCCTCTAGAGTAGTGCAGTCGGGCCACCCCTCAGGGTTGCTGCCTGGATCTGTCCGAGAAAGGTTCTCGAAACCCAAAATTCCTCTGACCCCCTCTGCCTCTGGGCCGGCATCCATTCTGTCCCCCTCTGCCTCTAAGGGAAGAAGAGCCCTGAGTGTCCCGGGAATACTGTGACTTCTGGAACCACATCTTCTTTGGAATCTCTGGTTCCGGGAAAAGGAACTTTGAGGGTTCGAGAAGCAGATCCCAACGGCAGACAGTGTCTTCCCGTCCTTCTCACTCTGGACTAATGTCTCCTTGATAGTTTTACCAAAGACAGTAGAGCCGTCATAATGGGCATTGGCAAAGGATGCCTTGAAAGGTTCCAAAAATTGACATAATCTGAGACAGGAGTTGCGCCTCATGGACACGCTGGACCCAGCCACCCTAGCAGTTCCTTCAGTAGCATGTGAAAGGAGTCACATGGACATGTTGGAGACTGCTTTCAAAGTGGCCATCCTCGCGGAGAACGAGATCGTGTCCTCCAGTGACATGGACTTGGGGGAGACTCCACCAGCTTCTTCACCAGGTCGCGTTGGAGTGTGGTGACATGGGCCAGGTAGTTTAGTGCCCTAATTGAAAAGGTAGCTGAAACGTAAACCTGCTTCCCTAGGCAGTCCATCATTCGCAACCCTTGGTCAGTAGGATTAATAGAGGAACTCTCCTGGGCAAGTTCCTTCTTTGTGGCTGCTGCTACCACCATAGCGTCTACTAGGGAGCCCTTGTTCCATGCTGGCATGTCTGTGGGGGGACACAAAATTTTGTCGGGTCTTTTTAGAATTGGTTCCATAGTATCTGGCTCCTTCCATGCCTGTGAGGTGACCAGGTCCACCAAAGAATCCATGGGAGGGGACACCCAGGAAGTAGATGGACCCATGCCGAAAGCCTCCAGGAGCACAAACTTGTCAGAAGAAGGTTTGGGAGCAGACCAACCTCCCCGTTGGAGCAGGATTTCCATGATGTCTCCAAAGCAGACATCCTCAGGAGGTGACCTAGCAGAACCTTCTCCATCATCCAAGTCTGTATCTTTGGTGAGGGACTCAGGGGGAGTCTAAGTGCCTACTCTTGCATGTATGCCTGCGATGAACCTCTCTGGTGGGGCTCTCTGGGGGGAACTCGCAAGCCACTTGTTCCTCAGGGGGAACCATCTGGGGCTTCTTGAGCATGGGCTGTCCCTCTAGTAAAATAATGGGGACCGTAGAAAAAGTCAAGGGGGTCTGGGTGGAGTCCGAGGGGGCATTCAGGGGTCTCGATCCAGCAGAGAGAACCATTTCTACCACGTCAAACGCCGTAGGAGACTGAACCTCCTGAGAAACCAATAAGGAGGCCGATCTCCCCATGTCCGACGAGAGAATTGGAGCCGGGCCCGAAGTGGACAGAGCTCCAAAGGAGGGAACTTGGCCGGACAAAGGCGGAGCCGAAGAAAAACGTTCCACTCCCTCGGATACGATACCCAAGCTCTGGCTCAGAGAGTGGCTTGGATCTGAGCTAGTCGGATCTGACATGCTCCAGGCAGCTGTCGGCGTCGAGGAAGCAGGTACCATTGGTGCTGACCCCTGACTAAAGCCATCCTCGGATCCAAATACTCCAAACCCGATGGACGGATCTGGGAAGGAGATATTGGCTGGAAAAAAGGAAGCGAGCTCCCCCCTCCTGAGGGAGAGGGGGCTGGCAAGTCCCCTATCTGGATCTAAGTACGGATGAACCTCATCATTTTATCCATATGGACCTCAGACAAAGACCGGGTGGACCTCAGATGAGGCCACGGACTCTGACCTTGTGGGTCGGGGCACTGAGGTCCTAGAAGCTGAGCGTGTCTCCTCCGGCTCCAGGGAGAACCTCGGGGATCGGAGCCAAGGGGAGTCATGGATCCATAAAGTTTTTAATGATGAAGGGAGGTCTGGAGAACTCTTACGCTTTTCCCTTAACTTCGACTTTCTCTCCTTCTTTCTGCCCCTTTTCCACTCCGCTTCCACAGGCTTTTGCACAGGAGGTTGAGTCCCAGCCTGGGAGGGAGGAGAAGCCAGGGGAAGAGAAGAAGGAGAGGCAGCCACAACAGCTGCTGTGACCGAAGCTGAAGATGAGGCAACAGTCTCAGAAGGGGGAAGAAGGCCTTTTAGGGCCAACTTGGCCTTCCTGTCTTTAATGGCGCATGGGCTGAACCCCACGCATATAGTGCAGTCTCTGCTCAAATGGGCCACACCCAAGCACGTAACACACAGAGTGTGGCCATCTGCAGTGGATAACTTATGGCCACACTCAGTGCATTTCTTGAATCAGAAGAAAGAATAACTACAAAAAAGAATGTTATCTTCCTTAGTACAAAACAACCACTCACCACACTCACACACAGAACACACTGAGAGGGGGGAGGGGAAGCAAAAACACACACAACTACCAAAACTAATCTAACAACTGTAAACAATAACAACTCGCCACACCAAGCGAGGGGAGGAGAAAGGGGAACCTACACTATCACTATCACTATCTAAAGTTTAGAGAGAGAAAAGATAAATTTAACCCACTTACGATCTGGAGCTCTAGAGATCACGATGCTTTAGCTATTCACGGCAAACGAGATCTGGGGGTTGGAAGGTAGTGGAGTTGTGTTATGGGTAAGGGGAGGAGCTTGGAGCTCAGTGCAGATGCTAGTAAAGTTGCCGGCTTGGATCCAATATGGATCCGGTATCCCACAGGTTGAAGACCAAATAAAGTAAACTACTTCAGATAAGAAGTTATGTACCTACCATAACGTTCCATGTTTGTTGTCCTTCATCTCGCCTTTCTTCTTGCTGGTTGGGTTCGGAGACGATCTTCGGCTCTGACTCGGGTGATTTACTATAGCTGGAGAGCTTTTACTGGCTTGAGACTAACCTCTATCCAAACATGCCTAGCGGTAGCTACCAGATCTTGTTTGTAATAGCCCACACTAGACATACATAGTAAAAAAACAGATTTTACTAAGCTCTTATACATTTAAGATAGGTAGGAAAGAGGAAAAACAAAGCATGGTTAACTACCCTGGTATGTCAGCAGGAAACTCAGCCAATGTAACCAACAAAGGAACTCCTCTCGAACCTCCAGGAAGGGGGAAGGAGGGGAGGACGCAAGAAGGAAGGCGAGATGAAGGACAACAAACATGGAACATTATGGTTGGTACATAACTTCGTTATGTTATGTTGTCCCATCTTGCCTTCATTCTTGCTGGTTGGGACCGCATCCCCAGCACCTGGTTCTTGGGTGGCTCACTGGAACAAACTCTTCATGACCGTGGAACCACAGGATGCCCTATTCCGGGAGACCACATCCACTTTGTACTGAGTGATAAGGTATGAGGATTTGCCCATGTTACTGCTGCACAGATTGAATCTAAAGGCAATTTAACTTGGAAGGCAACAGAGGCCCTGCTTGAATGTCCTCTGGCCCTCCCTGGAAGTGTCTTTTTATGCAAATCATAAGAATAACTGATTGTGCCTGACAGCCATTTTGATAAGGTCACTTTTGAAACTAAAGAACCTTGTTTATTGTCAGCAAGGAATGCAAACAATTGATCTGATTTTTTAAGGTCTTTGGTCCTGTGTAAATAAAAACATATGTCTATGAACATCCAATTGGTGTAGTCTATACTCTACCTTGTTGCCATAATTGGGGAAGAATACAGGAAGCTCAATGGACTGATTTAAATTATACTCTAAACATACCTTTGGTAAGAAGGAAGGATTGGTTCTAACAGAGACTCTATCTTTGTGAAAAATGAGATACAGCGGGTGAACAGACAAAGCATGTAATTCAGAAACCCATCTAGGCTGAGGTTATAGCAACCAAGAAAAGGGATTTCCAAGATAGAAATTTCAGGGGACAAGATGCTGCTGGTTCAAAAGGTGGAAGAACCATAGAAGCTAAAACCAAGTTTAGGTCCAGGGAGGGGGGGTTTCTCTTACTGGGGGCTGTAAAAGAGTTGTACCTCATAAGAATGCTCTGCACACCTTATAGGACATGATGTTAGAACCCAAGTCTCCTACATGAAAATTGGAGATAGCAGCTAGTTGGACCCTAATAGTAGCTGCAGCTGCCCCTCTTTCGAAGGTTTTGGCCAGAAAATCAAGAATCTTGTGAACAGGAGCAGTGAAGGGATTGATGTCATTACTCTGCGCCCAATAAGAGAACCTCTTCCATTTGCTAGTGTAAATCCTCCTGGTAGTGGACTTGTGAGAGGACACTAGGATGTGTTGTACAGGTGGGGAAATGTTTGGGAGCCTGGCTAAGACTGGAAGTGGAGGAATCAAGCAGTCAGCTTGAGAGTTTGGAGGGAAGGATGAAGCCTGCCCGACTGATGCATCAGGAGGTCCGGAACTGGATCCAGTATCCAAGGCTCCAGTTAAAGATGATGGCGAAGAAACAGGAACCATATCTGATGAGGCCAGTAATGAGCAATGAGGATGAGTTTGCAACCCAGCGACTTTGCTTTCTGAAGTACCTTTGGAATGAGGGGGAAAGGTGGAAAGGCACAGAGTAGTCTCGGAGGCCAATCGTGAACAAGTGCATCCCTGGGTGACTGTCCTGAAGGGGGAACTAGGACAAAGTAGCTGCTGCATTTGTTGTTGAGAGGAGTGGCAAAAAGATCGCAGCATGGCTGGCCCCATTTGCGAAAAATCAAGTCCGCAACTTCTTGTTTCAGGGGCCACTCGTGAGGCATGAGGATAGCCCTGCTGAGCCTGTCTGCTATCACATTGGATTTTCTGGGAATGAGCATCGCAATCAGAAAACGTTGGGAAGACATTGCCCATTGCCATACTTGAAGCACCTCCTGACACAAGGGGTAAGATCTGGTCCACCCTGCTTGCTGATGTACCATACCACTGACATATTGTCTGTTTGAACTGCAATGGTCCCGGTAGGTAGAGAGTCTTGAAGTGCTTGCAACGCCAAAAGCACCGTTCTCATCTCTACAACACTGATGTGCAAATGGTACTCATGAGGTTGCTACATTCCTTAGACAGTCTGTCCCAGATAATGCCCTCCCCCACCCTATCTGGAAGGTGTCCGTGGTCACTGTGGCTACAGGATGGGGGTCTAGAAAAGGTCTGCCCAGAGTCACCTGGGGGGGACACAACCCACCATACTAAGTCCTTTTTGCAAGTTTCTGTGATCAAGATCATGTGTGACTTTGGTAAATCCTGGAAAGACCACTGAGCGAAAAGTAGCCACTGCAAAATCCGCATGTGGAAGCGTGCCAAAGGAACTACTGTAATTGCTGCGGCCATTGAGCCCAAGACTTGTAATACTTCTCTTGCCTGAACTCTTGTCTTCTTTATGAGAAATGAAATTTGCTGACAAATGGCTGACACCGTGTCTTGAGGCAGTTTTGCTATCATGCGTCTTGTATCTAAGTATGCCCCTATAAAGTTAATAGACTGACAAGGCAACAAGGCAGATTTTTCGTAGTTTATGGTGATGCCTAGCTGGGAACAAGTTTGGATTATGTAGTCCCGTGCTTTGATCAGTTGATGCTCGGTGGTAGCAGTAAGGAGCCAGGTCTCTAGATATGGAAACACCTGGAATCCAAGACATGTCAGGTGATCCGTGACCACTGCCATACACTTGGTGAACACCCTGGGGTCTGTGGGAGACCAAAGAGCAGGGCTCTGAACTGATAATGACTGGCTCCCAGCTGGAAGCGTAGGAATCTCCTGGATTGCCTGTCCATTTTTATAGGTTCATAGGTAGGTACTAGGCTTTCAGCCCAAGGGCCTAAGTAAGCCTAGACAACAAGGTTCCCTGGCTTACGCCACCCGAGAAAGTTATTTTCCTGTGCCCCTGTCAAGCAGAGCCACAGAAGTGATCCTCTGGGTGTATTTCCTATTTCCCATACACTTATCAAGATTTTTCTTGAAGAGTGCTAATGAGGAACTTTGCTTGACATAGATGGGTAGCTTGTTCCAGAGTCTGAGAAGTCTCTGGAACAGGAATTTATCCCTCCAGCATGTCCTGTTTATTGTGGTGACAAGGTTTAGGTCCCTAGAGTGTGTAGGGATTGGGATTTCTTTAGGTGTAGCATGTCCAACAGGTCTGGGTTTGACATAGCTTTATATGACAGACAGAGATCACCTCGAAGTAGGCGATATGCTATGGAGTAAAGCTGGAGTTTTTTGAGACAGTCAGTGCAGGGCATCTGTTTGAGGCCAGTAATCCTCTTTGTGAGGTACTTCTGTGGCCTTTCCAGCTGCTGCAGATGTCTTGTGAGGTACATTCCAAAAGGGGCGTTGTACTCTATAATGGGTCTAATAAGTGTCGAGTAGAGGGGAACAATAACCTTGTTTTTCCTAGATGAGAACCCTTTTGTGATGAGGTGTGCCACGTAGAAGGATTTCCTGACTACAGTGGCAATGTGATTATCAAAGGAGAGACTACTGTTCACCTGGGTCCCCAGGTCTCTTATCACACATTTGGCATTAAGTAGACTGCCACCTATGTGGTAGTTCATGGATGCAGAGTTTTTAACAAAGGGGATGACAATGCACTTTTTGGCATTGAGCTTGAGGCCATGGCTCTGACACCAGGCATCTGTGTCAGTGAGGCCCTACTGTAGGCTGTCCACAAAATTTGGGGACTCAACTATGACTCCTAGTTTGCAGTCATCTGTGAACTTTGTTAGCCAAAGGCCTTTTGTGTTAGCCTGTACTTCAGAGAAGTAGACACCAAACAGGAGAGGTCCCAGGACCGAACTCTGTGGTACTCCACTTGTCACTGGTTTGAAGTCAGATTTAGAGTCTGCAACTTTTACAGTGTGGGTTCTGTCAGTGAGCCAATTGGCAAACCATCTTGTGACGTAGGGATTTAAACCTAGTTTAGTGAGTTTAGCTATAATTCCAGAATGGTGGATGGTGTCGAAAGCCTTGGTGAGGTCAAGATAGGCTGTGTGAATCACCTTACCCTCATCTACGGCTTTGGTGGCTGCCTCAAAGAAGCCGATCAGGTTCAGGAGGCATGATCTGCCTTTCACAAACCCGAACTGGGTGGGGCCCAGAGTTTGGAGGTTACCAATGTCTTTGTTTATGAGTTCCATGATGATACGTTCCATGCCCTTACAGACCAGGATCGTCAGGCTAATAGGGGGATAGTTCCCGGAATCAGTGGTGGCTTCCCCTTTGTGGAATGGGATAACTGTTGCTGTGCACCATTCAGTGGGCACAAAGCCTGATGTGAGACTATGACTGAACATGGTGCTTAGGTGGGGAGCCAGTTCATTCCGAAGTTCGTGTAAAACGCAGTCTGGGATGTTGTCCAGTCCCAAGGATGCTGTGTTTTTGGCTTTAGAGAGTGCAGCTTTTACCTGTGTAGTTGTGATTACAGAGACTCTGAATTCTTCCTGTATAGATATGGGCCCTTTAAGGGGTGAGGGGGGGGGGGGTAAAGTTAACACTGAACCTATCTGCCAGAACGTTGGCAATATCAGTTGGTTCTGTAATTTTCATGCCGTTGTGCTGTAACTCAGAGCAGACCTGGGTATTGCCACTGAGATTCTTGACATAGCTATAGAATGCTTTGTGGTTGTCCCTAGAATTAGTGGCGATTTTGTTTTCATAGCTAGCTTTGGAGGATCTTATAATGGATCTCAGCTTCTTACTGAGGCTGACCAGGGAACTCCTCCACTCATGGGATTTTACTCTCTTTTGCAACAGTTTCTTCCTTCTGTTGTAGAGTTTGTTTATGGTAGTGGACCACCAGATTGGCTTCCCTTTTTTAGAGGATCGAGTCTTGGTTCTGTTTGGGATAGCACGATCCATGCACTCGTGTGCATCTGAGTAGGATTCAGCAGTTGTAACTGTATTGTCCATCTGCATGGGTGTCATGAACCCAGGAACCCCACTCGGCCTTCCTGAGAACACTGGAAAATATGAAGGTCTCTCCAAACACCATTATATTGGGTGACTTCAACTACCCAAACATAGACTGGGAGCATTACTCTAGCTCCAACACCCTAGCCCAAAGATTCCTAGAATTTATAAACTCAAATGCTATGGAACAACTTGTTACCACTCCCACAAGAGGGGAAAACATACTGGACCAGATCATCACCAACATGGGGACTCTATGCTCCAGACCAGAAGTGTATCCCTCACTGGTAAGATCAGACCATAAACTAATCTCACTGGATATTCACATCCCGACCCCACCCCTGCCTAGAAATCCACAGTGAAAAACTTCTCTAAAGCAAATTTCACACTCCTCAAAACCGAGGTGGAATCCTTCAAAGCCCCTGGGCCTGTGGAAAATACGGCCCAGACCGCAGAATCCTTTATAAACGCATTTTATGAACACCTTCAGGAATGCATGGATCATCGATCCCAAATAAAACCAAGACCCAATCCTCCAAAGGCAGACGTCCTGTCTGGTGGACCCCAGTCATAAACAAACTATACAATAGAAGGAGGAAGCTACTAAATGATAGAGCAAAATCCCAAAAAGGGAAGGCATCACTGATCAGTATTAGCAAAAAACTACAGGCACTCATAAAATTGTCTAAGGCCAGCTTCGAGAGAAAAATTGCACAGGACACTAAGGATAATCACAAGGCTTTCTTTAGTTATGTTAGGAACCTGGGTGGTAATTCTCAGATATGCTCAGAATTAGTCCAAAATGACAAAAAATACACTGAACCCACAGACATTGCCAACATCCTAGCTGACAGGTTCAGCGCAAACTTCTCCCCCACCAAAGGGCAAATATCTATCCCAGCAGAGTGCTGCCCCCCTGACATCTCAGATGCTCAGGTAAGAGCTGCCCTCTCCAAAGCAAAAAACACAGCATCAATGGGACCAGATGGTGTCCCGGGCTGCGTCCTACATGAGCTCCAAGAAGAGCTAAACCCAAACATAAAACTACTGTTCAATCTCAGCCTTACTACAGGATATTTGCCCAAAGAATGGCGTACAGCAACAGTGGTCCCTCTCCATAAAGGTGGTGCCTCAACGGATCCTGGAAACTATCGCCTCATAAGCCTCACTAGCTTGGTCTGCAAAGCTATGGAAAGGATCATCATGGACCTCATAAATAAAGATATTGGGGACCTACAGACACTGGATCCTACCCAGTTCGGCTTTGTTAAGGGCAGATCCTGCCTCTTAAACCTGGTTGATTTCTTTGAAACAGTCACCAATGCCATTGACGAGGAGAAGGTGGTCCACACAGCCTACCTGGACCTCGCAAAAGCCTTCGATACAATACCCCACTCGGGCATTATAGATAAGCTCACCAGCTTAAATATAAACCCCTATGTCACTAGATGGATTGCAAACTGGCTCAAGGACAGAACCCACATGGTTAGAATTGCTGGAGCCATGTCAGACTCCAAACCAGTTACAAGTGGTGTCCCACAAGGCTCAGTCCTGGGACCTCTCTTGTTCGGTATATATTTCTCGGAGGTACAGGCCAACACGGAAGGACTGTGGCTGACCAAGTTCGCAGATGACTGCAAACTGGGCACCATAATCGACTCTCCAGCTGACACAAGCATCCTCCAAAAGGGCCTCATAGAAACAGACAACTGGTGCCAGAGCCATGGCCTCAAGCTAAATGCCAAAAAGTGTATAGTCATCCCTTTTGGCAAAAACAAAGTGCTCACAAATTACCACATAGGTGGTAATCCATTAAGTACAGAAGAAGTAATCAGGGACCTGGGGACCCAAGTTGATAGCAATCTCTCATTTGACAACCACGTGGCCAAAGTGGTTAGAAAAACATTTTATATAGCCCACCTAATCATGAAGGGATTCACATCTAGATCAGGGGAGGTCATCGTGCCTCTTTACTCATCCCTCATCAGGCCCATAATTGAGTACAATGCCCCTTTTGGGATGTACCTTCCCAGACACCTGCAGCAACTGGAAAGACCCCAAAAGTACCTCACCAATAGGATCAAAGGGCTCAAACAGATGTCATATGCTGCCTGGTTAAAGAAACTCCAGCTCTACTCAGTGGCATACCGCCTGTTCAGAGGCGATCTGTGCCTGACGTATAAAGCCATGTCCAACCCAGAATTAATGGACATGCTGCACCTCAGAAAATCCAAATCCCATCGAGCTACACGCTCGAGAGACTTGAACCTCAGCACTGAAATAAATAGGACATGCTGGAGGGACAGATTCATAACCCAGAGGCTCCCTTCACTCTGGAATAAAATCCCAGTCCAGGTTAGGCAGAGTCCCTCATTGACTCTACTCAAGAGGAATCTTGATGAGTGGATGGGAGATCGTAGGTTTACCCCGGGTATCACTTCTGTGTCACTGTTAGACAGAGGCACAGTATACTAACCTCGAAAAAGGGCATAGCAAAATAAATTTAAAATGGGTGGCGAAAGCCAAACACATTCTGGCTAAGCTTATAAATGCCCTAGGGCAGATAGCCTAGTATGAACCTATGAACCTATGAAGTTCGCCACTTCTGTCTTAAGAAGCATGAAGTTGGCTTTGGAGAAATTTTTTACTGTGATTTCCTTAAATGGGGTGGGGGGGGGGTGGGATGTGTATATCTAGGGTGATTAGCTTATGGTCGGATCTGACCAACGAGGAGTTGACTTCAGGTGTGGAACACCGGTCACTCATGCTGGTAATGACTAGCTCTAGGATACTGCTGCCCCTGGTGGGGGTGTGGATAAGTTGATCCAGGGCAGTGGAATTTATGAATTCCAAAAAGCGAAGGAGTTGGTATACGAGTAGTTTTCCCAGTTAATGGTGGGGTAGTTGAAATTGCCCATTATTAGGGTGTTTGGTTGAACCCTAATATTTTCCAGTATATCAAGAAAAGAGGAGTGGGTATGTGGTAGTACGCATCCTGGAGATCTATGAAGCACATCCAATTGTCCTGACCCAAAAAGGGAAGAATGGACTGCATTGTTGCCATCCAGAACTTCATCTTTTTACCGATTTGTTTAGCTTTCTGAGATCCAAAATGGGTCTCCAGTCCCCTGTCTTTTTTGGAACTAAAAAGAACCTTGAGTAAGTTCCGGATACGATTTGGTCTGCAGGGACTTCTTGGATGGCTCTTTTTTCTAGCAATCTTTGTACCTCTAGGATTGCGTGATCCCAAATACTTGGTGGAACATCTGGGATAGAACCTTTTTCTTTTGAGGGGGTAACTGGGAAAAAGGAATTTTGTAACCGCTGGATATTATTGACAGTACCCATGTTTCTCTTGTGATAGTTTGCCAGGTTGCTGGGTACAGTGACAGTCTTCCCCCGACTGCCTCCAGAGGTGGACAGTCGGACCTCCCTTCAGGAGTGCTGGAAGGGCCTAGCAGATAATGTATCTCTGTCGCCCTGCTGTTGCAGACCCCCTTTGCTGAGAGGGCGGCGTCTTCCATTGTTTCCCCATCTGCCCCTGGGGGGAAAATCTCCATGTGTGTGAGGCGAAGCTCCCTGCGATTTTTGGAACCACATTTTTCCACTCTTCTGACCTTTAGGATAGGGTCTAGATTGAGTGGAAAAATGGACTCCTACGGCAGAGAGAGTCTTGCCATCCTGTTCACACCTGGTGAAAGTCTCTTTTACCTGAGGCCTGAACAAGGATGAGCCATCAAAGGGGGTATTAGTTAATGAAGACTTGAAAGGTTCCGTAAATTGACATAGGTGCATCCAGGAGTGTCTCCAGTACCTGCTGCTCTACTCGCTCCATCTGCTGCATACGAAATGAGTTTCATGGAGGAGTTAACCACTGAGGTCAAGGTCGCAAGCTGGGAAGCCACCCTGTTTGCAACTCCCTCAACTATAGGATCTTGCAGGGTATCTCCTAGCTCTTTCAGGAGATCCCTCTGAAGTCATGTGAAGTGTGACAAGTAATTCAGTGACCTCAGAGTAAAGGTCGCTGAAGAGAACATACACTTCCCATACCTGTCCATCATACGAGACTCCTTGTTCGGCAGATGTACAGATGAAGAAGTTTCCGAAAGTTCCTTCTTAGTGGCTGCTGCTACCACTATGGCATCAACAGGGACCCCTTTACCCTTTTGGAAAGGAAGGATTTATCCTCGGGAGCAGTAATAAATGTATTCTGTCTTTTCAGAACTGGTTCCATGGTCTCTGGAGTGCTCCACGCCTTTCGACTCACTGTAGACAAAAGTGGGTCAAAAGGCAGAGACACCCAAGATGTGGAGGGTCGGGAACCAAATGCATCCAGATAGACAGACTCATCCTCAGAAGGGGCTAGGGATTTCCAGAGCCACCCCTCTGTCTATGGCCTTCCAAGAAGTCTGAAAAGGAGACATCCTCAGAGGGGGACCGTGGGGACCCTTCCGATTCATCCAAGTCTGTGTCTGAAGTGATAGACTCAGGGGAGTCCAGATGCTTCCTCTTACATCTTTTCTTCTGAGAGACCTCCTCTGAATGTTTGGGGGAGGTTTTGGAAGAAGTGGGGTAACCCAATGGGGTGTCCTGGAGCACAGTTTCCCTATACGTGGAGGTAGGATGAGGGTCAAAGGCAGGTGGAGCCAATGGAGCTGAGGGTGGAGCAGTCTCAGGAGACAGCATGCTCCTCATCACCTCGAAGGCGCCAAGGTCCTGAGTCAAAGGAGCCTCCTGCTCCAAAGAGCCTGGAGATCTCCTGCAAACCGAGAGCAATGGCTCCAAGGCTGATGTGGGAGCCGAGCTCACCTGCGCCGAAGCTCTGAGAGGGAGAGCGGAGTCATACAAGGGTCCGATGCCACTTCCCCCCTCAGAGCCGGCGAGAGAGCTTCGGCGCCCAGATCCCTCGATGGACTGAGACATTGAGGAGATCGGAGCAGGTGTCGGAACCAATAAAGGAGAAGTAACCACGACCTCCATGCACTCTGGCTCCGAGCTCAAGAGAGTCAGAGGAGGAACCGATGGAGAAGCTGGATAGGCCAAAGGAGCAAATTCCTTATGGGTTAGGCTCGATAGTAATTTAGCAAGTTCCTCTGACTTGAGGAGCTTATTGACCACTCTCTCCACATTGTGATCTGAAAGCCAGGAGGACTGAGAAGAGTGCGAAGAGGACCAGTGATTGCCTGCTCCAGGTTGCAGCAAAGGAGATTGTGAAGCAGAGTGTACCGGCTCCAAAGAAGGAGACCTTGTTCTCTTATGGGTCCGGACTGGCTCCGAGGACACAGATGGAGCCGCTAGAGACTTAGCTTTGCCAGAACCAACACTGGGAACCAACAGAGCTGAAGGTTTTTTCAGTGGATTTTGTCTGTTCCAAACTTGGAACTGATGGCTTAGTGTGTTTTTCGGACACTTTAGCTGGCTGAGGACCCAGAGGAGAAGAAGAATCTTGAGGGTTCTTCAGGCCACACAAAACTAACTTATTCTTTCTCTCTTGTAGGACTCTGGAACTGAAAGCATGACAAATCGAGCATGAGTCCTGCAGGTGAACAGCCCCCAAACAATATACACAACTCCTGTGCCCATCTGTAAGGGACATTTTTTGGCAACACGAGTCACATTTTTTGAACCCAGAGGGTTTTGACTCTTTGGACGTATTGACAGAAAAGAATTTAGCACAGCGCTAGAAAAGCAAATCTGTAAGCTAACAGCACACAACAACTAAAACTACCACAAAGTTGTAACGGCTAGCCCAAACAACAAGAAAGGAAAAACACTCTTTTTTTTTAAAAAAGGGAAGAGAAGAAAAGGGGGGGGGGTGAGCCTCTAACTTAAATGGCCATCCCAGAAAGGGTAGGGAAAAGGGGAAAGCAAGGCCTGAGGAAGAAAAGGACAGCCAAAAACACCCACAACAAGTAGAAAAAAGGGTCGTTAGACTAACAGGGGATAGTATATGCTCTAACTAGTTAATTGAACAACAAAACTCTGAGAAGCATAACAATATAGTGAAAAAAGCAAAAAGTAATTAGCCTGAGCCAGTAGTCACAATCTTGACGCTGCAAGTGGCAAACGAGATCTGGGTAGCTACCGCTTGGTATGGTGGGATAGGGGTTAGCCTCGAGCCAGTAAAAGCGCTCGAGCTATAGTAAACGGCCGTGTCAGAGCCGAGGATCGGCTACGAACCCAACCAGCAAGAACAAAGGCGAGATGGGACAACATAACATCAGTACTTCTTCAGAAGAAAAGGGAGATCTTCAATCCTTTGAATGGGAGGAATTTTTGGTAGAGATGTGTAAAGATTAAAAAGCACTAAAAAGCCCCTTAAGCAAAATTATACTATTCATCAAGAACCCCCTTGACACTAGCTGGAGTAGAAGGATGGAAGATGTTTATTTTTGGAGTTTTGGGTCTAATAGATTTGGAGGCATTGCAACAACAGCCACACATCCAAGATAAATCCAAAAAATGAAAAGACAACTGGCAACAGTTCCACAAGATTTACTAACCAGACCTTAGTTCCTTGGCTATCACAGCCTTCAAGAGATAAATTACATACAAAAAAACTTCTCCTTAAATACAGATACTAATAAAACAATCAAACAATTTGACAATTAAATTAAATATTTCCAATTACGTTCTAAATTCAATCCATAAGGAGCAAGAGTATTATATTTTAAAATAAAAACTGATTCTTTAAACAGCAGTTTTTGTTTTATTAAAGTATCATCACCTAATTTTATGAAAACCTTTTCTAAAATGGTTGCTTGTAAAAATTTAGGATCACTGTCTTGATATTCTTTAAAATGACTAGCTACAGGACTCTCCATTTTCTATTTCTTTATATCACGAACATGTTCTTGTAACCGTGTTCGAAACATTCTCCTACTTTCACCCATATATACTAAGTTACAAGGACAGCGAAGAGCATAGATAATACCTTCAGTTATACATGAATAAGAACCCCCTGATCGAAATCTAATATTATTTATATTATTAAAACTACAAACTACATATTCACAAATATTGCACTTGCCACAAGATACAGTCCCAAAACTCTTCACGTTACTGCTTAACGTCACTATGGGTGCAACAAAATATGAATTCAATAACCTGTCGGCTATACTAAGTCCCTTTTTATATGATACAACAGGGTTTTTGCATAAAAGTTTCCCAAATTAGGTTCCTTAATCAAAAATTTCCAAAAATATTTAATCTGTTCAAATATTTTATCACTCAAAACATTATAAGTCATGACATAATATATTTTATCAGAGACAACCATCTTCTTCTTACAAGATCTATTTATGCAAATCTGATTAGAGGCATTTTTGTTAGCAAACACTTTTTCCAGAGCTTCATAAATAACATTCAAATCATAACCTCTCTGTAGAAACATGTATGAGGTACATATAATTTCCTTACCCAAATCATCATAATTATTACATATCCTAATTAGACGCAAAAATTCCCCAATGGGTAAGGACGGAATTAAATCTACTTGATGACAACTAGTGCCATACAAAAATTGCCTCCATCAGCAAATTTCCGATATTCAGATGTAGAAATTTGTCCATTGTTAACACCAGATAAAAATACATCCAAAAAACTAATTTCATTACCAAACTGAAGTCCATCAAATGATAAATTATAAACATTATGTAAATCTTTAAAAAAGTCATGAATATTCTCCATACCATCCTGACAAATAAAAATCAAATCATCTATACAATAAAAGTAATGTAAAACATATTTCCTATAAATTCAAGTTTATAAATATATTCTCTTTCAAATAATGCTATGAATAAATTAGCATATGCAGGGGCAAATGGTGCCCCCATAGCAGTTCCTTGTAACTGGTGAAAGATTTCATTATTAAAAGAAAAATATTAGTAAGGCAAAATTCAACCAACTCCACAATATAATTAGACACAGGCTGTCCAATAATATCAAGCACAATGTTTTTATACCATCTTTATGTCTAATATTGGTGTATAAACTGGTTACATCAAATGTTACCCAGTACATTCTAGAATTCCAATGAACCAAAGTCATTTTTTGCAATAAATCAAAAGTATCCATAATATATGAATTTAATTTTTGTACATATGGCAACAAATAGTTATGTAGAACACCCCCTACACTGTGAAAAAAATATTTGGTTGCAGCAACTATTGGTCTACCAGGAGGGTTGTGAAGGTCTTTATGCACTTGTGGAAAACAATAAAATGTAGCCATAGTACAACCCTCAGAAGTCAATTTTTTATTCACATCTTCCTTAGTAAGGTAACCAAGTCTGGCACCTTTATCTAACAATAATAAAAAATGTTCAATAGCATTTTGATAAATATTGACATCAACCACTTTATAGACATCTGCATTTCATAAAGGTTGATATCACATGTGCATAAATTGAGAAAAATTGAGTACTACAATTTTATTCCCTTTGTCTGCCGATTTTATAACCAGCTCCTTATTTTTAGGTAATTTTTTAAGCGCCATCCATTCTGCTTTAGTCAAATTATAGCAACCATGTAAATTATCGCTATAAAACTGCTTTAATAATTGTTCTAACGAAAAATGTAACATAGCAGTGACATTTTTTATATGATCATTACTATATGGAGGAATAAACAATACTGTTATAAGTAATTTTAGAAGTATCCAGTAAGCATAAGCATTTGGTTCCTCAAAATCATCTGATAACCACTCATTCTCCAAGTCAGACACACGACTAATACTAATCTTCTATGGTATTTACATTATTATTACTTCCATTCAGATTAAAATGACACTTTAAGTGCAGTTTATGTGAAAAAACGAAAAATTTCTTGCTCCAACACATACCAACGTGGAAAAACAGTGGGCATAAACTTGAGCCCTAAGTTTAAAACACTCTATTGTTCATTAGTTAAAACATTACCAGATAAGTTAACAATTAAAGAAACATCATAAATGTCCACATTACTGCCATCTACCTTTTTTATATACTTGTCTAGACTGTCCTTCACCCATGTGTACAGCAGTATTAAATCCTCTTTTTCTATAGTTAGTCCTTTCCTCCCCATTGGAACAAAAGCATTGTTCATGCTGTTCTGGCTGTTGAGCAGGCAGAAGAGGTGAAAAAGATCTGTTGTCCTGCTCAGAGTCAGTAGATATGATGCACCCTCCGAGGACGCAAAGGAAACCGACAGTTGTTTTTTATAACCTCCCACTTAACATTGCATGTTTCACAATTTAACAGCCTGGCCCTCCACAGGAAGGCCCGCCCTCCATTGTAGTCGCGAACATCACTTTATTTTATTAGTTTTCTGTGTAATCAGTTCATATTCTAATTTCTGAAGTTTGTCATTAAAATTACACAGAACAGTGTCAACCCGTTGAACATCAATTTTATGCACCAAATCACTATGTATTTTTGAAATCTCCTCTTTCATTTTGTTTTGGTGCAATTGACCTCTTTCAACAATCACGGAGACCCATTCCATCACACATTTGTGGGTTGCAGACAACCAACAATCTTTAAACACCTTATCTCCCTCATAATTGGTATCAAACAGAGCAGAGGTGGGTTTAAATGCACATAATCCCTGAGGGGAAATATCTAGTTCTAGATAACGCTACAGCCCTAAAATGTTAAAATAACATTTGGTTTCTTTAAATAGAAGTTTTTCAAGCTGTTCAATCTGGGTTTGCACTTCAGAAGGAAAGGAAACAGTACTTACCCCTCGTACAGCAGCAAAAGGATTATTCAGTCTAGAGGCTCTATGATTAACAAACTTATTCAGGAAACCATTAGATGATTCTCCAGCATTCAATACACACTGATTCTCACCATTAAGGCCATTAGTGCATTAGTATATATATTGGTGAAAGTAGAATGTTTCAAACACGGTTACAAGAACATGTACATGATATAATGAAACAGAAAATGTAGAGTTCTGTAGCTAGTCATTTTAAAGAATATCATGACAGTGATCCTACATTTTTAAAAGCAACCATTTTAGAAAAGGTTTTCATTAAATTAGGTGATGATACTTTAATAAAACAGTAACTGTTGTTTAAAGAATCAGTTTTTATTTTAAAATATAATACTCTTGCTCCTGATGAATTCAATTTAGAAGTTAATTGGACATATTTAATTTACTTGTCAAATTGTTTGACTTTTATTGGTATCTGTATTTAAGGGGAAGGTTTTTTTGTATGTAATTTATCTCTTGAAGGCTGTGATAGCCGAGGAGCTAAGGTCTGGTTAATAAATCTTGTGGAACTGTTGCCAGTTGTCTTTTCATTTTTAGATTTGGAGGCATTGACTATCTAGACTTCCATGAAGGAACCTGTTGCCTACTCTCTTGCAAAGACCTAAGACACTCCATCTGTTCCTTCAGTCAAAAGAAAATGCTGCTCTATCCTTTTGGTTGATACTTTATGCCCATCTGACTAGACATGCCTGATTCCTAACTCTTAGTGGCTTCCCATAGAGCATCACCAGAAGGTCCAGGAAGACCAGTCTAATGGTTCAAGGACTCCAAGACTACCACAGTGGGTTTGTCAGTCCTGGCACTCTTTTTAAGGTTTCTTTGTATTTGAGGCTTTTTTGCAAATCATGGAGGGCCGAAGTAGCTAAATATTAAAAGACATTTGAGATTTGGACTTATGGGTTTCGGAACATTCTGGAAGTTATCATGCCCATGTTGAAGAAGACCAAATAAATGGCAAACACTGATGCAAAGTCATGAACTAAAACCAAAAATTTTTGGTTTTAGTTTTATGTTGAAGAAGAGTCAGAAGCCATGGAGGTTGGACCAAGAGCTTTGAGTCAGTGGTTTTACAAGAACAGACTGAAGCTATTCTGCCTACTTTGAATGATTTTTGGGATAAAAGAGAGACAAACATCACACAAAATATGTCATATGATTCCCCAAGACAAATAATGCAGGCTGCAAGGGAATCCTTTTTATGGAATCTGTGTGCCACACATGCATTTTCCCCATCTGACAAACATAAAACAAATAACACCTTTAAAAAAAATAAACAAAGGTCCCCGAAGGAGTAATTATCCAGCCACAAAGCTGAGGTATTAGCCAACTCTCAACACTGAAGATGCAGTATAGAAGAGACATCTGACTGAACTCTTCGATGGCAAGAAAGTTCTGAATTTTGGTGTCTGTATGCCCCAACTATACCATCTCACTCTTGTGCTTCAACAGACATACAGTGCTTGAGGAAAGAGGCCAAAAACTTTTGCATACTGGCCAGGTATCCAATATCAATGGCAGGCTGCATCTCAAACAGCTTTATGCTGCTGCAACAGTGATCTAACAATGAACACATTAAGCACTTGTACTACATAAATATCCATTACATTGTATGCTATATGATAGTATTGCACATGTAATTATTGTTTTCTTTATTTCTTAATTTTTATTTTATAGGTCGGAAAGGTACCTTGGATAACAACCTTCTGCACTGATGAAGAATGGAGAAGTTCTTTAGGTGAAAGGACACATATGGATGTTTCTTAACGTAACATTGAGTACATTCAGTATATAGCTGCCAGTATGCATAAATACCAGCAGAGGCTGTCCTTGTAGAAGGGTTACTATTTAGTTATATAAGTGCCTGTCACATATTGCAAATGTACTTTATTGATCTGCCCTCAAAAGCCTGTAGGTCTGAATGGCTAACTGAAAAGCAGCATTTTTGGAGCTCCATAGATTAGTACTAAATTCAGGAAATTAAATTATCTATTACTAACAAAACTACTACCAATATTTAGTTAATAGTCTAAAGCAACTAAATACAAATGTTGGTGGATTTCTAAAAGAAATTTCCTGTCAAATTACTTGGAAGTCTATACACAGCATCTGAAGAGATGAGCAACCTAAAGAATTCTCATGCTGACTTGACACTAAAAAAGGAACAACTGGTGACTACCACACTACAAGAATTATCAACAAAAATGGATGATTTTAAGATTAATCTACAGAACCTAGAAGAGAACTCACAGAAGCAAACAGAAGTCTTCAAAGAAACACTTCAGCAACACCAAAGTTAACAAACACTGAAACTTTGACTGACATTGATCAAAGGCTCAAAGAGGAGGAAACACAAACAGAGTTTCTCTTGAAGCAGAATACTTGGTCAACTAACAAACTAGGTGATCTTGAAAATAGAGAGAGAAGGTCAAACATCAGGATTTTTGGTTTACCTGAGAAAACAGATGGAGGGGACACAATCTTTCCTAAACTCTTGGATACCAGAGGTTCTAAATCTTAAAGAAGGTTTTTCCTTTGGAATAGAAAGGGCCCATTGTGCTCTGGGGAATAGAACTTCAGCAACAACTTCATCAACATCCCTCATACCACCAAGATCAATTATACTAAAATTCTTATCTTTTATGGACAAAGAACTGGTGTTAAAAAACGCTTGGAGGAAAAGTCCTATAAAATATAACCAGAACACAATAAGATTTGACAATGACTACTCCACTAAAGTGCTGGAACAGAGAAAAAATGTATGGCCTCTAATAAAAACTCTAAAACAGAATAATATTAAAGCTCAAATGGCCTTTCCTGAAAAATTTAAAATAATGTACCTAAGTGAGATGAGAACCTTCAACACTCTGGAAGAAGCAGTGTATTTCATTCTAAACAATAACATTATATCCATTTCTGAAGATATGGAATGGGCATCCCCATCCCTGAAGAGAGCCACTGACAACTGATGGGTGATTTCAACTACCCCACCATTAACTGGGAAAACTACTCATTTACCAACTCTTTTGCTCAACGTTTTCTAGAATTCATAAATTCCAACGCCTTGGATCAACTTATTCACACCCCCACCAGGGGCAGCAATATCATAGACCTGGTCATTACCAACATGGGAAACCTGTGTTCCACACCACAGGTCAATTCCTCGTTGGTCAGATCCGACCACAAGCTAATAAGCCTAGACATCCACATACCACCCCCCACCCCCAATTAGGGAAACCATCGTAAAAAACTTCTCCAAAGCCAACTTTACACTTCTTAAGACAGAAGTGGCAAACTTCATGACACCCATGCAGATGGACAATAGAGGTATGACTGCTGAATCCTACACAAATGCACTTTATAAGCACTTACACGAGTGCATGGATCATGCTATCCCTAAAAGAACCAAGATGTTATCCTCCAAAAAAAGGAAGCCAATCTGGTGGTCCTCTGCCATAAACAAACTCTACAACAGAAGAAAGAAACTGTTGCAAAAAAGAGTAAAATCCAATGACTGGAGGAACTCCCTGGTCAACCTCAGTAAGAAGCTGAGATCCCTCATAAAATCCTCCAAAGCTAGTTACGAAAACAAAATTGCCACTGACTCTAAAGACAACCACAAAGCATTCTATAGCTATGTCAAGAATCTCAATGGGAACACTCAGATATGCTCTGAGTTACAGCACAATGGCACTAAATATACAGAACCAACTGATATTGCCAACATCTTAGCAGATAGGTTCAGTGCTAACTTTACCCCCCCCCTCACCCCCTAGAGGGCCCATCTCTATACTGGAAGAATGCAAAGTTCCTATAATCACGGCTTCACAGGTAAAAAATATACTCTCCAAAGCCAAGAACACAGCATCCATGGGACCCGACAATATCCCAGGCTGCGTTCTACATGAACTACAGAATGAACTGACACCCTACCTAAGTACCATGTTCAATCATAGCCTCACCTCAGGCTTTGTACCCACTGAATGGCGCACCGCGACGGTTATCCCACTCCACAAAGGGGGAGCCACGACGGACCCCGGGAACTACTGCCCCATCAGCCTGATGAGCCTGGTCTTCAAGGCCATGGAACGTATCATCGTGGAACTCATAAACAAAGACATTGGTAATCTCCAAACTCTGGACCCTACCCAGTTTGGATTTGTAAAAGGCAGATCATGTCTCCTAAACCTGATTGACTTCTTTGAAGCAGTCACCAAAGCCATAGATAAGGGTAAAATGGCTCACACGGCTTATCTAGATCTCGCCATGGCTTTCGACACCATCCCCCACTCTGGAATTAAAGATAATCTCACTAAACTAGGTATAAATCCCTATGTCACAAGATGGGTTGCCAACTGGCTCACGGACAGAACCCACACTGTGAAAGTAGCGGATTCCAAATCCGACTTCAGACCAGTGATAAGTGGAGTACCACAGGGTTCAGTCCTGGATTCTCTCCTGTTTGGTATCTACTTCTCTGAAGTGCAGGCTAACACAGAAGGTCTTTGGCTAACAAAGTTTGCAGATGACTGCAAATTAGGAGCCATAATCGAAACTCCTAACAATGTGGACAAACTACAAAAGGGCCTCACTGAGACAGATACCTGGTGTCAAAGCCATGGCCTGAAGCTTAATGCCAAAAAGTGTTTTGTCATCCCCTTTGGTAAAAACTCTGTACCCATGAACTACCACACAGCTGGTAGTCTACTTAATGCCGAAAATGTGATAAAGAGACCTTGGGACACAGGTGGACAGTAGTCTCTCCTTTGAGAATCACATCGCCACAGTGGTCAGGAAATCCTTCTACGTGGCTCATCTCATCACAAAAGGTTTCTCATCCAGGAAAAAAAGAGGTCATTGTTCCCCTCTACTTATCACTCATTAGACCCGTTATAGAGTACAACACCCCTTTTGGTATTTACCTCACAAGACATCTACAACAATTGGAAAGACCACAGAAATACCTCACAAAGGGGATTACTGGCCTCAAACAGATGCCCTACGCAGACAGTCTCAAAAAACTACAGCTTTACTCCATCGCATATCGCCTACTCAGGGGCGATCTCTGCCTAACATACAAAGCTATGTCAAACCCAGAGCTGTTGGACATGCTCCACTTAAAGAAATCCCAATTCCTCCGAGCTACACGCTCTAGGGACCTAAACCTTGTCACCACAATAAACGGAACATGCTGGAGGGATAGATTCCTGTCCCAGAGACTTCCCATACTCTGGAACAGACTACCTATCTATGTCAAACAGAGCTCCTCATTAGCACTCTTCATGAAAAATCTTGATGATTGGATGGGAAATGGGAAATTCACCCCAGGGATCACTTCTGTGGCTCTGCTCGACAGGGGCACAGGAAAATAATTTTCTTGGGTGGCGAAAGCCAGGGTACATTTTTTTGGCTAGGCTTATATAGGCCCTAGGGCCAATAGCCTAGTACCTACCTATGAACCTATAAAAATGGCTGGACTGATGTAAAAAAAAAAGAAACATGAATCCAAAGTACCAACTTCTATGAAATCCTTCAAAGTGTCAACTGCAACCTAACTATTAAAATCATCTAAATGGTCTCACTATGTATTAATAACTTTAATCTCATGCATTTATTCACAACATATATATATATATATATATATATATATATATATATATATATATATATATATATATATATATATAACTTAAACTCTCCGAATATGTTGAAGAAAATCAAATCAATTTATAAAACAACTTCAATAACTGCTTACTTTACAAACAAGAAGTACCAATGAAACGGAGCAGGTGCTAAGCTTTCCTTCTTTTATTGGTGTAAAGAACTTCTTCAGAATGTACAATTATGTCAAAACAAGCATATATATACACACATATATGTCACTAAAAAGGTGTGCCAATATTACAGTGATCCAATAAGGAGTAATGTATTGATTGCAGTAATAAAACTGGGTAGATGGCATCAAATAACATTAATACATAAAGCCGTAGTCATGGGGACCAAGTCATGACAGGCAGGCATGGCATTTATAAATTCTACATTTCTATTATGATAGCTTGACTGAAGGTCATATAATGTATTGAAACTACATAGGATACAATATACAAGAGGTATTAAATACATAATACAGGCTGATCTAACAGTACATATGTGATTAGCGTCTCCATCTGAGCGCACATTTAACATTCAGCATCTCGTTTAGTCCAGGGGAGCTTCCGCATTTAGTTTCAGCTGCCAGCGAAGTTCTTTAACTTCGAGTAAAGTGTTAACATCCCCCATGAACATGTCTACAAAACCAAGTACTAGAAATTTTAAATGTGAAAAATTCTGGCACTCTAAGCTGTGTTTCATTAATAAGTAAAAACAGTCCAATGAGTGCCAGACCGGGGTAAATACCTCCCTTCTGAGCAGCAAAAAAGTTAAAATGACTATTAGGCAAAGGGCAGGTAAACCAAATACTGACGCAAATTGTAACAAGAAGTTCAGCATATATCCAATAGACCCAATGTGTAACAAATATGGAAACGACTCCAATACTCCAAAAATCGATTTTATTACACAAACAATAGATGCAGGTAAGCGCTTTCACCGAAATGGCTTCTTCAGACCCATCTAATCAACATAGCTCACCCCTCATTTAAATACATTACTTTGGCGGGAAAGTGGTCCTGTCTTACAAAATTTTAAAGGTACAATACATTCCTAACCATATCAAAACATTATATATGAAATATAAAAAAGTTAAATCAAATTAAAATATACATATTCTTATCCATCCACATTAATATATAGTGGAATAGTAAAAACTAATTATAATGCATTGACTGTCCAACAGAACAGTTTAGAAATACTGATTCTGCTTAAAAATACATCAAGCTCTTAACCCTGAAAGCTTATCAGTCTATTATATCTAAAGCGCTTACATAAAACATATATAATATATGTGTAGGCATAACTTATAATAAAAAATGTTAGTAAACATCTTATCTATGCAATTTCCGTGATTTTAAAAATGGTTTCACAGAAACCATAGCATTCAATCCTGGGGGGGTATCCGATTTAAGTCTAATAATCCAGTTAGCTTCCCTGGTCTCAGTAAACGTCTTAACATCACCCCCTCTAGGTCCTAATAAAACCTTTTCCATTATTAAAAACTGAAAATTATGCTCATGTCCTTTCTCCATGACATGTCTAGCTAGTGCATTGGTTTTAAGGCCAATCCTAATATTGTAAACATGCTCCCTTATCCTGTCTCTTAGTTTCCTATTTGTCTTACCTACATAGAATGCATCGCATTCCATGCAGGAAGCCAAATAGACCACATTGGAGGTTTGGCATGTACCTCTTACTTTAAACTGATACTCTTTCATGGAGACCGGATGTATGAACTTGTCATCCTTGTTGATATAGTCACAAAAATTACACTTATTGCACCTCTCCGTTCTATACCCTGTCAACTCTTCTTTATTTCTATCATGTGACGGGTAACATAGTAACCTTTTCAAGTTTTTCTTATTTCTATAAATGAATTTAGGTGCTTCTCCTACAATGTTCTTAATCGTGTGATCTATAGTTAAAACATCCCAATGAGACCTAATGACATCTTTAATTTTTCCTATATCACTAGTGTAACACAGGGAGCACGCTACGCTATTGCTCATAAAATCTCTGCCTCTACTAGAGGAGGCATCCATCGTGAGTTCACTGTTTTACTCATTTACATTGCCAAAGTAAGGTGCTGCTCTATTATATCTCAATGTATTTATATCAGTAAACTCCCTGGATATATCCAATGCAGAGTAACCTCTCGATAAGAGCCTCTCCTCCAAATCATCTATCTCATGCTGGAATCCTGTACTTGTTGGATTATACCTGGATATACGCATTGCCTGCTCTTTAACAATATTCTTGTATACATAGCCTGGATGCATACTCGTTCTATATAGGAGAGAATTCTTGTGGCAATCCTTTCTGTATACACCTGTGTTAACCATGCCATTGGATAGTTTTTCCACAAATACATCCAAGAATGGTATTTTGGTATGTGACCACTCATATGTAAACTTGAGATATCCACTTATTGAGTTAATATCATCAATGAATTCTTTCAGTTCACCTGACGTACCTGTCCATATCAGGAACAAATCATCTACAAAACGTCTAAAAAACGGTACCGACGTTCTGTAGCGTTCCAGACTAAAGATGTTTTTATATTCCCATTCAGCCATAAAGAGGTTGGCGTAGCTATTTGCACATGATGTGCCCATAGCTACGCCATCCTTCTGCAGGTAATATTCACCCTCGAAATAAAAGACATTGGACTCAAGTATCAATTCCAATAGGAACATGAGTAACTCTATCCTGTTCTCCCTCATGTCTGAATTACGTCTCAAATAATCACTAACCATCTCTATGCCCTCTATATTCGGAATCACTATAACTATAGATCACACGATTAAGAACATTGTAGGAGAAGCACCTAAATTAATTTATAGAAATAAGAAAAACTTGAAAAGGTTACTATGTTACCCGTCACATGATAGAAATAAAGAAGAGTTGACAGGGTATAGAACGGAGAGGTGCAATGAGTGTAATTTTTGTGACTATATCAACAAGGATGACAAGTTCATACATCCGGTCTCCATGAAAGAGTATCAGTTTAAAGTAAGAGGTACATGCCAAACCTCCAATGTGGTCTATTTGGCTTCCTGCATGGAATGCGATGCATTCTATGTAGGTAAGACAAATAGGAAACTAAGAGACAGGATAAGGGAGCATGTTTACAATATTAGGATTGGCCTTAAAACCAATGCACTAGCTAGACATGTCATGGAGAAAGGACATGAGCATAATTTTCAGTTTTTAATAATGGAAAAGGTTTTATTAGGACCTAGAGGGGGTGATGTTAAGACGTTTACTGAGACCAGGGAAGCTAACTGGATTATTAGACTTAAATCGGATACCCCCCCAGGATTGAATGCTATGGTTTCTGTGAAACCATTTTTAAAATCACGGAAATTGCATAGATAAGATGTTTACTAACATTTTTTATTATAAGTTATGCCTACACATATATTATATATGTTTTATGTAAGCGCTTTAGATATAATAGACTGATAAGCTTTCAGGGTTAAGAGCTTGATGTATTTTTAAGCAGAATCAGTATTTCTAAACTGTTCTGTTGGACAGTCAATGCATTATAATTAGTTTTTACTATTCCACTATATATTAATGTGGATGGATAAGAATATGTATATTTTAATTTGATTTAACTTTTTTATATTTCATATATAATGTTTTGATATGGTTAGGAATGTATTGTACCTTTAAAATTTTGTAAGACAGGACCACTTTCCCGCCAAAGTAATGCATTTAAATGAGGGGTGAGCTATGTTGATTAGATGGGTCTGAAGAAGCCATTTCGGTGAAAGCGCTTACCTGCATCTATTGTTTGTGTAATAAAATCGATTTTTGGAGCTTTGGAGTCGTTTCCATATTTGTTACACATTGGGTCTATTGGATATATGCTGAATTTCTTGTTACAATTTGCGTCAGTATTTGGTTTACCTGCCCTTTGCCTAATAGTCACTTTAACTTTTTTGCTGCTCAGAAGGGAGGTATTTACCCCGGTCTGGCACTCATTGGACTGTTTTTTACTTATCTTTTATTGCCGGTGCAAGAGCGGGGACATGACTGATGTTACAGGAGCTGTTACAGCTATCGAGTTACCGTATACACTGAGGCAACCAGAGATGACGACGAAACCAGAGCGTCCTGCTGTGGAGAAGTTTGAAGAAATGGTAGCGTCTGCCTACAATCCGTTAACTTTATACCAGGTAGAATTTGATGGAATGGAAGAAGGGAGAGACGAGCCAGTTGATCGTGAAGCACTGAGAGGAGCGTTGGAGAGACTTGAAGGGGATTTATTTAAACTGAAACGTATGCAGACGCAGAGACAACATTTCGACGTCTGCATACAACGGAAGATTATACCGAGAGGGCTTAGGGTGCTGAAGATGCCTACTACCGGCACCCTATACCCGGAACTTCTGTATAAATGGCAGAAGTTGAATATCCAGGTAAGCCTGAGTTATATGGAGCTATTAAATGATTTCTATAAACCCCTAGAAGACTCCTTGAGAGCCGCTGTTATCAAGCAACAACGTGAGTTGTTTGAACGCTTCCCAGATAAAATATTGAAAGAACATTTTGAGAAAGTGTTGGACAGTGTATCACAATATGAAAAGCGTTTATTAGATCAGAAAAGATCCAAATTAAACAGAGACATACAAGATTTCCATAAAGGGAATATCTTTACTTGGCCGAGACATGAGGGCAGAAATGTTGCTGCTTTAACAGGACATTCTAATAGAGACAGTCACGTTGTGAACAAACCGGCTATAAACGAAGAGCCAGCTATGGCTAAGAGTAATATTTCTACTACAGCGGACTTGATTGTAAATGAAGAAGATTCTGATAGTAATAATATTATAGTATTAGATGATAGAATTAATGTGAATAAAAGTATAACTACTAACAGGAATGGATGTGTTTTGAATGAAGAGATGGTTAATGCAATTACATCAGCTCAGAATGTTAATGCAAATGAATCCCATAAAGGAAGTTCCCCAGTAGGAATTGATAGGGGTAACAATATTAATGGTGAGCCAGTAGTGCGTAAGAAGACCCAAGAAGTGAATGCTGGGATGAACACTAGAGGGAGGAATTATAAGATAGGTGATGATAGTGTGATAGAAGTGCATAACTTTGGTGTCACACACCCTTTCCCCATCAGAGTAGACAGGCAAGAGGGGAGGATACGTTCAGTAAGCAGGGGGAGGCAAAAGAGGAAACACTCCCTAGAGAGGCATACGAACCACAATATAAAGAAAATGTGGGAAGTGAAGGGGAGCAATTAGTATTTAACATCTCTAAACATATTTTGACAAAAGATGAACTGATAGTCCTAAATAAAGGACTTACATTTATTCCTACTAAGAATAGTAGCTATGAAGAAACTGTTAGAGACTTTAAGTTGTTCATACGTAATTTGTCTCTTAAGATATTTTTTAATGGTCAGAGTGCACCACCTAGTGTGGAGTTAAAGAAACCCAGCATATTTATACCTCCTTTACATCCCTTGGTAACCACATATAGTAAATTAGTTGAGAATGAATTCTCCAAGATTTATGAGAATAGAACTATGGTTAATAACAGGAATAGACAGAATTTGTCATATCAACAGAGGGTCTCGTTGAAAAAACTCATGAATGACCAGACATTAATGATTAGACCAGCAGACAAAGGAGGAGGGATAGTTATAATGGATAGGGAGCAATACATCAAAGGAATGAGATTGATGTTGGATGATGATGGACATTATATGCACATAAAGAAGGACAAAGTAGATAGTATTATGCGAAGGATTCAGCATAATCTACAGGATTTATTTACAGCAAATATCATTAATTTACAACTGTATGATTATATGTGCGTACAACATCCATTGATACCAATCCTACAGGGACTCCCCAAGATACATAAAAGCCTGGATAATCCACCCTATAGACCAATAGTCGCTGGTAGAGGGTGGTCCACTGAACCACTATCTATATATGTTGAGAGTCAGCTTAGACCTTTAGTAGATAAGAATGTCCATGTCCTTAGAGACACAAAACAATTCCTCATTGATTTGTATGATTTTTTAAAGACTCTGCCAGCAGAACAGGACTTCACATTCGTTACCATGGATGTGCAGTCTCTGTTCACAGTGATTCCGAATATAGAGGGCATAGAGATGGTTAGTGATTATTTGAGACGTAATTCAGACATGAGGGAGAACAGGATAGAGTTACTCATGTTCCTATTGGAATTGATACTTGAGTCCAATGTCTTTTATTTCGAGGGTGAATATTACCTGCAGAAGGATGGCGTAGCTATGGGCACATCATGTGCAAATAGCTACGCCAACCTCTTTATGGCTGAATGGGAATATAAAAACATCTTTAGTCTGGAACGCTACAGAACGTCGGTACCGTTTTTTAGACGTTTTGTAGATGATTTGTTCCTGATATGGACAGGTACGTCAGGTGAACTGAAAGAATTCATTGATGATATTAACTCAATAAGTGGATATCTCAAGTTTACATATGAGTGGTCACATACCAAAATACCATTCTTGGATGTATTTGTGGAAAAACTATCCAATGGCATGGTTAACACATGTGTATACAGAAAGGATTGCCACAAGAATTCTCTCCTATATAGAACGAGTATGCATCCAGGCTATGTATACAAGAATATTGTTAAAGGGCAGGCAATGCGTATATCCAGGTATAATCCAACAAGTACAGGATTCCAGCATGAGATAGATGATTTGGAGGAGAGGCTCTTATCGAGAGGTTACTCTGCATTGGATATATCCAGGGGGTTTACTGATATAAATACATTGAGATATAATAGAGCAGCACCTTACTTTGGCAATGTAAATGAGTTAAACAGTGAACTCACGATGGATGCCTCCTCTAGTAGAGGCAGAGATTTTATGAGCAATAGCGTAGCGTGCTCCCTGTGTTACACTAGTGATATAGGAAAAATTAAAGATGTCATTAGGTCTCACTGAGATGTTTTAACTATAGATCACACGATTAAGAACATTGTAGGAGAAGCACCTAAATTCATTTATAGAAATAAGAAAAACTTGAAAAGGTTACTATGTTACCCGTCACATGATAGAAATAAAGAAGAGTTGACAGGGTATAGAACGGAGAGGTGCAATAAGTGTAATTTTTGTGACTATATCAACAAGGATGACAAGTTCATACATCCGGTCTCCATGAAAGAGTATCAGTTTAAAGTAAGAGGTACATGCCAAACCTCCAATGTGGTCTATTTGGCTTCCTGCATGGAATGCGATGCATTCTATGTAGGTAAGACAAATAGGAAACTAAGAGACAGGATAAGGGAGCATGTTTACAATATTAGGATTGGCCTTAAAACCAGTGCACTAGCTAGACATGTCATGGAGAAAGGACATGAGCATAATTTTCAGTTTTTAATAATGGAAAAGGTTTTATTAGGACCTAGAGGGGGTGATGTTAAGACGTTTACTGAGACCAGGGAAGCTAACTGGATTATTAGACTTAAATCGGATACCCCCCCAGGATTGAATGCTATGGTTTCTGTGAAACCATTTTTAAAATCACGGAAATTGCATAGATAAGATGTTTACTAACATTTTTTATTATAAGTTATGCCTACACATATATTATATATGTTTTATGTAAGCGCTTTAGATATAATAGACTGATAAGCTTTCAGGGTTAAGAGCTTGATGTATTTTTAAGCAGAATCAGTATTTCTAAACTGTTCTGTTGGACAGTCAATGCATTATAATTAGTTTTTACTATTCCACTATATATTAATGTGGATGGATAAGAATATGTATATTTTAATTTGATTTAACTTTTTTATATTTCATATATAATGTTTTGATATGGTTAGGAATGTATTGTACCTTTAAAATTTTGTAAGACAGGACCACTTTCCCGCCAAAGTAATGTATTTAAATGAGGGGTGAGCTATGTTGATTAGATGGGTCTGAAGAAGCCATTTCGGTGAAAGCGCTTACCTGCATCTATTGTTTGTGTAATAAAATCGATTTTTGGAGTATTGGAGTCGTTTCCATATTTGTTACACATTGGGTCTATTGGATATATGCTGAACTTCTTGTTACAATTTGCGTCAGTATTTGGTTTACCTGCCCTTTGCCTAATAGTCATTTTAACTTTTGTGTTTCATTAATGCATTCTTCATGTCTTTATTTCGTAGAGCTGCACAATGTTCCTTAATGCGAGAGGAAAACTTGCGTGTAGTTTTCCCTATGTAGAATCCAGGGCATGACATACAGACTGCAGCATAAACTACATTTGTGGTTTTGCAGTTAAAATGTCTTGGAAAATGTACTTTCAAATTATTATGTAAAAATCTAAAGGTATTCCCAGCTAGAATGAAATCACAAGCAACGCATGTGCCACAAGGGAAAGTGCCAACAGAGTCACTAATTGTATTAACATCATTCTTATCCGTGGGGTTAAAAGGGGGATCTCTGTTTCTCAAAAGAACAGCGTAATGATTTAGTTCTTTTGTATGCAAATAATGGACTGGGACCGAGTACAGTCGAGGTTTCCTGACTGTATGTTTCCTATAACTATTTATACATGTCTTATTATCCTATTAAGTTTCACTTCTCTTTGTTTTAATAAATAAATGTTAAAAATTTCTACTACTTAATATAGCTATTTATTTAATCTAGTAATATCAAAGTTAAATTATTATGCTTTTCAGCCTACTAGTGTCATGTCTATTATTTAATTAATTTTCCTTTTATTAAAATGCTTATTGTTATTTTCAGTCTGAGTCTCATACACTAGCACTTATAGGCTTTTTAGACTATATTAATGAAATGTTCCTCGTAGCTACAAAATGTTCCCATTTTTAAATGGAGAAATGCTATTGAGATCTGTCAATTAAAATTAAAGTAACAAGAAGGTATTTCCTCATTGCTGATGTGAATAAGGATGTTAAGAAAGAGACTTGTTTCGAGTTTCAGTTATTACATGTAGTAAATTGTCTATAATATAAATCTGGAGTTTATCTTGCTTATCATTTAGTAATGGTAGAGTAAATATATATATATGCTTTATCTGATTGGCTTTGATTGTTCCAAACTGGTGTGTGGTTGTCAGTCTAGGTGCGTATAAAACAGTTTTTTTTTTGTTTTTTTTTCTATTTTTGTTTTTACATTTTAAATATGCTACCTAAGTTTCATTCCATGTTAAAATGTTAGATCGATTAGTAACTAACATACTGTGATCGGGAACAGTATAGAATTATTTGAATTAAGCGAAAATGAATGTCCTGCCTTTGGACGATGTATTAGAGTAATGTATGGAAGAGGTGATCTAACGAACTGCAAATACACACAGGCTACACATTAATTTATATTCACTACAGTATTAAAACATCAACTTCCTTCCCTGGCATAAATGACAATTATTGCATACCTATTTATTCTGACCTTTGTTATACTGCCCACAGCCTATTGCATAATATATACATTGCAGTCACTGATAATTAGTTGGGGTCTTCGTAAAGGCCTTAAAAAATGTGTATGCTTCTGGAGAGTATTGCCGTAGTCATCGCTGTTGATATTATGGTGAAAAACATTTTTTTTTTGCTTCTTGCCTCAGATGCACTGACGAAGAAAGGTTGTACACCAGGGTTATGCCCTATTTGAAATCTTGTCCGGTCTGTCATTGTGTGCTTGTTGCAAGGACTGGGACTATTGTTGCAGCTAGAGGAAAAATTTGTTACTGAAAGTTGGGTTTGGGTTTCTTAGATGGCTGCATTACTGAAATAGTTGTTACTTGGAATGGCTTGACGACTGTTCCTATTTCGGAAAGTTGGCTGACAGTGGAGTGATTTTCTGGGCAGGGTTTGTTGAAGTATCTGTTGATCTCTACTTGTCGGGGATAATTGATGGGATTTCTCTGTGGAATAGAGGCCGGGAACTGTTATAATTCTGGTGATGTACTGCTTTGCCTTCTGAATTGATAATGAATGGTGCGGTTTTTGTTGGTTGTAGTTGCAGATTATGTGGAACTGATGTACAGTTGTGTCGGGTCAGATTGGAGAAGCACTGTCGGTCGAGTGAATTGGTGTTGTATGAGGTCAGATAGTACACAGATAGTGGGGTTAAAGGTGCAATGGACATGATGTGAGCTGACCCTGGTGTCTTTGGGTCAGCGGTGGTGTGCTCCTTGTGAGGGAGAGTGTCAAGTGTCTTGAGTAATTTTTTTTCTTTCTTTCTTTTTTCTCTTTCTCTCTCTCTTCCATTTTCACGGCAGTTGTTTGAGTGGGAAATAAGAGCTTGTGAAGTTTTATAAAAGTCTATTTAGACTGCAGTTTGCACGAGCTAGGGAAAACGTTTTCTCCTATCTTTACAATTGCAGAGTAGTTTAATGTCATAACAACGAGTAGATAAGGTTTTGATTGGCTGTTGGTATACTCGTACCCTACAGAAGCACGTTCACAGCACACTTTAGGAAACAAGCTAGATTTCCCTTATCTAGTTATACCCCATACAAGAGAATATAAAATTAACTCGATTGTTGTTTGAACCATATTTTAACAAAATCATTATTAAAGTAAACCAAGCAACTAAAATGATATAAGTCCCTGATCAACACATTAATAGAAACTACTATGCTTTACACCACTTAGATAATTTAAACATATGCATTTTTTTGACTGCCTTTCTTAAGCATGACTATAACTATTAGCTGAAATATAATAAGATTAAGCCTATTTTAGATTATAAGGTAATTATACAATCTCTTTTAAATCTGATGAACAGTTCTTGAAAGCATATGTTTATATATTATAAGATATGATATTCTTTTTTAATTTGTTATTGCTTGCAAGCCTTGTGATTAAGGATTAAAGTGTCTGTGTGTTTAAACAAGTGAATTCATACCCAATATGGAAAGTTATGTTGATACAATGAGCTGAATAAGTTAATAATTAATATAATTCAACTGCATTTGTTTTCTATGTTTAGATGGTAATGATATAGTAGTTAATTCATATTAAACAATGCCTTCTACAACCAAATGTTTTTAAATCACAATAATAGTTGTTTATTAGACTTCTTGATTATTTACAGTATATATGGAGCTCAAAGGAATGAGAAAAGGAAGTTAGGATGATAGTTCACCAGATGTTTCAATCTGTTGGACTAGGAATGTATTTCATTCCATGGTGGTTAGGGATTAATGAGCTAACTACTTTAACTTTAGTATTTATTTTAGTTTTTAAATTGTTCATTATTTTTACCGAGCCTGACGTATACTTATTGAGTACCTTAGTGATAACATGCTTCACTGAGAAAATTGATTATGTACTAATCAATAATACTTTATTTTTTAAGGAGGGGATGATTTCAGGTAAAGTCAATGACACCTTTAAATATTTCCTCAAAATAATTTGATATGGACCTTTCTATATTATCGTTAAACATTAATGGTCTAAATAGTCCAAATAAAAGATCTAACTTACTAAGATATCTAAACTTAAATAGATCACAAATAATTTTTTTTACAGGAAACACATTTCAAGAGCAATGATAATTTCACATGGAACCCAAGTGAGTTCAAGACCTTAGCATGTTCCAATTTTAAAAACAAAAAAACAGCAAACAAGATAAACGAACTAAGAAGTAAAACCGCTGACAAAGTCCACGAATCACCCAACAAATTTATTGTATTGTAAGCGCTTTCATGCACCTCTCATAAGTGCACTTCTTCAGACAATTCCATAAAACCAACAGCCATATTTTATAATCGTCAACCAGTTAATTAACCAATTAATATAATAACATCTTAAAAGGCACCGTTGTGTCCTAATAATCTATATTAAAAACTGTGTGTTAAACTAACAGCACTATTAAGAAAAAACATACTAAATGTTTTAGTTAAAAACACAGGTAAGAATAAAAATAAACTATATTAATTCAAGAAATCCAAAAAATCATTTTAACGTTTCAAGGCTTTTAACCTGAGTAACCATTTAATGGAAGAAACATCATTTATTCCAGGATGAACGGGATAGTTCAAATAATGTCTTTAAGGAAACACCTTTCTTAAAAACAACTACGGGTTTCAAACCCAGTGTTTTCTTAAGACCTGAGTCTTGTAAAATGAAATCCCAATTGTTATTTAATATTTCCCTAAGTGCAAATGACACATCATCAAATTGTGTAATAAAACTGGTAACATAATTTTGTTTGTTAGATAACATAGTGGACTGTATTGTCTGTGAAAAAACCTCAGGTGCGTGAATCAGATTAGTAGAATCATGGCCACTAGTTAAAATAGGACCCAGAAGCCCTTCAAGCCTTTTACATGAAACTTCCGTAATTAAGGCTTGAATTAATGAAGATGGGTATCCACGATTGGAAAACATCTGACTTAACGTATTACACTCATGGTGAAAATCGTCATCATGGGAACACATCCTGGACGCTCTAACTAGTTGGCCTTTTACAACCCCTCTTTTTTGAAAAAATGGATGGTTACTAGTAAAATGTAAAAAAGAATTACTATAGAAGGGTTTTCTATATATTGTAGTTCTAAATTTATCATGAACATCACCCTTATATATATTAATGTCCAAAGAGTTAGTGGCGTACTCCTGGTATTGGAATGTAAAATCCAAAAATGATGTAAAGGAGCCCATTGTTTCAACCAATCTCTCAGCGTCCATTTGTGTACCTTTCATTATAATAAGGATGTTGTCCTGGTACCGTGTATACCAAACAACTAGGCTATTAAACAGTGGATGGGCAAATAAAAAAGAATGTTCCCAAAATGCCATGACAGAGTTGGCGAAACTGCCCCCACATGGGGAGCCCATAGCAATACCTGATTTCTGAAGGAACAATTCCTTTTTAAACATAAAATAATTGTTACTTAAAACAATGTCTAATAAGGCAATAATCACATCAATGTCTGATCCCGGGATTTGTTTCATAAGTTGTTTTTAAGAAAGGTGTTTCCTTAAAGACATTATTTGAACTATCCCATGGTCAATATAAACATAAGAAGGGCATGTTTAAATGTGGTAGGTGCAAGTATTGCAAATATATTCAAACAGGGTCTTGCTTCTACATCAAGGGTTGTAGATTTTCAATCCACGACAAGTACAATTGTGAATCCCAGGGCATTGTTTATTTGGCCTCATGTCAGTCCTGCCCAGTTTTTTATCTGGGCAAGACTGAACGCCAACTTAAACAACGCATATACGAGCACATTTATGCTATATCTAAGGGCACGGTTACTGCCTAGACACATTAATGAATTTAATTCTCATAGATTTCAATTTACTGTAGTGCAACAAGTTATTCCTAACCCTAGGGGTGGTCCTTGGCAATTAAAACTAGAGGAACAGGAACTTATATGGCAACTTAGAACAAATGCTTATGTTCATCCTGGAATAAATGATGTTTCTTCCATTAAATGTTTAATCAGGTTAAAAGCCTTGAAACATTAAAATGATTTTTTGGATTTCTTGAATTAATATAGTTTATTTTTATTCTTACCTGTGTTTTTAACTAAAACATTTAGTATGTTTCTTCTTAATAGTGCTGTTAGTTTAACACACAGTTTTTAATATAGATTATTAGGACACAATGGTGCCTTTTAAGATGTTATTATATTAATTGGTTAATTAACTGATTGACTTGATTATAAAATATGGCTGTTGGTTTTATGGAATTGTCTGAAGAAGTGCACTCCTGAGAGGTGCATGAAAGCGCTTACAATACAATAAATTTGTTGGGTGATTCGTGGACTTTGTCAGCTGTTCCAATTTTAAAACAAAGAAGAGGGGGTTATAATTCTATGGATAAACAATTTATTAAATCCTGAAATAATACATAAATATATAGACAATGAGGGCCTTATAGCTGAAGTCATTCTGAAGTTTAGTAACAGGTTGTGGACACTAGTAAACCTATATTGGTTTCCAGGTATTGGTATGGGAACAGTCAAAAAGCATTTAGATCAAATTACAAGCATATTTAAAGGTAATTTAATAATGGGGGGGGGGCTTTAATTGTATTACAGATATGTCTGAAACTACTAATAAAAAATATCCATGTCTAACAGCTACTGCAAAATTACTAAAAAAAATGGACCAAATCCTTAAAATTAAAAGATACCTTTAATGTTATAGATAGTAATTCCTTGGCATTCTCCCATCAAGATTATAGATAGGGTACCCAAACCAGAATTGATAAGATATATATTTCCCAGGATCTTCAAACAAAAATTACTTCCTTTACAATAATTCCTTGCCCCCTCTCAGATCATAATTCTCTAGTTCTAAAAGTGCAAATAAATTTTAAATCATATGCTTTTCTTACTAGAATTCCTTCCTATATTACAAAAATTAAAGGATTTAAGCAGTGGTTACTGAATTAACTCAACTTCTTTGTAGATGTAAACTACAACTCGAAAGCAAATATAGTAATGGTATGGGATTCAATAAAAGCTTATATCTATGGAAAAACGATTGCTTGGTATAAAAATAAAATCAAGGAATGGGAATCAGAACTTCAAGAACTACAAAGGAAGCTCACATTATTTAAATCTAAAAAATCTCCTAATTTATTAGAGAATAAGAAGACAATAGAAGACTTAAATAAAAGATATATTGAAATCTTCAATCACAAAACTAATTTAGCCATGGTGAGGTTAAAAATAAATTCTTATGCCACCTCCCCAAAACACTTACATAACTTATCTGTTAAAGTTAAAATGCAATCTAAAGCTAATACTATTGTTAATGTACTACATGAAGAAAAAGGTAAGAAAGTCTCGGAAATAGGAGATATTCTAGATGCTTTCAAGTGTCATTTCAAAAATCATTTTAAAAATAACAATAATTTGCCAGAACATCCCATTTTAGAAAATGTGTTTTCAAATATTAAACCAATCCCTGAAAGTTTACAAAATGAATTACAAAAATTCATTAAGCACAAAGAAGTAATAAATACAATCAAAGAAAGTAAAACTAGTAAATTTCCCAGAATGGATGGCTTAATCACAGAAATTTACAAACTATTCCCCAAAAATATAACCTCATTACTATATAAAACATTTATTGAAATTCAAGCTCATGCATTAATTCCTCCCTCATGGAGATACTCCTTAATCATACTCATTTTAAAGAAAACAAGGATGATAGTCAATGCAGCTCATATAGGCCAATTTCATTATTAAACAATGATTATAAAATATCTATGTCTATATTGGTTAAAAAAATAAACAAACGTAGGAATGAAATTATCAACTATGACCAAACTGGGTTTATTCAAAATAGACATCCACATGATAACATTAAAAGAATACTGACATTAATTGATTATTTAAACAAAGAAAATATAGAAACCTTAATAACTGGACTAGATATTGAGAAAGCTTTCGATTCCTTGAACTGGGATTATTTAATCAAAATCTTAGAAGCTTATAAATTTCCCATCTCCTTCATTACATTTATTAAAAAGGTTTATGAACAATTTAACTTATGTTAAATTAGGACCCTTTACCTCAGAAGCTATACAAGTTACGAGAGGTACTAAACAAGGATGCCCTATGTCACCCATTTTATTTGCATTAGCTATAGAAGTATTTGCAATATTAATACAAAACAATCCAAAGATAAAAGGAATAAATATATTTGGTCAATATAACTCCAAGATCATGCTCTTTGCTGATGACATACTTCTTACACTATTGAATTCAAAAGAAACATTAGTTGAATTAGATAATCTGATAAAGACATTTCATAAGATCTCAGGACTCCGATTTAATAAAGAAAAGTCTAAATACTTATTATTAAATAAAAAAAGGATTTTCAAATAGATAAGAATCATATCATAGGAGAACATGTCTCAACAATAAAATACTTAGGGATAGACTTGTGTGAAAATATTCAAGATGTATTGAATATTAATTATAGAAGGATGATAGCTACAACATACTCTCTAATAGGTAAATATAATACGTTATTTATAGTTTTTGAAGATAGATTACAGTTAATTAAAATTATTCTTCTCCCTAAAATTTTGTATGTTGTACAAGCCACTTTGTTAATTCCTGAGAAAACTCACCTTAAGAAAATAACATCAATTTTGCTAAGATTTCTGTGGTTTCCTAAAAGAAACAAAATTGCATATACCCATCATATCAGACAATGGGACCAGGGAGGAATAAATTTCCCAGATATTGAATCTTATATAAGAGCAACTTTACTTAAAACTGTGGTTGAATGGATCAATCCAAATTACATGTCTAATTGGAAATTGCTACATACAACTATAATAATAAATGAAAATAATTTACTTACTTTTCTAGACAAGGACAATATATTATGGTACCTTAAATTGTCTTAAATTATCAATACAATATAACTAAACTAACTAGGACAAATTTAATAAATCATTTATTTGACTATTTTAGGAAATGTATAAACATGAATATGGATTTAAAGCTTTGGTTTGCAACATTAATTCCCTTCAGCATTACTAAAAACTTTCCAGATAGAATTCATAGAGATATATTCCCCTCCTAGGAACAGAAAACTCTAATCTGTTGGTTAAACTGTCTAAAAAATCAGCATGGGATTTACAATATATGATGTCAATTTACAAAGTGAATTCTCATGAATGGTTAATGCTTCAGAATATATTGAAGTACTCCAATGATCTATGTAGAATAATAAATAATTCTTATTTTTCAAATACACCAAATTTTATATCCAGACTGAAATTTTATATAATAATAAGAAATTGGAAAATGGTACTTCATATTTATATAATCTAATAAAAAATTACAAAACATAACCTAAACCAGCATATTGGCAATATATTACTAAAGGATATATGATTCAGTTAACCTCAGAAAATAAATCTAATTTACTTCTCTCAGTAAAATTAACTTCTTCTTCTCATTATTGGAGAATATTTACCTGGAAATTCCTTCATAGATCCTTTTTAACCCCTGATAAAGTTTCAAAAATCAATCCGTCTAATGATGGGTTATGCTGGAGATGTTAACAGTATAATAAAGCTGATTGGTCTCACATTTTCTATGATTGTATAAAAATTAAACCCTTTTGGGAAAGTATTAACAATTTCTTGCAGGCGATTTATACAGATAATTTTGTCATGACCAAGACTTTGTTATTACTGAATATAACTGATAATGCTCATTCTTCAAATAAGACTGACCTTCATTTACTTTGGACTATACTAGCTATAGCTAGGAAATGCATAACAAAGAGATGGAATTCTACCACAGCTCCTAGCAAAGAAGATTTCATATGTCTATTGAAGAGGACAGCCTTAATGGAAATAAAAACCAAAGACTTAAGACTGTTTCCTAGACCATTAACTAAAACCCTTGGAAAAAAGTTGTAACTTTGATTGATACTTTGCAAATGGAACTAACCTCCTCATGAAGCAAGTACTATTTAACTTTAATTAAACTATATCTGTGTAATTTATTATGCAAATTTTAAAATGTCAGGCTAAATGTAAATTTGTACATAGTTAATAATTATCTAACTTGATTGTAAACTGTGATAAGTTTTCATTTATTGTTTATTGCAAATTTAAAATAAAAATCATCTGAGTAAAAAAAAAAAAAAAAAGCCTGTAGGAGACAGAATGCAGGGATAGGGCCTTGAGGTGGTCTGCACAGGGCATTTTACTTATACCCTGTATTCTTTTATTGAGGAAACTCTGTGGATATTCCAATTCTTAGATATGCCTAGTTAGGTACATACCAAAGGGGGCACTGTACTCAATGATAGGTCTGATGAATGCCTAATACGGTGGAACAATGACTTCCATGGACTTAGAGATGCCATACCTTTGTTTATAGGTTGCACAACACAGAATGATTTCCTTGCTACTGTAGACAAGTGATGGTCAAAGGCTAGATTAGTGTCTATGTGTGCCTCTAAGTTCCTGACTATTGGTTCAGATCTAAGGGGTGTGTGGTCAATATGATAATTATCATGGGTGAATGACTTCCCGAAGGATACTATTATGCATTTCTTGGCATTTAGTTTTAGCCCATGGCTCTGACATCAGTTGTTTGTCTGTGCCAGCCCCTCCTGGAGAACATTTGTGTCAGTGTGGGATTCAATCACAGCTCCTAATTTGCAATCATCTGCAAATTTAGTCAGCCAGAGACTACTGACATTGGCCTTGACTTCAGAGAAGTAAATGCCAAAAAGGAGCAGTCTAAGGACTGATCCCTGAGGGTCACTGCTTGTGACTGGCCTCTTTGTACAGGTGGACTTCCCAATTCTAATGTCCTGGGTCCTGTCCATGAGCCAGCTGGCTATCCACTGGGTGACATACAAGTTTGTACCTAACCTCTTGAGTTTGTCAACAATACCTGAGTGAGGTATTGTGTCAAATACCTTGGTCAGGTTAAGGTAGGCAGCATGAACCATTTTCCCTCATTGATTGTTTTGGTTACCTTCTCAAAAAAGTCCACCAGGTTGAGTAGGCATGTTCTGCCCTTGACGAAATCAAACTGGGTTGGGTCCAGTATCTGGAGGTTTACTATATCTCTGTTGCTTATTTCCATGATAATTTTTTCCATGGCTTTAGATATAAGAGTGAGACTTATGATTCTGTAGTTTCCAGGGTCTGTAGATGCCCACCTTTGTGCAGAAGGATGACTGTTGATGTTCTCCATTCATGAGGCACAAAGCCTGTTTGGAGGCTACAGTTAAATATTAATTCCAGAGGCCCTGATAGGTCATGTCTCATGCTATTTAGGAGGCATCCTGGGATATTGTCCAGTCCCATTATTCCTGGTCTTAGAGAGAGCATTATGGACCTGTTCCCTAGTGATAGTAGGCAGAGTTATATTTGATGGTATTTCCTGAGGGAAAGTTGAGGGGGAGAGAGGGCTAAAGTTGGATCTGAATTTATCAGCCAGGAGGTTTGCTATACCATCTGGCTCATTATAGCTCTGCACACAACTGTGTATTGCCTTTGAAGCTGCAGACATAGCTAAAGAATGCTTTGTGGTTGTTCTTGGCCTGGGAGGTCAAACTTACCAAAAATTTAGCTTTGGTAGACTTTATTTGTCTTCTGAGTGGCCACGGTGGTGCAGTGGTTAGCGTTGCTGCCTCATAGCAAGAGGTTCTCTGGTTCAATCCTTGGCTGGGGTGCCTTCTGTGCGGAGTCTGCATGTCCTCCCTGTGGTCCCATGGGTTTCCTCTGGGTGCTCCGGTTTCCTCCCACAGTCCAAAGACATGCTGTAGGTGGATTGGACACTCTAAATTGGCCCTAGGTGTGTGTGCGTGTGTGTCTTCTGTGGAAGGTTGGGTGCCGGGCTGGCAACTCGACACTGTAAAACTCCACTGCCAATCATGAGCGGACAGGTGATCTGCTGTGGCGACCCCTAACTGGGAAAAGAAGAAGAAGAAGAAGACTTTATTTGTCTTCTGAGTTGTTTGTTTAGTTTAATGCTTTTATCCTGCTGGGTGCTACACCTCCTAATTTTTGCCATGATTTTCTTCCTTCTGTTATACAGCCTATTGATTTTGTGATTCCACCAGGGTGGCTTGTTTTCTGAGTTAGTTCTGTACTTCTTTCTGGTGGGTACAGCTGCCTCTATGCAGCTATTAACATGGTTGTACGGGATTTCTATGAACAGTTCTGCATAGGAAGCTGTGTTTTCAGGGTTTATGGGGGCTTGAAATTTTGCCAGGTTATAACTTAATAGCAGGAGGTTAGCCTTAGAGTAGTTCCTGAATCTTCGAGGTTTAGCTGGGAGTCCAGGTTTTAATTTTACTTCAAAGAACACCATTCTGTGGTCTGACCTTACCAGGGAAGACATTACAGTAGGGGGTTTGCAGCACTCTCTCCCATATTAGTGAGGACCAGATTCAGTATGGTTGCACACGATTGGTGTATTGACTATCTGGTCCAGGGAGTTTGTGTTTACAAAATCCAGGAATCTCTGTGCTTGTACACTTAGTGTTGTTTAGGCTTCCCAGTTAATAGTGAGGTAATTAAAGTCACCCAAGAATATGGTATTGGATTGGATGGTTAGTGTTTCTAACAAGTTTAAATACATAGAAAAAAGTAAATGGTCTGAGCACACTGGAACAGGCTGCAAACTATTTAATTTTTAAAACAAAACAAAATACAAGCGCTTTCACCCTGCTGTAGTGCTGGGCTTTTTCAAGTCTCTTAGCCATTTTGGTACTTTTCCGTTATCAGGGCAACAGGTCTAATGATCAGTCGCAATGTTAGCACGTGGTCGGCCCAAAAAATTCCCTGTCTTTCTCCCACTGTCTTCCTTTCACACACCTACACATACTCACAGGGATTAAAAGGAAAGTGACTTGCAGAAGTAACGCATTTCTTGAAAGCAAACATTTAGATAAACTGGCGTGCTTTGGTGCGAATCTTCAAGGAACAAAAGGCCTGCAACAAATCCAACTGTTCCCCTTCCCCATTCTACTGTCCAGTAAAAACATTCATCACTCTTAACTCAATCCAGTTTGCTAATACAAAACAAACCCACTTATAAGACGTTATGAAAAAGGGCGTAAATATATTGCTTCACGTCTTGAAGTCAGCCGCACTTTGCAGAGGACAAAGGGCTAAAGGCCAGTCCCCTACAGCACCTACTCTTGGAATCGCAAGACAGGCAGATTTTGTCTTAGTAGTCAATGGACATTAAGCAAAACCCTAAACTTACACAGGGTCGTGGTTCCGTTTACTGCAGGATATATACACACACACACACACACACACACACACACACACACACACACATTTGCCTCAGTCTTGTCCGTGGGATGTATGAAGATACTGGCAGGCTCAGTAAAAAAAAAAATCACATCGTACAGGGAAGAGATGAGGACATGCAGACTTGCAGAAAGAACACAACCGGAGAACTACATAGAGTACAGCAGCAACACAAACTGCCATATGACTGGGTAGTCGGGCATGTAATTATTTACACATTCACTTCTACAAACAGGAAACCGAAACACAAACTAAAATAAGGATATATTGCCACCACAAACTAACATTCCAACTGCTCAGTACACATGTTGCCCCGATAATGGAAAAGTACCGCCATTTTGACAAGGTAGCTTTTGAAAAAGACTTCCCCAAGAGATGGACCGGAGAAGGATACAAATAACTGGTTTGATTTTCTAGATTCATTAGTTCTGCTGAGATAGAAACGTAATTGTCTGTGAACATCCAGCAAATGTAAGCAATATTCACTGTGAGCATACAGCAAATGTAAGCAATATTCACCTTTCTTATAACAATTAGGGAAGAAAAACGGGTAAGTCAATTGTTTGATTAATATTCGTTTCTGAGACCACCTTAAGGAGAAATGATAGGTTAGTTCTCAGCGAAACCCTGTCTTTATGAAAAAACAAATAAGCGGGTTTTAAGATAATGCCTGTATCTCACAGATTTTTCTGGAAGACATAATAGCTATCAAAAAAAGAAGTTATGTACTTACCGTACTTACCATAACGCTCCATGTGAGTTGTTCATCTCGCCTTCATTCTTACACATGGGTTTGGAGCCAATCCATAGGCTCTGAGTCGACTGCTTTCACAAGCTCAAGATCTTAGAGTAGCTCGAGACCAAGTCCCTATCCCATGATGCTCTATGTCTCACCTCAGATCTAGTTTGCTGATCCCAGCATGTAACATTTATAATACATAACAGGTACTCCAGCCGGAGTAAGAAATCATATAACAAGACCCACCAGACCACAAGTCTACTCATTCTTCGAGAACCTGGTGGGGGAAGACAGACGGGAATGTAAGAATGAAGGCGAGATGAACAACTCACATGGAACGCTATGGTAAGTACACAATCTCTTTATGTGAAGTTGTTCAATCTCGCCGTTCATTCTTACACATGGGTAGCGTCCCAAGCACCCTAATCCTGGGTGGCTCATGGGAGTATATTCCTGAGGACAGTGGAACCAAAGGAAGCCCTGTCCCTGGAGGCTCTGTCCACTTTGTAATGAGCGATAAAGACATGCGGCTTAGACCAAGTGGCAGCTGCACATATAGTGTCCAAGGGCAATCGAGCCGCATAAACTAAAGAAGTAGAAACAACCCTAGTGGGATGCGCTTTCATGCCATGTTCTAATGGTTGGTTCACTGAGGAATATGTGAATTTTATGCAGTTAGTTAACCATTTGGAAAGAGTAACTTTGGATACTGGTAACCCTTTCTTATTGTCAGCATGAGAAAGAAAGAGTTGTTCTGATTTCCTGAATTCCTTTGTTCTCTCCAAATAGAATCTGAACTGCATGTGAACATCAAGCTTATGCAACATATACTCCAATTTGTTAGAATGGTTACTAAAGAAGGTTGGGAGTTCAATAGTTTGATTCAGGTTAGTCTCGAAACACACCTTTGGAAGGAAGGAAGGATTAGTCCTCAGTAACACTCTGTCGGGATGAAACACCAAATATGGGGGGTTTATAGACAGGGCCTGAAGCTCGAACACTCTACGTGCTGCGGTGATGGCTACCAAGAAAATTGTTTTCAAAGAGAGAAATTTTAAATGGCAGGACAATGCCAGCTCAAATGGAGGAAGAATAATCAGTGACAGCACAAAATTCAGATTCCAGGGAGTAAAAGGTTGTCTAACAGGTGGTCTAAAATGAATAGCACCCTTTAAGAAGGGCCTACATAGTCTTTGAGACATTAGGTTAGAAGCTTCAGCTCCGATATGGAAATTCAAAATTGCAGCCAATTGAACTCTTACAGTGGCAGCTGCAGCACCTTCATGAAAAAGCTTAGACCGGAATTCCAGAACACTAGCAATTGAGGCAATGTAAGGGTCAATGTTATTCTGGGAAAGGCAAATCACTTCCATTTGCTGGCATACAACTTTCTAGTGGAAGCTTTATGTGAAGATACAAGAATATGCTGTACCTCAGAGGAAAAATTGTGTGACCTGGCTAGGCTGGGTATTGGAGCAGCCAAGCTGTCAGTTTGAGGGAATGAACAGAGGGATGAAGGGCCCCTGACGAATGTGTCAGTAGATCTGGAACTGGGTCCAGAATCCAAGGTTACTCCAGTTGATAGAGTCGAAGGAAGGGAAACCAAATCTGCAGAGTCCAAAACAGGGCAATTAAGATTACAGACCTTCCCAGGGCTTTGGCTTTCTGTAAGAATTTCGGAATCAGGAGAGTTGGTGGAAAGGCATTAAGGAGTCCTGGGGGCCAATTGTGTATGAGCGAGTCCCTTCGGCTGTCCCCCGGTGGGGGATTCAGGGCAAAGTAGCTTCTGCACTTGGCATTCATAAGAGATGCAAACAGGTTGCAGCAAGGCTGGCCCCATCTGCAGAAAAACATCTCCACAACCTTGTCTTTGAGGGACTACTCATGTGGCAACAGAATGGCTCTGCTCAGTTTGTCCGTGATCACGTTGGATTTCCCTGGGATGTGCATTGCTATCAGAAAGTGTCTGGTGGATACTGCACACTGCCAAATTCTCAAGGCCTCTCAACATAAGGGGTAAGACTTGGTTCCCCCTTGTCTGTTGATATACCAAACCACAAACATGTTGTCGGTCTATATCGCAATCGTCCCCAAAGGTAGAGAGTCGTGGAAGTGCTGCAACCCCAAAAGCACCGCTCTCAACTCCAGAACATTGATGTGCAACTGTGACTCTGGTTCTGACCAGGTGCCTTGGGTTGTTCTTCCCTGAAATAGCCCCCCCCCCACCTTATCAGGGAAGCATCCTTGGTCACCGTGGCTGATGGCGGGGGAAGAACAAATGGGAAACCTACTGTTACCTGGTGGCTGGTCAACAAGCAAAGAAGATCCTTTCTGCAAGAATCTGTAATCATTATCAAGAATGACATTGGAAGTTGTTGGTAAGACCATTGGGTGAAGAGCAACCACTGAAGTATTCTCATGTGAATACACCCCAGAGGGACTGCTATAAGGGTATCTGCCATGGTACCTAGTAGTTTCAACACTTGAGAGGCTGGTACTTTTTTCTCATCATTATGTCCGATACCTGGTTTTGAAGAGTGGCTATTCTGTCCAGTGGCAATTTTACCATGGCAGTGGTGGTGTCTAAGTCTGCTCCGATAAAGGAAATATGCTGTGATGGTGACAATGCAGACTTGTTAAAATTTACAGTTATTCCTAAATGAGAGCACAGATTGAGAGTGTGATCCTTGGACAGAATTAGTTGATGCCTGGAGGAAGCAGTAAGGAGCCAGTCATCCAGATACGGAAACATTTGGAATCCTAGATGACTCAGCTGAGCCATAACCACTGCCATGAATTTGGTAAACACTCTGGGGGCTGTTGTGAGACCAAAGGGCAGTGCTCGGAATTGGTAGTGACTGGCTCCCAGCTGGAAATACAGGTGATCTCTGGATGGTCTGGCCATTTTGATATGATAGTACGCATCCTTGAGATCTATACAGCACATCCAATCACCTGTTCCTATGAATGGAAGGATTGATTGAAGCGTGACCATCTGGAACTTCTTCTTTACGAAGGTGTTGAGTCGCTGTAGTCCAAGATGGGCCTCCAGGCCCCTGTTTTCTTTGGAACAAAAAAGAATCTGGAGTAAGTTCCAGATCCTATCTGGTCTGCTGGGACTGGCTGGATGACTCTTTTCCTGCAGACTCTGGATTTCTATGGCTGCTTGATCCCTGAGACTGGGTGGAACATCTGGGATTTTCCTTCAAACCGGTGGGGGTTTTGAGAATAGGATGATGTAACCTCTGGTAACAATGCTTTGTACCCAAGAATCTTTTATAATTCCAAGCCAGACTTCTGGATACACAGACAAGCGACTCCCCGACTGCCTCCACAGTAGGACAGTTGGGCCTCCTTTCAGGAGCTTTGGTAGGGCTTGCCAATGAACTGATCCCTGTCGCCCTGGTGTTGCAGACCCCCTCTGCCGCCGGGGCAGCATCTTCCATTATTACCCCCCTCCTCTGACCCTGCAGGGGTTTTTACTACGTGTGTTCTGAAAAGCTCCTTGGGACTTCCAGAACCACATTTTTCCACCTTTTTGTCCTTTTCGGTACGGTCTAGTAGGGGTGGAAAAACGGACTCCTACGATAGATAGAGTCTTTCCATCTTGCTCACACCTAGTGAGGGTCTCTTTGACTTTGGGCCCGAAAAGGGACGAGCCATTGAATGGGGTATTAATGAAAGAAGACTTGAAGGCTTCCACAAAGGAGCATAAGCACATCCAGGAATGTCTCCGAAGAGCTATTGCTGAACCCGCTGCCCGACTTGAACCATCAGCTGCATAAGAAATGAACTGCATGGATGAGTCAACTATGGAATTAAAGGTATTAAGCTGGGCTGTCACCTTCTCAGAGACACCTCCATCTGTACTACACTTCAGAGTATCTCCAAGCTCTTTTAGGAGATCTCTTTGAAGACGGGTAAAAATGAGTCAAGTAGTCGAGCGATCGCATAGCAAAAGTCGCAGAACTAAAGATGCATTTCCCATACCTGTCCATAGTCCTGGAATCTCTATTAGGAGGATGGACAGTAAAAGAGGTTTCAGACATCTCTTTCTTGGTGGCTGCCGCCACCACCATGCCATCAACTGGCACTCCCTTGGTGAGAAACATTTTATCTTGGGGGGGACGTAATAAATTTGTTGGGCCTCTGAGGGACAGGTTCCATAGTATCAGGAGACTCCCATGCCCTTCGAGTAACCAATTCCATTAGTTCATCAAAAGGCGGAGTCACCCAGGAGGTGGAAGGTTAAGACACAAAGGCGTTCAGGAGCACCGACTCATCCTCAGTAGGGCTAACGGACTGCCAGTCACCCCTCTCCTTAAGGACTTCCAGGATATCAGGAAAGGAGATATCCTCTGAGGGGGACTGTGGGGACCCTTCTGACTCCTCTAAATCGGTGTGTGATGTCAGAGACTCCTGCGGGGAGTCCAAATGCCTCCTCCTGCAAAGTATCTTCCTGGGAACCTCATCAGTGGGGGCTTCTGATGAGGTCTCAGTAGAATATGGGTCACCCAATGGGGTTATCTGAGGCTCTGGGTCTCAACGCTTTACAGGGATCTGCAATGTAGAGGCAGAAAGTGGCACTTTAGGGGAGGAGGAGGAGAGACCTGATGATGTGTAAGACTTGGAAGACGTAACCTCCTCATAGCATCGAAGGCTCAAGACCCGAAGAAGCCGCCGGATCCAAAGAAGATGGCAACCTCCCTGGAGCTGAAACAGTGGGCTCCGACCCAGAGGAAGGAGCCAAGCTCATCCATGCCAAAGCTCCGAGAGGAAGGGTCAGAACCGACACATCGGTTTGACCCCCCCCCCCCCGGAGACAACAAGAGAGTGTCGGCTCTCAGACTCCTCGAATGGCACCGAAGTAGTCTGGGTTGATGGGGCCGATAGCACTAGAACAGGCCTTGGCTCCGAAGGATCCACAACCATCTGGTCCCCCTCCCATGGCTTCGAAGGCTCGACTCGGCTCAGAGGAGGAGTAGTCACAGCAGGTACAATGGTCTTCGGCTCTGAAACTGGTTGGGTCGAAACCAATAATAATTTGGCTAGTGTCGGGTTCTCGAAGCCTCTGCACCACTCGGTCCACATCCACATTGGAGAGGGTTCTCGAAGAACGAGTAGAAGGTACCGAAAAAGCCACCGATCGCAGAATGGGTGACCTCAAGGTTTCGGAGACTGGCTCCAATAACGGGGATCGGCTCCGAAACACTGGCTCGGTGCACAGCTATGAAGACTGTGGAGCAGGCGACCGCACCTTAACAGCAATGGTCAGAGCCGATAACTTGGGCTCCGACGATGCTTTAGAGGACTTCGACCCCTTCGATGACTAGGACGTCTGCTCAGCCTTGTCCAAGGACTCCTGGAATTCTGGTTTCAGCAACCCTCTGTCCACCAGTTTCCTCCTGTGCTCCAGTAACACCCTGCTACTAAAAGAGTGGCAAATGGAGCAATCCTCCTGGAGATGGACTGGTCCCAAACAATAAACACAATTACCATGTAAGTCCATAATCGACATCTTTTGCCCGCACTTAGGGCACTTCTTAAATCCTGACTTTTGTTTTTCCCTCTGATCAGCCATAACAACAATGAAAGCTATGCACCAATCAGAAGTAATCCAGAAAAAATATTTAAACCACAGTAATAGGAAACAGCTATAAACACAGCACAGCAAACTCTACCGAATCTAATAACTAGCAAGCTATATAGAAAAAAGTATACATGTAAATATATATCTAACACTAACTACAAATTTGTAACTTTAAAGGTATCTAATACCAAACACTACAAAGGAAAGGGAACACACTGGTTGAAATTAAGGCACAGCCAAAAGGCCTAAGAGCAGACGCTCTTAAAAGACGAAAAACTCAGAAAGAAAGGCAGGGAAAAGGCCTGAACTCAAACAAAGGTTACCTAGCCCAAAAACACACTCTAATTAGAGAAAAAGACAAACTCTTTGTTTTAAAGATAATAATAATAAAAATACTGGCCCGAGCTCTCTATCGACCTCCGATCTGTTGCAGCGGCAAACTAGATCTGGGGTGAGACAGAGAGCATCATGGGATTGGGACTTGGCCTCGAGCTACTCTAAGATCTTGAGCTTGTGAAAGCGGCCAACTCGGAGCCGATCCCATGTGTAAGAATGAATGGCGAGAGTGAACGACTTCACATATATAGTTTTCCAACAGAGAAACTTTAAGTGACACATAGCCACCAGTTCAAAGGGGGGGGAGCACTAAAGACTGTAAAAACAAGGAGAGATCCCAAAAGGCTAAAAAGTCCTTAAATGCAGATTTCAATCACAAGGCTCCTTTCAAAAACACTTTACATAACTTATGTGAGATCAGAGAATGTTCTTCAAAGCCATTGTGAAAATTGGAAATAGCAGCTAGTTGAACCCTAATAGTGGAGGCAAAAGCTCCTAGATTAAAAAGCGTAGCCAGAAACTCCAACACTTTTTCAACTGGTGTAGAAAGGGAGTTAATACCTTTGCTGTACATCCAAACTGAAAATCCTTTCCACTTGCTGAGGTAGAGTTTCGTGGTGGAAGGTCTATGGGAAGTCAATAGAATTTTTTGGACTGGAGAAGATAAATTCTTCTGCTTGGTGACTAATGGAATTGAAGGAGCCAAGCTGTAACGTGAGGTTCTGAAGATTGGGGTGCAGCAGTCCTTACTGATGAGATAGAAGATCCGGAATTGGGTCCAGAATCCATGGATGGTGAACCAGATGAAGCCATAGAAAGGGGATCCAGACTTGTCGAGGCCAGAAGGGCACAATGAGGGTCACCTTGCTTGTCAACCTGATAGCTTTCTTTAAGAAGAGAGGAATCGAAGAGAATGGGGAAAGGCATAGGGAAGACCCAGGGACCCAATCATGAAGGACAGCGTCTCTCGGGGACTCCCCCCTGAGGGGGAATTAGGGCAAAATAGCTGCTGCACTTGTTTTTTTGGGGTGATGCAAAGAGGACACAGCAAGACTGGTGCCAGCGATGGAAAAGCTCCTTTGCTACTGTAGGTTTGAGAGACCACTCATGAGGCAGGAGAATGCATCTGCTCAATCTGTCCACTATCACATTTGAGCTTCCCAGGATGTGCGTTGCTATGAGAAAGTGGTTGGAGGATACTGCCCATTGCCTCACTCTGACAGCTTCTCGACATGAGTTAAGATTTGGTTCTTCTCTGTTTGCTGATGTACCAGACTACTGACATGTTGTCTGAGTGAATTGCAATCATTCCTAGAGGGAGGACAGATTGGAAGGGTTGCAATGCTAAAAGCATTGCTTTCATTTCTAGAATCTTGATATGCAGGTTGGCCTCTATGGCGGACCAAGTGCCTTGGGCTGTTTTTCCCAGATAATTCCCCTCCATCTGGGAGATATCTGTGGTCACTATGGCCTTGGGCTGAGGTGGACAAAGGGATGGCCTAAAAGAATTTCCTCGGATTCCATCCACCAGGCCAGGTCTTTCTTGCAATGACTGGTGATTCAAATAGGGTGCATCATTGGATAGGTTAAGAAGGACCATTGTGATGCTAGAAGCCATTGTGGTAGTCGCATGTGAAATCTCACTAATGGAACTAAGGTGATGGTCGCTGCCATTGAACCCAGTGTTCAAAGGACTAGAAGTATGGTAGCCTTGTCATTTGAAAGAATAGCCTGTACTTGGGACTTTATTTTCTGTAGCCTGTGAAGAGGAAGGGAAGCAACGCAAGAGACTGTGTTCAGGCGAGGACCTATGAACTCTAGGTCTTGAGTGGGGCTCAGGTGAGATTTTGACTGATTCACAGTAATGCCCAGACTGTCAAAAAGGTGAAGGATCAACTCTGTTTCTTGAAGCAGTAGATGCCTGGTGTGGGATGCTATGAGCCAGATGTCTAGATAAGGAAACACCTGAAATCCATGCAGTCTTAAGTGAGCTGCTACTGCTGCCAAACATTTGGTGAACACACTGGGGGCTGTGGTGAGGCCAAAGAGCAACACTCTGAACTGGAAATGACTGGCTCCTAGCTGAAAGTGGAGGAAACCTCTGGAGCATCTGTCCATTTTTATGTACAAGTATGCATCCTGAAGATCTATAGAGCACATCAAATTGTTTTCCTCTAGAAAGGGAAGTATAGACTAAACCTTGACCATTCTGGAATTTTGCTTGCTGGACAAACTTGTTCAGAATGCTAAGATCTAATATTGGTCTCAAGTCCCCTGTATTTTTTGACACTAAAAAGAAGCTTGAGTAAAATACAGATCCTATATGGTTTGGTGGGACTTCTTGGTTGACTCTTTTGTTTCTAGTAGCTTTTGAATTTCTATGATTGCTTGGTCTCTCTGATTGGGTGGAACATCAGGGAGTTTTTGTTTTGGTTTTGGAAAGAAAGTGAAACGAATATGGTAACCTCTGGCAATGATCCTTTGCACCCAAGCATCTGAAGTTATTTGTTGCCAGCCTCTTGAGTGAATTGAAAATCTTCCCCCAACTGTTTCCATAGGTAAGCAATCAGGCCTCCTTTCAGGAGTGCTGACAGGATTGTCCAGAGAAAGAATCTCTGAAACCCTGATTTTATGGGCCACCTCTGCTGCTGGGTTGGCGTCTTCCACTGGAGCTCCCCCCTCTGCCCCAAGGGGAGCCGTCACCATGTGTGTCCTGAAAAGGCCCCTGGGATTTTTTTAACCACATTGTACTGCTCCTCTGATTCCTGGAATAGGATGGTTGAGCAGCAGAAAAATATATGCCCAGTGCTGATAGGGTCTTTCGATCTTTCTCACACCTAACTAGAGTTTCCTTAACCTTGGAGCCGAATAAGGGAACAGCCATCAAAGTGACCCTAAACGAACAAAGACTTAAAGGGCTCTACAAATTCACATAATTGCATCCAGGTGTGACGTCTAATGGCAACGCCTAAACCCACTGCCCTGGTCATCCCTTTGGCTTCATGAGCAACGAGCCTCATGGATGAGTTGGAAATAGACTCCACGGTGGCTAGCTGAGAGGCAACTTTATCCTGTACCTCGTCAGACACAGCTCCTGCTAGGGTATCTGACAACTCCTTGATCAGATCCCTTTGATTCATAGTGAAATGTGCCAAAAAATTCAAAGACCTTAAAGTGAAGGTCGATGATGCATAAACCCGCTTTCCTAATCTGGCCATCATCCTAGACTCTTGGGACTCTCATCTGTGAGTTTCTTTTTAGTGCCAGCCGCCACCATCATAGCATCTACTGCCAACCCCTTAGTCCAGAACTGGTGGTCTTCTGGGGCTGAAAGTATTTTGTCAGGTCTCCGGGGAATTGGCTCTATGGAATCAGTAGCCTTCCATGCCTGATGAGCAATCAGTTTAATAAGATAATCAAAGGGAGGGGGGTCACGCAAGAAGTAGATGGGCAAGCACTGAAAGCTTGCAAGTATATGGATTCCTTCGAGGTAGGGTCTTTGGACTGCCAGTTACCCCTTTGCTTGAGGAACTGTAAAATTCCTCCGAAGACATTTTCTGGGGGTGACTGGGGGAATCTTCCCCTTCATCAAAGTCAGTGACTTCAGTGACTGATTCCTCAGGGGAATCTAGGTGCTTCCTCTTACATGTCTTCTTTTGGGGTGGCTCCTCAGTGGGGATCTCTGAGGAGGACTCGGAAGAAGAGAGACCCTGTGCAGGGGTAACTTGCAGCTTTGGTGCTTGCTGCCCGGGTGTGGAAGTTGTTGGAAGCTCTGGATGAGGGGTCCTGGAATCAAATTCCAAAACAGAAGGGGCCAGCTGGGAGCCTGCAGAGGCTAGTGCCCTCTCCATAACTTGGAAGGCAGTCCCCCCCACCAAAGAGTGATGACAGCCCAGAACCAAGAAAGACAACCTTGGAACTGAGGTCACCCCCTGTCCTGAGAGGCCCACTTCCAAGGTAGGAGCCAAGAAAGAGCCCATGAGTGTCGAGGTTTCAAGAGTCAAGGACAACGCTGAATAAAAAACTGGAGCTGATCCAAAATCCTTGGACCTGACAGCGGAGCTAAGGCCGTGGGAGTCTGCCGGTTCCAATGGAACTGAGGGAGTGAAGGAAGATCCTGGAGCCGAAGAGGAAAGGGTTGCCGGCACCAGAACAGCTGGAACTGGGAAGGTTGGAGTCGGGGGTTCTAAGCCCTCAGAGGAGGAAGACTTGATGGACGATCTGGTGGAGTCATGGGGGAAAATGCCCCAACTCCAGAAGGGAGAGGGGTCTGGGAAGAGACAAACAGACTCCTAGCCAGTAGGAGCTAATCCACCAGCCTCACGACGTCGACTTCGGTAAGACTCCTGGAGGATCTGACAAACAGACCTGAGGTGGATTCTGGACTTTCAAGTCATGGACTGGGGAGTTGTCCCACAAAGGGGTCAATAGAGGGAGAATACCTTGTCTTAGGTGTGTAAAGTATACTGGTCTTTAGCACCAATAGAGATTGCAGAGTCTATGGAAGTGAGGATGGAAATGCTGGTACCAACCTGGATGCCAAAGAAGCCAGTACTGAAGATGGCTCTGAGATTGGTGGCACTGTAGTGGATGGTGCTGAGGATGTTGTTGGTTCTGAAAGTTTACGAACTTTGGCCTTCAGCTCTGGGAAAACAGTAGGAGTGGAAGGCTTATGCTTTTTGTCACCAGAACCAAAGGAGATGACAGTACCGAGTGACCTTCTTTGATTACAGAATCAGATTTAGAGGAAGATGAGTCTGTCTTGGATAAGGCCTCCTCAAAGCTGGACTTAATCATTCCTTTTAGAATTAATTTATTTTTACGTACAGTCAAAGCCCAGGAACTGAAAGCCTGACAGATAAGACAGTATATGGAAAGATGAGCCAGGCCTAAACAATAGACATAGGACGAATGCAGATCTGAATTGGGCATCTTCTGATTGCAATCCTGGCACTGCTTAAAACCGGTAGTACCTTTTGGTTTCTTGGCCATGTTGACAGGTTACCCAACAAAAAAGATGAAGCATCAACAGGTGAAAACACACACACACACACACACACACACACACACACACACACACACACACACACACACACACACACACACACACACACACACACACACACAGACACACAGAGAAAGAAAGAAGAAAGGCTACCAATTATGGTAGGCTAGGATACCTAAGAAGGTAAAAGAGAGTGAAAGATACTACCAACAATGGTATTAGAAAAATTACCAGCTGGCAAGAAAATACACTCACTTAACAGAAAAGGTGGGTAGATAATGATTTTATATATATATATATATATATATATATATATATATATATATATATAAAAAGAAAAGGAGAAGAAAGTTGAACTGAATCTGAACTATATAACAAAATTTCACTTAGCTGCGAGAGAAAACAGCTGACTCTTCTTGCGACAAGAGCAGCAAATGAGATATGAGGTAATATAGAGAGGGCCATTGTGGGTAGAATATTAACTCAAGAGTTTTTGGCTGGCGTGAGCTATGCAACAGCCGAGCTGGTTCCGACGGTCGGAACCGTAACCCATAGGTAAATGATAAATGAAGACTGACATCAGACCAAATGTCTGGGTGAGCTGACCAGAGAGATGTGACAGCAGATGGGGGTACTGCAGAAGGAGAAATTTTCTTCTTTTTAGATAAGGCCACAGCAAGGGAAACCATATCTGGTGGAATCAGAATGGGGCTCTGAGAATAACCTAGGCTTATGAGAGGAAAAGAGGACATGCATGGAGACCTGTGGGCCAATTCTGGGTGAATGCATCTCTTGGAAACTGTACAACTTGAGGAATAATGCTGTAAAAAAAAAAATCTGCATTTGGTATTGAATAGTGAAGTGAAGACATTGGGACAGCGTATTCCCCACCTTTGAAATATGTTCCATGCTGTTTTCTTGTTGAGAGGCTAGTCATGTGGGAGCAAGACTTCGCTGCTCAACCTGTCTGCAATCATGCTGGATGTCCCCAGAATGTGCATTGCTACAAGAAACAGATGTAACCTTAAGGCTCATTCACATACATTCATAGCTTGTCTGAAAAGGGGACAAGATTGTGTTCTGCCTTCTTGGTTTATGTATCACACCACTGTGATATTGTCTATGTGGCTGGCAATTGCACCCTGGGGGAACAAATCTTGAAATCCCAAATGCTCTCATATCAAGCATGCTGACCTGGCCTCTTTGTTAGCCCACATACCCAAAATGGACACATCTTTTGTCACAGTGGCAGTATGGGAGGGTTGAACAAAAGGTGTGCCCACTGACAAATTCTGCTGTTTTATTCACCATAATAAACTCTTTACACATGTATTTGAAAGCTTGACTGTTTCTATCATGGGTTGTACTGCTTAGCTCCAATGAGTCCTCATGCATAGGTCTCAACCCCTTAGTGCAAGAAAGCTGGACAAAGCCTGACATAATTGGGAGACAAAGGCCCCAAAATAGGGACACACTTTAAATATTACTCCTATAAACTTATAACATTGCTAGAACAAGATTTGTGTTACCATGCATTTTTATGAAAGATATGAAGTCTGAAACTCAAATGAATGTTATTATTTAGTGACTTTAATCCTTAAATCATCCCAGTGATGTGTCAAAAAACACTATTTTTATGACGAACAGACCAAAGATATGAGGCAAATATCTGGATATTCTGCAAAAAATCTGTACAGTTGAGAGGTACTTCTCAGTGCCACCTGAAGAATTCTCATATTCAGATTGGTGAAAGGGACTGTCTGAATGGATGCAGCCATAAGCCTCAACACATTTAAGACCACGGCCACTATAAGTCATGTTGAATGAGAAAGACTTTTTACTTCATTGACAATGGAAGAAATCCTGTCTGGGAGTAATTTTGTTTTTTGATTGATCATCTGCAACTGCAAATTAATGAAAACTATAGTCTATGTTGGGAGTAGGTGAGATTTTGGTAGTATGACCTTCATCTCCAAAGACAGACACAGACGGAGTAAGAACTGTACTGCCAACAGCAGTAATTCTGTAATGGGAACTACTATGACCCAATCATCCAGGTATGGGAAAATCCTTACTCCTAGAAGTTGCAAGTGGACCTCAACTAGGGCCATGCATTTGGTAAACATCTGGGGAGGTTGGGGTGAGTACAACTAGCAGAGCCTGGAAATAATAATGACTGGATCCAACATGAAAGTGCTGGAACATCCTTGATGCTTTCACTATTTTGATGTGTAGGTATGCACCTTGGAAGTCCAAAGAATACATCCAATATCCTGCCTGCTAGCATGGCAGAAACAACTGCACAGTGACCATCTGGAACAACTCCCTCTTTATACAGCAGTTCAGATTAGCAGTTAAGATGAGAATAGGTCTGAGGTCCTGAGTTTTTCTGAACAACAAGAACCTTGAGTAAAGCCTGGACCCTCTATGGCCTGGTGGGACCTATTGGATGGCTGTTTTCTGTAGGAGAGTTCTTACTTCCTGTATTACTGACATCTTCTGACAGGGTGGAACTGTTAGGAGGTGTGAGCATGGATTTTGGGCATCTCCAAAGAGGGAATAGAACAGCTTCTGGGTATAGATTTTGGGCATCTCCAAAGAGGGAATAGAACAGCCTCTGGATATAATCTCCCTTATCTACCTGTTTAACAAGAAGGCCAACTATGCCTTCAGGTGAAGGGAAAGCTGTACCCCCCATGACTGCCTCCACAGCAGGATAGTTGGGCAGCCTTTCAGTACTTGTATTCACAGGGGCCTCAAAGGGACCCTCTGTAGCCCTAGAGGTTTGGACCATCTCTGTCTCTAGGGCAGTTGCTAGACTGGAAGCCCGCTCTATCTTGATAACCCCTGTCATACTGCTGTCAATTCTGAGGCTGTTGAGATTTTTGACACTATAAATTCTTGACACCTTTTAAATTCCACTGAAAGCTGTCTCAGGTGCACAGAACTTTACTACCATAGCTGAAAGCATTTTGCCCACTTGCTCGTACTGCAACAGTTTCTCTTTCACTTTTTTCCCCAAACAAGGAGGAGCTGTCAGAGGGAGCATTGATGAATGCTGCCTTAAAGTGGTCTGCAAAGTTGGTCAGAAGAAGCCAGGTCTGTCTCTTCATTGCTAGGCCAGAGCCTGGACTTGAGCTGCACCATCCACAGCACTGTGAATCAGATGCATGGTGAGCAAAGATGTGAAAGATATTGTGGCCACTTGGGTGTTAGGCTGAGTCTTCAGATAACCCAGAAGCAGTGGTTCGAGATTACCTGCAGTTTTCTCAGCCAGATCTCTCTGAAACCAAGATCACAACTGAGAATGTACTTTATGCATATGTATGCTTCCCAAGTCTATCCATCAGCCTAGACTCTCAGTTTGGAGGATAGATAGCCTTAACATCCAATGGGACATCAATCTTGGTGGCAGAGGTCACCTCTATGACATTCACAAGAGGTTCTTTACTCCAGTTCGGTGTAGCATTCACAAGAGGTTCTTTACTCCAGTTCGGTCTACCTTTGAGAGTCCACAGCACTCTAACCAGTTTGCGGAGTATAGGCTTGGCCACATCTGTCTTTTTCCAGGCCTTACTGCACACTATCAACTAGCTTGTTTGGGGTTGGATGCAAGATATCTTCCTCTGGGAAGCTGGGATTAATTGGCCATGATCCCCTCTGTCTCATCATCTCCAATATCTCACTAAAGGTTGCATGTTATGGAGAGCATTTAGGTGAAGCCTCTCCTTCATCAAGTCGGTATCAGAGAAGAGACACCTTTAGGGGAGTTAAGGTGCTTCCTCTTACACTCCTCTTCCTAGGGGACAGGGGAAGTCTTCAGAACTCTTCTGTGAAGACAGCACCCCAGATCTTTGCAACATGGGCTTTTGAAATCCTCTGTCCATAGGGAATACAGATGATGAACAGCTAAAGGTTGCAATGTCAACAGTATATTGGAATGAAATTGATGGGTACTATATCTGGCCTGGAAAAGAAACTTGACGTGGTCTTCCTTGCACTGATAATTCCATGAAAGCATTCAGGCCCAAAATTCCCAACGCCAAATGTGTTTGTGCCAACATTACTGAGGCAATACTAGAGCCAACCGCCAGCACCAGGCATTCCAGGGGCTGAAGTCATCTCAGAAAATGTTGGCACAGTAGGTTTGAATGTCAAGCCCTTAGACACTAATAATGCTCCCAGCAACATCATGGTCAGAGTTAGTACTGAGTGTTTGGTGCCAAATCTCCTTGATTCCATGGTCATCTACAAACAGTTATCAAGAATGAACAAACATCATTTGCTATCACAGGAACAGATACACATGACAGAGTCAATTACATCACGGCCAGCAATGAAACATGGGGAAGAGGAAGAGAGGAAACTGAGGGAAGTGGGTTTTCTCAAGCTACCCTGAAAGCAGAGGGTACTGAGATGACACCATACTGAAGCTGACCTTCACAAAGGCTGACATCATATGTTCCCAGTCCAAGGGGGTAGGACTTCTAAGGGACCTGTATGATCTGAGAGATGAAGCTGATTTAGGTCTAGGGGCAATACATTTTTAAAGCTCTTTTTCTGATATGAAACTTCCAGCTCTCAACCAAAAACTGGAACTGGAAGTGAAGCAAAAGAACCTCTTCCAAAATTGGTTTTAAACGTTTTAATCCACAGTAAAACACAGTAAGCCACGCAAAAAAATACACAATGAACACCTTCTCACTCAGCGTTTTCGTCACTACTGGACTTCATCAGATGCAGATGTTGCTTGGACTGCAAACCAGGTTTAATGTTTAAAAACAATCAAGTTTAAACATGTTCATACCATTCAATTCAAACAGAAGCTTCTTCTAACCTTAGAAGAAGTTTCTGTTTGAATTGAATGGTATGAACATGTTTAAACTTGATTGTTTTTAAACATTAAACCTGGTTTGCAGTCCAAGCAACATCTGCATCTGATGAAGTCCAGTAGTGACGAAAACGCTGAGTGAGAAGGCGTTCATTGTGCATTTTTTTGCGTGGCTTACTGTGTTTTACTGTGGATTAAAACGTTTAAAACCAATTTTGGAAGAGGTTCTTTTGCTTCACTTCCAGTTCCAGTTTTTGGTTGGTTGGTGATTTGTGGTGGTTGGCAGACACCGGTTTGGCGTATTTTTCTTGGTTCAGACTTCCAGCTCTACCTCATGGTACTGAGTTGGCAGTGCCCCACAACTCCTGCAGGAGAGGAAAAGTAGATCTGGTGGAAGTAACCACAGAAGATGTCCCTGGACAAGTTGGAAAGGTAGAGAGTCTGGGGGCTTTAGAAGAAGAAATTTTCTCTAATATGGAGACTTTGGGTTTCTCAGCTCTCTGTTTCTATTTTCTGTTCTGCAGCCTTGACCCCTTGGAAGAATTCCTATCTTTCGCTTCCAAAGTTGACTCAGAATGGAGTAATCCTGTTACAAGTTTACTTTCCTTATCCAGAAGTGTAAAAGAACTAAAATTATTTTACAAGTATACTGCAGTCGCTGTCTAAATCCTCACACTGACACAGACAAAAAACATAATGCAAGAGTTTTTGGGGGAGACTTTATGGCTACATTGTTTGCATTTTTAAACCCTGGCTTCAGCTCTTCTCCACAGCTAGGCCTGAATACAGCAACCAAATACAACAATCATAAGAACAACCTTGATAATGGCTATAATTCATGGCTAATAGAATTAAGATCAAAGGATTTGAAAAAAAGTCACTAAAGTTTTAAATCTTACAAGTAAAGTGATAGATTTTTTTTAATGGCAATGGATGGGACAGGGAAGAAGCAGGGAAAACGGGAGTGAGAAATAAATAAGAAGATGATTTAACCAATGGCTATAAAAAGACTGCTGAAGAAAAACAAAGAGCTTAAAGGAGTACAACAGGTTTCTCTAATGTATTCCTCAACTTCACAGCCCTTTTCCTCCCTGTTTACATTGTCCTCTGTAAAGCAACAACAATAAAGCATTTACAATTTTTATAATTCCCCTTACTTCTGTAACAGAAGCCTACCTTCTCATACTGTGATGGTTTCACTTACAAAATGATTCTCTCACGTTTGAATAAAGCTTGCTGGAGTCGCCCAATTACTGACATCATCAAGGCCAGGCAGTGCAGGTACTTTTTTTTTTTTTTTTTTTTAATCAGAATCAGTTCCCTCCCCCAAAGTGACATCACCACAGCCGTCATCTGATTCTAACTAAAATAATAAGACCCACCCATTCTGTGATGTCATGGCTCCCTTGTCCTTCCCCCAACCTGAGTGCTGTTCATTTTATTCAGTAGTAGTGTAGTAACACCGATGTTTGGAAACACAGAAATTTGGTATGCATACTTGTACATTCTGCACGGCAAATGCTGCTTAGGTGGTGTATCGCTTGCATACTTCTCTGTTGTATTTGCACCAGATACTGCTAGTGTGCAATGCGGGAATAGAAAGATTAAAACATTACCCTGGTATCAGAGGTGGCAGTGCAACATATTCATAGTGGTTTAACATGAGAGTAGCTCTAAGCAAGCACCATGTGAAACCTGAACAAGCACCTAGAATTATTCAGTGCAGCTTCCACACCTTAACAGAGCTTTCCTCACAAGAATTGCATAAAAAGAAAGTACTTACCGGAACCAAATACAAGAAAAATATCACTGAATATTCAAGCTTGTTTTGGAAACATCAAAGCTGCAATGGTAACAACAAGATGCGGAATATGTCTTTAGAGCAGGGGATTATGGTACAGGAGAGAAGCTTGAACTTTTGAGGAGAGCTGCTGCCAAAAGAGAAGGTGCCAGTATCTAAACACAGCTCCATACAAAAGGCAGAGCACCAAAAAGTGTCACAGTTTTCTAGCCCCAAGAAGAGAGGCAATGGCCCAGAAAGGAAAAACACCGGGAAACATAAAAAAGAATAGTTATATATACAGAAGGGTATATATGTGTGTATATGTGTGTGTGTGTGTGTGTGTATATATATATATATATATATATATATATATATATATATGTATGGTTCCCATTCAGAAGCCTGAAACATCATAAGCCTGAAAATCAAAATCCTGAAACCAAAAGCCTGAAAATTCAGAATCCTGAAAACTCAAAATCCTGAAAGCCCAAAATCCTGAAAGACCAAAATCCTGAAACTCAAAATCCTGAAAACACAAATAATGCTAATATGTCACTATAAAGACACTAATATCTACCAACTGACCCTGACCCTAACCCTAACCCTAAGGTCCGTCACTATCGCACACTCACCTGACCCGCACCCTAACTCACTTAAACCGCCCCTAACCCCAATATTTGTCACTATTGCATACATGCCTAACCTGCGCCCTAACCCTAACTCACTTAAACCGCCTAACCCTAAAATAAAACCAACCGCACACTTACCTGACCCCAACGCATGACCTAACACCACAGGGCTAACAATAGCAAAGCCACAATGACATCAGTATGTCTATTTTGTGTTTTCAGGATTTTGAGTTTCAGGATTTTGGTCTTTCAGGATTTTGGGCTTTCAGGATTTTGAGTTTTCAGGATTCTGAATTTTCAGGCTTTTGGTTTCAGGATTTTGATTTTCAGGCTTATGATGTTTCAGGCTTCTGAATGGGAACCATATATATATATATATATATATATATATATATATATATATATATAGATAGATATATATATGTATATCTGTATATATGGGATCCGGACACATGCTCGACTAGCATATGTCCGAATCACAAAACATCGAACACACATACACGAAAGTGCTTAACATCGACAAGCGCTTCCATGTATGTGTGCCTGTTTCGTAGATCGGACTACAGTATGGGTAAGGGAAAATTCCCTTTTCCCCACTGTAGTGCGATCTCAGAGTGAGAATAATAAAGTAGGGGGTGTGTGGGGGGTGCAGGGGGGCAAAGCCCCCTGCAGAAATGTGGATTTTTTCTTTGAACTACACATACACGGAAGCGCTTTCGATGTTAAACGCTTTCGTGTATGTGTGTTTGATGTTTTGTGATTCGGACATATGCTAGTCGAGCATGTGTCCTAGACCCATATATAGATATATATATGTATATATATATATATATATATATATATATATATATATATATATATATATATATATAGTCCAAATCCACAATCACCGAACAGACTTTAACGAAAGTGCTTTCACCGAAAAAGCACTTTTGTTAAAGTGCGTAAAAAAACAATAAATCTAATTTTATGTTGTGGTGCCACACCCCCCCCTACTTTAATATTCTCACTCCGAGATCGCACTACAGTGAGGAAAAGGGAATTTTCCCTTATCCGCACCATAGTACGATCTCCACAACAGGCATACTTACGCGAAAGTGCTTCTTCGGTGAAAAGCACTTTTGTGTAAGTATGCTCGGCCGATAGTGATTCGGTGATGTTGCCATTCGGGGATCAGTGCAGATCCTATATATATATATATATGTGTACATATCTATATGGTGGGAAGTGACATATACTACAACAGTGATCTATTCAAACATATATTGTTAAGTTTATTTTTAGATCTCTGTTACAGTATCCTAAGCTATTAGGGTAGATTACCAAAGATTAGAAATATAAAGGGAGGAGGAAGAAAATTAAGAATCCAGGAGCCCCTTGAGAATGTCCCTAGGAAATCCTGTTCTGTACTTGGAAAAGAAATCCAGTCTGTAGTGAGTTGTAAAAGCATGAATTGAGGACCATGTTGCTGCCTCTAGAATACTGAGTCCAACCCTTTATTTATTTATTTATTTATTTATTTAAGGTTGTTTACAGAGGAAGTTCAACTGAGCAAAGCCCATTTTCAGAGGAGGTCCAGGGAGAAAAGCTCCAGCGGATACATTTAAGATGCTGACAAGAAAGTTTTTTTTTTACAAAGATACATTACATAGATAGTTATTCAGACATATAGATACAAACAGGTAATTGATTTGTAGTGACACTATACAAAGATAAAACAGGTATTTCTTCTATAGTGATATTATACACAAAATTATATTCTAAGTAAAAAAAAAACATTTAATATGCAAACAATGCACAATGCAATATATGTGACATTAGATATCACTTATAAAACATGGGTAAAGATGGTTACAATATAGATGTTAGGTATAAATAAAATTGACATAAGGAGTGTGAAACATTAGTCAGTAGACAGACAGTAGTTAAAGCTATAAGGGGGAGGGACAGAGCCATTGTATAACTGATGAGTCAAGGAGAGTTGGGGGTAAGAACACTAAACTCATTACAGACACAGAACCTGGTTATAAGAGTGTGGTGGAGAGTATTTGAAGGAGATGGAGGTGTAAACATTGGCTCTGGATAATTGTCACTGTTGATGTGACACTCCAACTCCATGTGTAAAAATGAAAAAATGGGTTGTGGATAGATGGATAAAGTGGGAAGGTCAGAAAGCAATTGAAATGTAAAGTGGAGACTAACATAGGAAGGAAATTGAGTTGGAATGGTAGAAAGGGTTGTATATAAGGGATAGAGGTTATAAAGAGACAAGGGGTATGAGTTGATGAAGGAAAATGATTGCCCATTTGTGGAGCATGTGCATGACCATGTGTGTTTTAGGTGAGTTTATTAAGGGTTGAAAGCATAAAGTTTCATGGTCTGTTTTAGGTATATTGGAATGGTGTTCCAGAGTTTAGGTATGAAATCGGAGTATAGTGTCATCTGCTGTATTATTTGACATATTGAGTGAACGTCTCTATCTGGAGAGTAGTGCTTTGCAAAAATCCACAGAAGAAGCCAAAGCCCTGGTGGAATGGGCCTTAACCATGCCTGTCAGTGGCTTGTTATAGTGAGAATGACAAAAGGAAATAACATGAGATAACCATCTTGAAATTGTGTCGTTTGACTCTTGATTGTCCTTTCCTCTTACCTTCATAGAAAACAAAACAGCTGATCGGACTTTCCTGAAGGACTGAATTTTGTCTAGGAAGTATCTAAGCTAACTGCAAGCATCCAGAGACTGAAAGATTAATTTTACTTTGTTTTGGGATTCTGGAAAAAAGAAAGAAATTAAAAGACTGCCTGAAAGTAAACTCTTTGACACCACTTTAGACATGAAAGGAAGATTTGCTCTCAAAGAAACCCTGTCCTTGTGAAAAATCAGTTAGGGCATTACTCACCATAAGAGTTTGTATCTCAGATACTCTTCTAATAGAAGTGAGAGCAATGAGTAAAATAGCCTTGCTTGTTAAGAACTTCATGTTAGCCAGACGCTCAATGCTAGGAGTGTCAAGAAGAAAATCCACTCCCTGGAAGTGCTCCTCACCCTGGAAAGTGTTGACATCTGTGCAGTTACTGAGACATGGTTTAAATCTGTGGAAGGTACCCAAGCAGTACAAAGCTGTAGACAAAAGGTCGAGGTGTATCAATCTACATAAAAAGTAAGCACACCTCAAGGCTGGTCAAACAATATGGCATGCTTGAGCAACTCCATGTCCAACCACCCTAAGTTAACGTCCCATACCATATGTTTGCTAGCTATAGGTCCCCGTCTATGACCCAGGGTAACCATGCCACATACCTGGAGTACTGGAGTCACTCACAATAGAGCCCAACACCATATTCTTGGATGATTTCAACTATCCCACCACCAAATGGGATACATACACAACCACTAACATGCAGACTCAAAGATTCCTGGATTTTGTCAATGCAAACACCCTGGAACAGCTGGTCTGCACACTTACTTGGGATGCAAATATCCTGAATCTGGTACTCACAAATATGAGGGAATGTTTCACCCTCCTTGTGTAATGTCCTCACAGGTCAGTTCAGATCATAAAGTGGCCGCCCTTGAAATAAATATATAGGCTAAACTCTCAGCAAACCCCAGAACATTTAAGAACTTTTCCAAGACTAACTACCTCCTATTAAGCAATGACACAGCTAAATTAAACCCCCACCAACTCAGAGAACACAATGGCCTATGTGGAAGTTTTCATGGAAACTCTATAAAAGCATGTAAATAGCTGCATAGAAACAGCAGTACCAAACCAAAATAAACTTAAGAGAAATTCCAAAAACAAGCCCCTTTGGTCGATTCCCAGTCTAAATAAGTTGTATAACAAAAGAAAATCTTTCCAAAAATAGGAAGGGCTATGTCCAAAACATAAAAAAAAACCTCTCCATCAGCCTCAACAGGCAACTCAGGGGACTAATCAAATTCACCAAAGCAACCAAAATTCTATCACACTCAGTCCCCCCTAGGAAATACCCACTACCATTTCTCCCCTATCACTAAAGAATAGGTCCTTACTACACTCTGCAGAGTTAAAACACTGCATCAATGGGTCCTGAGAACATCCCAGGATGTCTCCTACATAGCTTGAAACATGACCTGTTAGACCCACTAGAATCTCTGTTCAACCATAGCCTCCAGACAGGCTTCATCTCTAGGGAATGGAGGGCTGCAACAGTCATCAATATACACAAAGGCTGAGCATCAACAGACATAGGGAACTACAGACCCATAAGTTTGACTAGTCCTATATGCAAGGCCATGTAAAGAATTATCATGGACCTGATAAAATGATATTGGAAATCTTCATATAGTGGACCCATCTCAGTTCTGTTTTGTCAATGTCAGATCATGCCTACTAAATTTGGTGGACTTCTTTGAGAAAGCGACTAGAGCCATGCATGAGGGCAAAACAGTGCATACTGCCTACTTTGACCCGGCAAAGGCATATGACACAATATCTCACTTGGTTATTACAGACAAACTCAGAAATTTAGGCATAAATCCCCATATAATGATGGACAGCCAAATGACTAGCAAATAAGACATGAAGTTAGGGTGGGGGAATCCACCTCCACCAAGAGCCCTGTTACTAGTGCTGTCCCACAGGGCTCGGTATTGGCACCTTTCTTGTTTGAAATATACTTCTCTGAAGTCAAGGCAAATGTAGAGTGCCTTTGGCTGACCAAACTTGCTGACAACCGCAAGTTGGGTGCAATCAATTCATCCTTCAAAGATGTAGATACCCTCCAGGAAGGTCTGACACAGATAAATAACTGGTGCCAGAGCTATGGCCTAAAACTCTATTAAAAATGCATAATTATACTTTTTGGGAAGACAACCACCCCTGCAAATTACAACATTGATAACACTCCCCTAAAAGTAGACCCAGTGGTAAGGGACTTGGGAACTCAGGTTGTGAGTAACCCAAACTTTGATCATCATATGTAAGGACAAAATCCTCCTGTGTCGTGCAACTTATAAGTAAGGGCAGGGCATCCAGATCTAAGAAAATCATAGTCCCATTATACTCAAACCTCATTAGACAAATAACTGAGCACAAAACACACTTTGGCATATACCTGACCAGGCATTTGCAACAGCTGGAGTGGCCACAGACGTTCCTCACTAAAAGAATACAGGGAGCAAATAGCACATCCTATGATGACTACCTCAAAATTCCTGTCCCTGTACTCAGTCTTCTACAGACTACCAAGGGGCAATCTATGCCTAACCTACAAGGCATTCTCCAATCCAGCCCTGCTACATCTGATACACATTTACAAACAAACAACACTAGAATTACCCAATCTAAGGCTCTAAACCTCATATGTGACAGACAAAACATGTTGGAGGGATAGGTATGTGTCTCAGAGATTAACCCTTCTCTGGAACAGACTCCCCATTCATGTGAAACAGAGCTTTTCCCTAAGTCTATTCAAACTCAGTTTGGACCAGTGGATGGAAATCATAAATTCACCCCAGCTTGTTGACTGTGGCCCTTATGGTTGGGGCAGTCTGTAGATGCCCTAAGGCACAGGTATATACCAAAGCCATTCTAGCCCATGAGCACTACTAACTGGGAAAATTGGGGCATGAAAGGCTAGGATCAAAAAGGTTCTAAAGGTGTTAACCCAGTAAACCCCTATGATCATATAATTCAAATGAAAAAACAGTAAGCTGCTCAAGCATAACATTCATATCCCAAGGAAGAACAGTGGGGCAGATATGTAAATTCATTTCAAAAAATAGTTGACTTGGGTATAGGAAGAAAGGGGGGATCCAAGGGCATACAAATCAGAAATAGCTGACAGACAAATAGAAGAGCAAGAAAGGACCGAGGGCAATAACTCACACAATCAAGAAACAGAGGTAACCACATCTTAAAAAAACTCTTGGTGCTTGGACTGGAACCAACTAAAAATATATTTCCGCTTAAGCACATACAAGTTCCTAGTAGCAGTTTCCTTTTGCCCCTCTCAGTAACTGCTATGGGTCCTCAAAAAAAAGTGCCTGAAAGGTATCAAATTTCAATCATCCAGGCAGTCAGCTGAAGACTAATCAGGCTGGGAGTTTATCAATCAACCCATCTTGTGTGAGTAAATCCGTCTGTGGGGAAGCTTGTGATAATTGCCCTTGACTAGATTCAAAAGAAGGGAGAACCACTGCTACCTGGGCCAAAAGGGGGTCACCACTATTATCTTTTGGGGAGTCTCTTTAGCAGAACTCTGAATATCAGTGGAAAGGCAAAGAGGAACATTCCCTTCCACAGGAATGAGAAAGCATCTGTCTTCCAAGCCTGTATGCACGGAATCCTGGATCAGAATCTATTTAGCTATCTGTTTTGAAAGGATGAAAAAGATCTACCTGAGGTTTTCCCCACAGTTGGATCAATACATGGAAGATCCCAGGGTGCAATTTCCATTTGTGAGAGCCTATTATGGCCATACCCCTCAACCATACTGAATTCCTCGGTATTTACCAGTTTTGAGGGTAAAATAATGGGGTGCCACGAATTCCAGAGTGGCCCCTTCAATTCCCAATTTTTTATTCAAAAGCTGAAGTTGTGACTGATGTCATCACACATTGCCAGCGTGTCTTGTAATGCCATCAACATGCAGGGGCATGCGTGATGACATCAGCTTCGTGAGGAAGACTATCAGCCAGAGGGTGACACGGACTGTGATTACCTCTTACTTTGGAATAGCAGCACAGCAGTGAGTGTGAGTGGAGCTGTTTAGAATATAATTTAAGTTCTGCCAACTTCTGCAGACTCCGGTCCCCCCAGCTCCCACCCATGCTTCACACCCAGAGTCCCAGGATGAGACAATTTACAGCCTCCAGGTAAGTAAAAAAAAAAATGCGCATTAATCAGTCTTTAAGCCAACGTACAATTATGAGGCCTACAAAACATCTTCATAAGTACTGAAAGAATATGGCATTAAACATGTCTTGTTTTTCTGGAGTGGTCAGGGCATATTTTGTATTGCTAATATTCAATCAAATGTATTTTTAAGATACTCTGAAGAACTGTTGCTGACAGGAGCGGCCTTAGGTCAACTGGTGCCCTAGGCAAAAGGGCTCCACGGCGCACCCCATGACACCACCGGGTGCTCCCATCCTAGGCAAAAGGGCTCCACGGTGCCCCCCCATGACACCACCGGGTGCTCCCATCCTGGTCTACCTACACAAGATAAATACTGGAAAAGTGCCCCTGCTACTGCGGCGCCCTAGGCAGCCGCCTAGTTGGCCTATGCCTAAGGCCGGCTATGGTTGCTGATGGGCTGATTTTTAGCAACCGATCCGTTACTTGTGCAAGTCAAGATCTATTACTGCAAATGCTTTGCAGTCTGCTCTATGCTTGTGAGGTTTTAGGGCTGGTTGGTGACTGAGGAAAAACTGAAAGCTGGTGTGATTTGTTTGAAGATTAGAAACAGCTGCGTACCTACTTTCATATGTACCTGCCTAAAACGGTACAAACTCTGCACACCTCCTGACGGTTTAAGGAGATGGAAGGGTGAATCAAAAGTGCCAGATAGCACAGCAGGCTGTGTTTAGTCCCGGGTTTGAATCCTTCACTCTGCTACATGGACCACTTAAGTACTTAGCATTTGTTTATGAGAGACTCCCTTATTTAATAATAAACAAATAAGCTGTTAGCATCATACCCCTCAATTGTCCAGAATGTTGCAAAATGTTCAATTTTTTCCCTCATACTTTTGGTGCGTTCTTCATAAAATCCGCAGTTCTGTTGTAAGTCATTGAGGATTAAATCCCTAAATAATGACAGCCATTTGACTTTCAGACTTCATACTTTTCAGACAATCCACATTAAGTCATTCCCTCCAGTACAGCTCTTTTGAGTGTGTACCTTTAACTCCTAGTGGGTGTGGCTTGAGCTTTAAAAAATGAAGTTATCACGTTACAGTTCTAACAAATGCTCATTGACAAAGGTCAAATATCAGTACAACTGTTTTTCCCATCGTATGCTTCAAGATAAGTATTCTAATATCCTGTATGTAGATGATTTTAGGATTATTAATGCAAATATGTGCAAGCAATATTTGATGCCTAGACGCACAGTAGGAGTTAAGTGCAGAAACGCCTTGAGGAGCACTTGGCTGTAATGAGTTGCAAAACTTTCTTTTTTATTCTATGGACTTTCTATGTTTACTGATCAATATTTGTCCCTGATTTTAGACCTGTGTCCCACCATTATTTCTGGCTTTGTTCTAAATTCTTGTGTTAAGAGGGTGAGAGGCATGGCTAATGTGGTGACTGAGGAGAAGCAATTCCAGGTGATAGTAGCAGCCTGAACTAAGAAAGTAGAGACTCGTTCTATGTTTTGACAGTGACTCCCTATTTGATTTTAAGCACTGGGCATGCACAGGGGTATCTGTTTGTTTGCTAATAAAGTTTTGACCCCCCACCCCACATATACACAAACATGCACATAGGCATATGACCTCAAAGTAAAGTTCTTCCTTCTAATGTTGAGCACAGATTTGGAAAAAGCCACATTTTGTCTTTTTCACTCCACCTTTTTCACTGCAACATCAGAAAACTGGGGGACATCTGTCAAAATACACACACATGCGTTTTGGTCACTACTGCAACTGCATTTATTAAACAATTAACTCTGGCATCATCCTACATGTTTGCTATCTCAGACTTGGTACAGTTGAAGGCACTTCCACTTTCCTACTTAGGTGGTGGTCAGTTTTATTTTAGTACTTGATTAAATCCATAGTGGTTATATTTTGTGTTTAATATTTTGTCTATTCTTCAATTTGTGTTTGAATGTTGGTATCCCACAATTCCACCGGGGTGGGTGGGGTTACATCATGTATACAAATTTTATGTTAATCAGAGAGTGCAGATTTGTACCTATTTTTCATGGGCCTTTGTCCAGATTTTTGATGTTTCCAGGTTGAGAGGTATGATTCTGGCCCTGCTTTGCTTGTCTGCCACAAGGTTTTGCTCTGACAACATTTATAAAGCCTGAAGAGTCAAATTGAGCCAAGTTGCTACCTCCCCATTTGTTTACACACCACATCACTTTAGTGTTGTCTGTAAAACCTTGCAGAGGTGCTGGTGACCACAGATGATTTAGGGCTGTCAAACATTTATTACTGCCAACATCTCATTGACATTTATGTGCTTTTGTTTTTTCTTGTTTGTTCCACAGACCTTGCACCTTCACACTTTTTGAAACTGCTCCCCATGCCTGGTCTGAAGCATCTGTTGTACGTGGGAAAATGGGAGACCTGGATTTGGAGAGAAATGGTCGACCCACCATAGAACCTCCCTCCTTACAAACCCTGGAACAGGGATATGAAAAGATAAAGGATGCAGATGCTGAGAACACTTCAAATAATGTTATATGACAGATAAAAGAGAAGCATTCAATGATCAGAAAAACTACTGAATTTTTCTCATGTGAAGTCTGGCCAATGGAATCATAAGAATCTTGGAAAATATGTATCCCAAATCTTCAGAAATTCCTTGGTAGATACCAGAATTTGATTGGAAAATTTCAGGAAGAACTTTACGTACATCTCTGCTGTTCCCAGGGCAGAATCTAGCAGATATCCCAGGAAAACTATGTATTCTGTGAGAAGAAATAAGTGAAGATTTCTGTAAATTAATCTGAAATCCCACACTGAGTGGGGCATTCTGAACACCAGCCAAAGACTCTTGCTAACAGGAAAAAAGAGTCTGCAAATATAACGCATTTGTAGAAATACTGAAAAGGGGAATGCCTTGAAATCCGGAATAAGCTAAGCCAGACACTGTGTAAATAACCTCGGAGCCATAGATAGTTCAAAGGGTTACTGACAGTGAAAGCCAGATACATAAAATCTTAAGAAACATCTGAAATATTTGCCAATGGGAATGTGATGGTAGGCATAAGTTAAAACTAACTTTTTCATGAAAGCTAATCAAAGAATAAGAGGTAACAGGGTTTAAAGGGATAACATTTTGAACTTTGGGATCTTGACAAAAAGATTAAGAAAGGAGAGATACAATGGTGGTCTCTAAGTTCATTTTTTCTTTCTTTGTCACCAGAAATACCTTTGAATAAAACCCTTTACCTGTCTGATGGGAAGTTACTGGTTCTATGATTCCCCTCCCCAGATAACATTTTTTTTTTTTTGCAGAACTGAAACAAACAGGGATATCTGGTTTATTAAGCAAGGAAGAATCCTTGGTAAAGAAGGGAAGTAGTTCCATTGTTAAGTGTACCCCTGCTGAATTACTTTTACGACCCATTTGTCTAAAATTATCTGGTGCTACAAATGAAGATGTACAGACACAGAGAATGAGATATTGCAAGGGTGATGGAAGCCTGAAGAGTCAAAATAGTCATTCTGACTTTTTGGACTGAAGAATTTAAAGGACTGTAGAATATCGTAATAAATCTGGAATGATTGGGGTGAATATCTTTATCTTTTAATTACTCAGAACTATGCTTAAAAAGCGTCAGTCTCTCGACTATTCTTGGTTTATTATGTAGTAGCAGCATACAGTGGCAGTAGATGTCAACAATATCCAAATCAGATCTTACTGTCTCAGATAGTACTGATAAACTGAAATAGACTGAATTGCAATATCTCTAGCCTCTGCACTCATTATACTGGGCCGGATTCACGAAGGCTTGCACGGAGTCTAAGAGTAGTGTAAGACTCCATGCAGCCTTCGCGATCCAGGAACAGCCCAAAGTCCATGTAAGAGACAAGCTAAAACGGCTCTTACACGGAGTGGGCGTGGATAAGCTAATCACCTCACTTGCAGCCAAACAGCATGCAAATGAGGATGATTAGCGATCCAGGAAGCCCAGAACAGCCCGTGTAAGAGCCGTTTTAGCTGCAGAAATGTACTCAGTTGACAACTGAGTACGTTTCTGCAAAAACTGCAATGGAGCCATGTCAGCTCCAAATAAAGGGTGCATATGTGTCAGGCAGCATGCCAATGGCCAAATATGTGGCCATTGGCAAGGTAACCTGATGCAAATATATTAAAAATATAACTTTTTTTCGGCGTTTGCCGGTGTTTAAACCAGCGCAGCCCAGCTAAGCGGGCTGTGCTGTATAGAACATAAAAAGAAGGTTATAAACCCACAAATGTGGGTTTTATGCAATACATGGAATGTCAATGCAGGGACCAGCAGACCAAAACCAACATGGCCACCGTGTAGTGGTTGCTAAGGGGGGAAGCTGAGTCTAAGACATGTAACTAAGCATTAGTAGGCAATCTGATGCAAATGAGTGTAAGGATACTGAATTCCACTGTCACATAGCAAATGAGCACAGTCTGAGTAGTGTAAGAGTTACAGAAGGGGGAGGAACAGAGTAGGAGATAGGTGACATCACAGGGGGGAATGGTAGAAAGAAATGCAGTTCATTGGAGGTTAGAGTTACATGACAGATGTCAGACAGATATCATGGAAAGAGGTGTGCCACTAACTAAGCATGAGAAAGTCAAGAAATGGAAGGTGTACACTGTTGCCTACACCAAAGTTTCTTTTTGGATGTGTATGCGCACGTGTGTGCGCCATGAAGCGCGAGTAAGGCAGTGTGCGCTCATGTAAGGCAGACTGAGCATGTGGGAGCGTGTTGGGAGATGTTTAACACTGTTTGCGTGGGCGTGCACACGTTTTAATCCGAATAAGCAGATTCTGAACCGTGTAAGCATGTGTGCGCGCGTGTAAGCCACTGTGAGCGTGTTTCTGCTGGTTTACACACGGCTCCACCCTGAGGAAACAGAAAGGAAAAAGGAAGCAACAGATTTAGTAGGAAGTTAGCAGGGAATACTGCTGGAGCTAGCAGGTGAAAACAATTAGATGCAGGCAATTACACAGGCAGAATAGTAGCCCAGCCCAGCACTTAAAACTCTGCAAACAGCAGTGCAGGATGTTTCTCTCAAGAGACACTGCAAGACAGGAGTTAAGTTATCAGAAGTGAAAACTGAAAAAGCTGAACTCAGAGCAGAAATGTTAGGGGCTGCCATAGCTGTCATAATGAGACATAGGCGACTTGCTGAGGGTGGTGACAATGCAGATGGTGCCAGACAACCCACAGTGAGGAGACGGAGAAGAGTGTACAGGCCCAGGGTCACCTACCACGGGTTACATGAGCTGGAGATAGTAGAGTGCTATAGAGTGGACAGAGACCTCCTGCAGCAAATAGTGGAGCTGTGCAGGCCACGCCTCACACACAGAACCAACAGAGGGGAACCCATCCCAGTGGAAACCAAGGTATGTGTTGGCCTAAGAATACTAGCAACAGGTACCTTCCAGAGACCAACTGGTGATATGATGGGGATATCACAGGCATCAGCCTCCAGGGTACTGCACCAGTTCCTGGATGCCATGTCAGCACATGTCGGTGATCATGTATATTTCCCCAATGCCCGTGAGGTATTGGCCAGCAATATGCGTCTCTTCCAGCAAATAGCGGAATACCCTGAGGTAGTGGGTGCAATAGACTGCACGCACATATGCATCAAAGCACCAGCCGGTGAGCGGGTAGGGCATACATCAACCGCAAGGGCTTCCACTCCATCAACTGCCAGGTCGTGTGTGATGCCCAGGGCATAATAATGAATGTGTGTGCTGGCTGTCCTGGGAGCTACCATGATTCCCACATCTGGCATTTGATGCAGCTGTACCAGACATTTGCCAATGGGGACATCCCGCACGGACACCTAGTGGGGGATGCAGGTTATGCACTGGAGCCGTGGCTGATGACACCCATCAGAAACGCACACACACCTGAACAGGAACGCCATAATGAGGCACACGCACAAACACGTAATGTAATAGAGCGTGTGTTTGGGCTGCTCAAGTCACAGTTCCGGTGTCTGGACACATCTGGTGGAGCCTTGCAGTACACACCAACTACATGTACCCAAATTGTCATGGTATGTGCTATGCTACATAATATGATCTTGCGAAAACAGCTGCAGCAGGACCAGCATAGGGCCGGGCCAAACAGCCCCCACCATTGCCAAGGCCATCACAGGCAGGCGTGACTCGGAGGAGGAACAACCTGAGCCTGCCCCAGTAGGCAGAAGGAGGCGTGCCCAGTATGCCCTGGCCTTGGCAAAGAGGCAACGCATAGCACATACACTGGCTCAGTAGGAACCCTGGGAATGATACCCTCTCTGACTCACTCATATAGTAACAGGGATGCCTAACATGACACAACCTGCTCTCAAACATGTACAGGGAAGTGTAATATGCGCATCCGACAGAGGCAGCCCTGCAGCACCACCTGAGGCATGAATGCTATGTGTTAAGTAATGTAACACCATGTACTATATGCACACCTGAGGACCCTGACTAACATCCTACCCTCACCAAGCATCATGCCACAACATGACAATGAGATGATCAAGTGCAATAATTGACTGAAGTATCGCAGTTAGTCAAAGGGGATCCAATGTGTGCCAGTCTGGGATGACATGCTGAGCATGACATGATGCACCACCTGCTAGGACTGGCGTGCACCTATCAGTGCAGGCCGTATGGATACTGGCAAAGGCTGTTGTCACCCACAGTGTGCCCTGAATAGGTAAGGCTCAAAACACAAACCTATCTCCATAGGTATCAGAAGGGATAAGAATAAGATAAGGGATAAGTTGAAACAGCAAGATGCATGCAGTCTAAACTCACCCAGTATGGAGAATGTTGATATCTGCGCTGTAACAGAAAACTGAGCCAAGGCTCACAACAGCACCCTAACACTACCAGGTTACACCTCATACTGTGCTGTACAGCCTCAAAACTTGGAACAAGCTACAAAAGGAGGGTGACTAGCAAGAATTGTCAAGGATAACCACACCCCATGTTGGTACCACAACAAAAGCAGCATGGACTAGCCATGGTCAAGTAACAGTGGCTAAAACTGCCCCCAGTTTATAGCCTGCTACAGACTACTGTCCCAACACCAGGAACTGCACCTGGCCTATGCTGGAATACATGAATATATCAAGTCCTCCAAACCACATTATATTGGGTGACTGAAAATACCCAGACATAGACTGGGAGCATTATACTAGCTCCAACAGTGTAGGACAAAAGTTCATAGAATCCATAAACCAAAAGGCCCAGGAACAACGTACCACTCCCACAAGAGGGGTAAGCATACTGGATGTGATAATCAGCAACATGGGTACTGGATGGCAAGATGAGAAGTGTATTGCTCACTGGTAAAACCAGACCATAGAGTAATCACACTGGATATACAAATCCTGACCACAGTCCCTGGCCAGAAAACCACAGTGGAAAACATGTGTTAAGCAATATTTGCACTCCTCCAAACTGATGTGGAATCCATTAAAGGTCCTGTGCAGGTGCAAAATATGGGCCACACCTCAGAACCTGTAATACAGCCATTCCATGAACACTGCCAGGAATGCTTGGATTATGCAATCCTAAATTAAAACAAGACACAATGCCATACAGCAGGAATCTGGCATGGTGGACACCAGCCATAACCAAACCATGCAAGAGAATGAGGAAGCTACTACATGATAGAGCAAACATAAACAATGAAGTAATCACTGATCAGTAGTATGGCAATAAAATCTGTCCACACATACAATCCACTAAGGCCAGCCACAACAAGTTGAATCTGTGAATCCTGAGGCAATGTTACACCTGCCCCAAGTACACAGACAACCCCAACTCCACCGAAGAAATACAAATATATGTGAGAGATGCAACCATCTATCCAAACTGGAGGCTGAGCTCCCTCAACTCAGTACTCCCAAAACTAGTCAGGAGGAGAAGGTAACCACACACACCACAAACACAGTCCCACATAGACCTATCACAACTGCAAACCAAACACATAAACACAGAAAAACATTCCCGGAGGCACAAATTACAAACACAGCACACCAACAGAGGCCTCTAAAGCAGACACCCAATCAAACAACCTCCAAACATAGCACATGCAACACATAGTACACAAAGCTGGTGTGCCAAACAGTCACAGGCCAGAAGGAGAAACAACATGCCTGATACAGTTGTAATAGGTGACTCCATAGTCAGACACACTGCTGTCCCGCACACCAGACTGAACAAGGGAAAGGGTACAGTAAGCTGCCTGTAGGCTGCCACAATATGCCACATAACAGAAGTATGCAGGTCACTCCAAAGCAAGTAGAAATATGATGCAGTCATAGTCCATGCTGGTGTGAATGACCTGAGATGTACCTCCCTAGACTACATGAAAAGAGACATAGATGAGCTCTCTGATTATGTAGTCCAGGCCGGTATGACACTCACCATTTGCAGCATCCTACCCTTACCAAGAATAATGCCACAGTACAAACACGGAATGATCAGTCATAGCAAGTGGCACACTTACTGGTGTCATTCCAAGGGGATCCAATGTCTGTCTGCTTGGGATGTCATGCTTGACAAGCCACGCAGCTGTTCTTGGGATGGCCTGCACCTGTTACCCTGGGCGTCTGAATATTGGATAAGGCCTTTGCCACCTCCATAGAGCCTTTTGTAGGCAAGGCTGAAAAGACTGACCCACCACCCTAGAAAACATAAGTGGGAAGAAACATAAGGGAAATGCTGACCAATGCCAGATGTGTAAACCCCAATATGCATGCTCCCAAGGCCATCCCCAGTATGGAGAACATCGATGTCTGTGCAGTGACAGAAACCTGCTGCAAGCCTCCTGACAGCACACCAGCACTACCAGGTTATACCACGTATCATGTGTCATGGCCCCAAAACCTGGAACAAAACATAAAAGGAGGGTGAGTATCCATAGTCAGCACAGACACCCATACGTCCAGGTAACTGACAATGCACAAGGCATTGGAGTCCACCCATGTGCAACTAACTGTAGGCAAGACTGCTGTACAGTCTGTAGCATGCTACAGACCACACTCTCACACACAGGAACCCCACCCAGCCGTCCTGAAGACACTGGACAGTATGAATGTCCCACCAAATACCAAACAAGGTACCACAAATTACCACATAGGTGGTAAACCATTATGTATGGAAGGAGTAACCAGGGACCTAGGGACACAAGTGGACAGTAACCTGTTATGTGACACCCACATTGCCAATGTGGCTAGGAAGACTGTCTACATTTGACACCGTATCAGGAAAGGATTCACATCTACGTCAACAGAGGTCATTGTGCCCCTATACTGTTCTCTAATCACACCCATAATCTAGTACAATGCCTCATATGGGATGTACCTTACCTGACACCTGCAGCAGTTAGAAAGACCTCAAAGGTACCTCACCAAGAGGATAAAGGGTCTCAAATATATGTCATATGCTGCCTGGCTGTAGACACCCCAGCTGAATGCAGTCACATACTGCCTACACAGAGGCATTGCATGCCTGTTGTAGAAGGCCATGCCCAACACAGGAGTAATGGACATGCTCCACCCCAGAAAACTCAAATCCATCGGAGCTGTGAGAGTGAGAGATGTCAACCTCAACAAATAATGAAATAGGATGTGCTGGTGGGACAGATACATAATCCAGAGGCTCCCCACACCCTGGACCAGAATCCCACTCCATGTTAGGCAGAGCCCCTCACTGACACTCTTCAACAGGAATCTTGCCAAGTGGATGGATGATTGTAGAGTTACACTGGGGGTCTTCACTGTGTCATGTCCAGACAGAGGCACAGCAAAGCAAATCATAAATGGCCATAATATTCACATAGCAAGGGGTGGCAAAAGCCACACACACTCTGGCTAGGCTAACAAATGCCCTAGGGTGGATAGCCTAGTATGAACCTATGAACCTATGAAGATACAAATTGTACAGGACACTAAGGATAATCCCAAGGCTTTCACAACTGATGGTAGGAACCATGTTGGGAATTCACAGATATGCCCTGAATCACACAAATATCACAAACACACACACATATTGCCAACATACATCCTGACAGGTGCAGTGCAACCCCCCGAATGCAGAATATCTATCCCAGCAGGCTGCTGGCCCCTGACATTGCAGATGCTGAGGTAACAGCCAACATCTACAAAGCAAAACACACAGCAGCAATGGTATGAGATGGTGTCCTGGGCTTAGTGCAACATGGACTCCAAGATGAATGGAATGCCAAACCACACTACTGCTCAATGTCAGCCTTACCACAGAATATGTACCCAAAGAGCAGTGTACAACAACAGTGGTCCTTCTCAACAAAGGTGTTGCCTGAATGGATACTGAAAACTACTACCCCAGAATCCTGAGAAGCTCGGTCTGCACAGCTATGGAAAGGATCAGCATGTACCACAGACATAAAGATATTGGGGACCTACTGACACCGGACCCTACCCAGTGTGGCTTTCTCAAGTGCAGATCCTGCCCCTAAACATGTTTGACTCAATTGAAACAGTCATTAAGGTCATTGATGAGGGCAATGTGGTCCACACAGCGTAGCTGGACCTTGCAAAGGCTTCTATACAATACCCTACGTGTTCATTATAGATAAGCTCACCAGCTTAAATATAAACCCACATGTCAGTAGAGGGGTTGCAAACCAGACCAAGGACAGAACAGACATGGTCAGACATGCTGCAGCCATGTCAGACTACAAACCAGATATAACTGGCATCCCACAAGGCTTTGTCCTGGGATCTCCCTCGTCTGGTATATATGTCCCATAGGTACAGGCAAACATGGAAGGACTGTGTCCGAACATGTTTGCAGAGGACTACAAACTGCTCACCACATATGATCCACCAGCTGACACAAGCATCCCACAAAAGGGCCACATAGAAACAGACAACTGGTGCCATAGCCATGTCAGCAAGCTAATTGCAGAAACGTGTATAGTCAACCCCGTGGATATACAGTAAGTGCCCACCAATTACCACATAGGTGTTAACCCATTATGTAGTTAACATGTAATGAGAGACCTGGGGACACAAGGTGATAGATATCCTGCATTGGACAAACATGTGCTGTAGTGTTTACAGAAACATACCATATACCCACCTAATCATGAAGGTTGTCAGATCTAGATAAGGGGAGGTCATTGTGGCTCTGCAGTCATCCTTCATCAGCGGTACAATTGACTACAATAGCCCCTGTGGGATGTACCTCAGCAGACACCTCCATCAACCGTAAAGTCCCCAACAGTACCTCACCAGGAGTATCAAAGAGCTTGCACAGATGCCATGTGTTGCCTGTGTTGCTGGTATCAATAAACATGCTGCACCTTGTACAATCTGAATGGCAGTGAGCTATGCACATGAGAGACCTGAACCCCAGCACTGACTTACATAGGACAAGCTGTACTGCGTGATCCATAACACAGAAGCCACCGCCACCCATGAGTGAGCCCCAGTACAGGCTACCCATAGAGTCACTTATCAATCTTCCTCAATAGGAATCTTGATGAGTGGATGGGAGATGGTAGCTTTATCCTGGGTATCACTGTCATGTCACAGGTAGACAGAGGCACAGTATACTAACCATGACATATGTCATGGCAAACTCCACTTACAATGTGTGTTGAAGGACAAACACACTCTCCAACTAGCATTAGACATGGACTAGGGCACATCGCTAGTGTTTGCAAATGTACACCTATGTTGTGGAATACACTACCAATGTTGGACAAGCCTGGTTTAAGTAGTTCATATCTGAACAGAATGCAACATGGTCAGATGTACACAACTGGCCCCTAACCAGGCTGTTGTGCCCACTATCGAAATGTAAAGCAGTGATAGCACTAAAGCCCAGGATACTGTCCACCACAGTCAAAGTACTACCAGTACACTATACAGTACTACAGTGTTAGGTCAGTGTGAAAGGATGTTGACAACTGTATGCAAAGTATCCCATGCAAACACTGCAGGCACAGTATAATCCTGTTGTGTTCACACACAAAGCAGTTGTACAGTAACTACACAACATGACACACAACACACAACCATAAACGGGTGATATTTGTTGAAGTTCACACTCATCCACAAATGTGGTGGGCTGCAGAGTCCAACATATGGAATGCTCACACTGGGCATGCTCACACACTTTGATAAATGAGACATATGTCAGACAACATGCCATGGGAAGGCTGAACTGGGCATGCTCACACACTTAGGCCAAATCTCAGTTTAGCAGTTGGACACACATATCTGGTATTTTTATGTGTTATTCCAGGAACCAACCACATTACAGCAGTCTGCCCAGTGCACACAGTTAAATGACTACAGAGACATACGTGATATAGTGGATCCCTCCCATATGCAAACATCTTCCACAGATGCACAAGTTGTTCATACAAACAGGGAATGCTATGGCAATAAAGATGTGCAAACAGTCTATCAGCAACAAATAATGTGCATTTGACAATTAAACATATGGGTGTAGAGGTCAACACTAGGCTGTTTGCCCTAGGGAATGACAGCTTAGCCAGAGTGTGCTTGGTGTCTGCCTCCCCACAGGATGCACATTCCCCTTTCTAAACACCGATGATGTCAGCACCCTATAAGTACAGCAGGAGAAAAGAAACTTCCCAGTAATGCGAATAGCGCTCTCTGCTAATGCGTCCGTCTCAAGTGTCATAACATAGTTAGGTAGGGGTTTGAATCCTGCAAATGCTCAGTGTGTGTGTTTGTTTGAAGGGGCTTAGTGTATGTGAGAGAAATGTCCCTTTTGGCAACTAGGAAAACACACTACAGGATGCACATTCCCTTTCTAAACACTGATGATGTCAGCACCCTATAAGTACAGCAGGAGAAAAACTTCCCAGTAATGCGAATAGCGCGCTCTGCTAATGCGTCCGTCTCAAGTGTCATAACATAGTTAGGTAGGGGTTTGAATCCTGTGAATGGCAAGTGTGTGTGTTTGTCTGAGGGGGTTAGTGTGTGTGAGGGAAATGTCCCTTTTGGCAACTAGGAGAACAGACTACAGGATGCACATTCCCCTTTCTAAACACTGATGATGTCAGCACTCTATAAGTATAGCAGGAGAAGGGAAACCTCCCAGTAATGCGAATAGCGCTCTGCTAATGCGTCCGTCTCAAGTGTCATAACATAGTTAGGTAGGGGTTTGAATCCTGCAAATGGCAAGTGTGTGTGTTTGTCTGAGGGGGTTAGTGTGTGTGAGGAAATGTCCCTTTTGGCAACTAGGAGAACAGACTACAGGATGCACATTCCTCTTTCTAAACATCGATGATGTCAGCACTCTATAAGTATAGCAGGAGAAAGAACACCACCCAGTAATGTGAATAGGGCGCTCTGCTAATGCGTCCATCTCAAGTGTCATACCATAGTTAATGAGGGGTTTGAATCCAAGTGTGTGTGTTTGTCTGAGGGGGGTTAGTGTGTGTGACGGAAATGTTCCTTTTGGCAACTAGGAGAACAGACTACAGGATGCACATTCCCCTTCGAAAACACTGATGAAGTCAGGACTCGATAAGAATAGCAGGAGAAGGAAACCTCCCAGTAATGCGAATAGCGCTCTGCTAATGCGTCCGTCTCAAGTGTCATAACATAGTTAGGTAGGGGTTTGAATCCTGCGAATGGCAAGTGTGTGTGTTTGTCTGAGGGGGTTAGTGTGTGTGAAGGAGATGTCCCTTTGGCAACTAGGAGAACAGACCACAGGATGCACATTCCCCTTTCTAAACACTGATGATGTCAGCACCCTATAAGTACAGCAAGAGAAGGAAACCTCCCAGTAATGCGAATAGCACACTCTGCTAATGTGTCCGTCTCGAGTGTCATAACATAGTCAGATAGGGGTTTGAATCCTGCAATTGGCAAGTGTGTGTTTTTGGCTGAGGGGGGTTAGTGTGTGTGAGGACAATGTCCCTTTTGGCAACTAGGTGAACAGACTACAGGATGCACATTCCCTTTCTAAACACTGTTCAGCTGAAGGCCATGGCTCTGGCACAAGTTGTCTGTTTCTATGATGCCCCTTTGGAAGATGCTTGTGTCGGCTGGAGAGTCGATTATGGTGGCCAGTTTGCAGTCATCTGCATATTTGGTCAGCCACAGTCCATCCGTGTTGGCCTGTACCTCCAATAAATATATACCAAACAAGAGAGGTCCCAGGACTGAGCCTTGTGGGACACAACTCGTAACTGGTTTGGAGTCTGGCATGGCTCCAGCAATGCTAACCATGTGGGTTCTGTCCTTGAGCCACTGTGCAATCCATCTAGTGACATAGGGGCTTATATTTAAGCTGGTGAGCTTCTCTAGAATGCCCAAGTGGGGTATTGTTGTGAAGGCTTTTGCAAGGTCCAGGTAGGCTGTGTGAACCACCTTCCCTCGTCAATGGCCTTGGTGACTGTTTCAAAGAAATCAACCGGGTTAAACCTGGTAGTGCTGGTGTGCTCTCAGTAGCCCTGAACCAGGCATCTGTTACTGCACAGATATCGATGTTCTCCATGCCAAGGAGTGTTTTGGGTGCATGCATCTGGAGGTTTAGACTTCTGGCGTTGGGTAGCATTGCTCTTAGTTTCTTATCCCTTGTGATACCTATGAAGGTGGGTTTGTCATTTGAGCCCTGCCTAACATAGGCACTATGGGGGTAGCAAGAGCCTTTGCCAATATCTGAAAGCCCAGGGGTGACAGGTGCAGGCCGTCCCTAGCAAAGCAGGTAGTTCAACAGAAGATGAATATGTGAAGGTGTAGTGCCTGTGATTAGTTAGCAGTAGCATATATGACTGCTCACGTGGACACATGCCAGGTAAGTCATATGCACTGTGTCACAGGCAATGTACATGTGAACAGGACAAACAGTGACATCCTGTCAAGTGGGACATGGACATACATATAGTAGGCTATGCAGATGGCACTAGGAGTCCACAGAAGCTCTATAACTATGCATTGCAGGTGTGATCAGTATTCCAGGGTAATTGCAAGCAAACATGCATGCAAACAAAGCTACAGTAAACAGGGCTGCATGTAGTCCATTGTACAACAAACAAGCTGTACCAGTTCCAGTAGGTAACACTGCAAATATGCAGGCACTATGCACATGTACATGGAAATACACGGGTCAGATGGCTAGGGTCCAGTCTCAGTGCACACAAGTGTACAGACCATGTACTGTCAGGATGTACAATAACTGGATAGAAACCCATGTGCTCATACCTGCAGTAATACACATGTCAAATAACAGACACTGAGCCTTCACTCAGTGGTTCCATACTTAGTAGGATGTATGCTCCCTGGCCTGCCACCACAGTATCCCTGACATATATGGGGACTCTCCCTCCTGTGACAGTTAGTTATGTGTGTTGGGGCTGTCTAGCATGGTATGAGATGTGAGCATGCAGTGCTAGGGTGCTCCTGTGTGTCCTGTACCAGTCGTGTAGTACTGCACACATATCAACATCCTCAAACATCTGCATTGCAGAGTCTAGTGTGGGCAACATGCCACTTGCAATTTACATGTCCATCATTGTGTATTACTACATTCATTACCCTATCCCCTGTGCTACCTATGTATGTAGCCTTCTGTTGACATCATTACCACCAGTATGCCAACATGTGCAGATGATACACTATGGTACTTACCATGGGTGTAGACAACAGGACATGACAATCACACACTTACTGCATCAGGCATGCTGTGATATACCCACAATTAATTCAGCACACAGTACTGTTAACAACATGATACTATTACTACACATCTATGTGGTCACCCTGTGCATCAGCAACATGTTAACCTGTACCTGCACAGTTGTTACAGATTGCAGGAGGTGGCACAGTTTCATCATATGCACAGGGTGTGAACTTGGTATGCCTGAGTCAGCCACCGATACCACCAATTGACATGTATGTGTATGTGTGTTGGTGAGGGACAGCAGTAGAAGGTGGGGCAATGTTGATGCAGTGTGTGCATGTGCGGTAGCCCTAGGTGTTGTCAATTCGCATGTGTGTATGGATGCACACAGTTCCACCTCATGGCTGCCATATACTGGTGTTTGTGGACAGCCACAGACTGTACCTGCCAGGTCATACAGATCAGTGTCTCTGGCCACGGACACGGTACCTGTGCCTTGCAGGGGTGCTACGGACCGTATCCAGTACCAACCCAGACTGGGTACTGTCATCAGAAGCAGGTGTTCATTGACTGGACACAGATCCCTGTCGGGCCTGGCCAGAGCCACGTGCACGTGGTCTCCTGGGGCGGTCTGATGACAGCACAGACCCAGCATTGCTGGGGCTGCTGCTGGCACTACGGGGGCGGACGCGGCCCTGTTGTCATCCGCGACGACTGCCAGCTGCTGCTGTTGCTGGCATACCGCCACGTCGATGCCTCAACCGCCCACCATCGCCCTGGCTCATGGACATGTAGTTGTGGAACCAGTCTAATATGTCCCCACAACGTCTGTCTATGACATCGGTGAAATCACGGATGGCAGCCGCAATGTCACGCATACTGTCAGTCATGGCTGTGCGACATGCTGTCAGCTCCCTCAGACCCTGTCTGGTGTACCGTTCCATACGTGACTGTGCCTGCATGACAGCCCGAAACATAGCTGAGGTTGTAAGACCTCTGTGGGCACGTCTGACAGGGGCAGTACGCCCACGGATGCTCCCACGAGAACCCCTGGACATCTGTCTGTGTGGTACCATCTCTGGGCCATGCCCATGGCTGCTGTGTGGGGAGGCATGTGCCACAGATACCACATTACCCTGGTCAATGCCCACTGTATGCTGTCCATCACCTAGGGACATTGGTGACAAAGGGTGTATTGGCAGGATAACTGTGCGCATTGATGGGGTCGACAGCTGTGTACTGTCAATCGGCTGACCAATGGCGGACCCTGGCATACTTTCCTGTGCCATTACACAGATGTCATCATTATCAGTACCCACGGCACCTGACTCAGGTTCCCTGCTACATGACACCAGAGCAGCAACAGAACCTGTGGGAGGGAAACAGGAAACACAGTTTACAATGTCTACACATTACCAGCGATGCACACATGCACAGGTGCACAAATGCACACATGCACACGTGCACACATGCACAGGTGCACACATGCACACATGCACAGGTGCACACATGCACAGGTGCACACATGCACACATGCACACATGCACAGGTGCACACATGCACACATGCACAGGTGCACACATGCACACATGCACAGGTGCACACATGCACACATGCACAGGTGCACAGGTGCACACATGCACAGGTGCACACATGCACACATGCACAGGTGCACACATGCACACATGCACACAGTTTCACACAATTGTACAGTACTCAGTATGCGTGATATCAACACACAGACACAGACACACCTACATGCATACAAAGAGCACTACTAAGTGAGCCAAATAGTACTATTACTATCAACACTATTACAGGAATTGTTAATACACACTCACCAGCATGGATAGGCTGCATTGCTGTTATACCAGAGGGTCCTGCAGACGTGAAGAAACTAATGTCAGTGGGCACAACTGTGCCATTGTTACTGAGTATGATACAGGTCAGTAGTACAACAGTCGCCTTTCACAGGTCAGCTGCTAATATTGAGGATATCACACTTGCACATTAAATACTATGGTGACAGCTACAAACCAAGGACACACCTCACACATGCATTAACTACCAGTGTACACAACAGTCAACTATACATATGGCATATTACCTGCACGTTCACTGTCTTGCTGCTGTGTGGCTCCAGCCTCCATCATAATGCATGTCTGCTGCTGTTGTTGTTGCTGGCGGACTGGAGCCACTACACTCATGAGTAGTCCCTCCAGTCTGGTGAGTGGGGATGTGTAGCCACCCCACCACCTGTGGCGACCTGTTGCCTGTGGATATCCGACGCACGCTGACGGACATGTCTGATTAAATCACTGCAGTGATGTCGTACCTGCTCATATGTCCTATTATGCGTGCCTATGTCATTTACCCGACGGACAAGGTCTTGCCACAGTGCAGCCCTCTCCTGCTGATTCTGGCTGGTGAAAAGAGTATTGCATAATCCCGCACCAGGCTCTGGTGTATCTCCTCATCCTCAGCTGTGGAGTAGGTGGGATTCAGCGGGTGGGCCATGTACCTGAGAAAGAAAATAACCTGGTATCAGCAATATATGTCAGCAGAATTTGGCACACATACTACACATGCTACTCGACTGTTATGATACAACATATCTCACATATGTAGCATCTGTCTGTCTATTGGTGGATACACATGTAGATGGCCAGGTATCAGTGCTCAGCCAGCAACTGTGCAACAGTACCTGGCAGACTCCATACGACATACTACCAAACCCCAGCAGTCAGAACACTGATTCAGGTCAAGAGCACCTCCTCACTCTGGGAGTTTGTATCTAGGTACTGTATGGCCTACATCATCAACTACTGTGAGCTGACCACACACTGATTGCCCTGGATATACATATCCCACCTCCACCACCAGCACAAACGACTATAGTGCATAACATTACAGATACAAACTTTACACTTTGTAACAGTGACATGGTATCCTTTCAGCCCACTGGGCCAGTGGCAGATACAACCCACAATGCTGACCCCTACACAATTGCTTTCTACAGACATCTCCGAGAATGCATGGATCATGCAATCCCATATATGACCAAGACACTCTCCACAAAGGGACAGCATCCTGTCTGGTGGACCCCAGCCATAGACAGATTGTATTACAGAAGATGGAAGCTACTGCAAGACAGAGCATAATTCCATAAAGGGAGGGCATGTCTGAGCAGCACTAGTAAGGATCTATTTTCCATCATACAAAATACATGGGCAACTTTGAGAGGGAAATCAAGAGGGACACTACAGATAACCAGAAGGCCTTCTTCAGTTATGTTAGCAACCTGGTCAGGATCCATCCTCTATGCCCATAGGTAGTACACAACAACAAATATTTCACTGACACCACAGATATCGACAACATTGTGGCAGACAGGTTCAGTGCAGGTGTCACCCGCCCTCTCCCCCAAAATAAGGCATAGTTATCCCAGCTGACTGTAACCTCCCTGTCATCACAGATGTCCAGGTGAGAGCCACCCTCAGGACAGCAGAATACACAACATGGATGGGACCTGATGGTATCCCCAGTTGCATGCTACATAAACTCTGACAGGAGCTAAACACACATATAGAAGTGCTATGTAACACTAGCCTGACTACAGGATATGTACCTGTACACTGGCGCACAGCAGCAGTGGTTCCACTCCACGAAGGAGGCACCTCAACATACCAATACAATACAACACAATACATTACATTACAATACAATACTATACAATATGCTATTGCCCCTGGGACTACAGCAGCGTACTGTTCTGCTACCCTGACCATTGTGACACATGTGGTGTGATGGTACCTGCTGCTGTCACACAGTTACACAGGGTGACTCATATGGCATATTACCTATCTGACTAACATTCAGCAGGGGTATGTGTGACATGTACTCATGGGGAGTCTTGCTTCTTAACACTGTGTGGTTTATTGCAGGGTATGTCTTATCTGTGAGTAGGAACTCTTACCTCCACATGTGCACTCTATTGCAGTGGCACGGACGACACACAGCAGACATTTAGGTTGTGGATGGTGTGAGGTGTTACTATGGTTGTTGGACATCTGTCATGGGTGTGACTTACATATGTAAATCCGGGAGTGGTAACCTCTATGTGGGTAGCATATGTGTACTCTGTGGTGTTGTCAGTCACTGTGCATTGGTAATGTGTTTGAGTGCATTGTCACAGTGTTGTACATGTCACTGTGTCCTTCTCCATATCTGTAGCTGTCATGTGAGGTCCATATCATGGCATCCATTATGTGGTGTGGAGGGGTACACTGACCTACATGTCCATAGCTGACACACCATGTCCGCTGACACATACCATGTGCAGGTATTCCAGGGATAGTGTGCCACTGTGAATATCATTGGGGCCACTATTGTACACATTTATGACCCTGTTCACCCCTGACACATGCAGTGGTGGGCAGCCAATCACATATCTGGTGGTTACTGGTGTAGGTGATCTGGAATGTGGTATGGTACTCCGGTTTTGACACTGGTGTTCACTCCATGCCTTTGTCACCAGGCACCTGTTGCAATACATCTGTACACATGTGCCTCACTCAGAATTTATATACATCTCTCTCTCTCTCTATATATATATATATATATATATATATATATATATATATATATATATATGTATATAGATATATCTATATGTATATATATATATATATATATATATATATATATATATATATATGTCCGTATACATATACACATATATATATTGATGTACATATATTGCTATAGATGTGGAGGGGGGGCACAGAGGGGGTGTGAGTGACAGAGGGGGTGGGACAGGCTGTGTTGCAGGTCGTCATATACAGTCATACCTGTAGGTAGTCAGATCAGTCTGTCTATGTATATGTATCTACATATATCTATATCTGTATGTGTGCATTACATAGATATGTTTGTACAATATTCTATCTACATCTGTCTATGTATTCCTACATCTCTCTCTCTATGTATGTATACATATATGCATATCATATATATATATATATATATATATATATATATATATATATATATATATATACACATACATATGTTGACATACATACGTATCCATATGTTAGACAGGTATATCAACATATTTGTCTACCATACTGTATACACACACTAACATACTGCTAAACATACATAACTGTGAAACCTACTTTGTAAATGGTACTACAACCTACAATCAAACAACATTGATATGTGCACATAGATGCTCTCACATACAAATGTATGTACAGCCTTCACTTATAGTTGCTGTATGTCCCCTGCCCTTTACACATCTTCATATACATATGGATACAGACCAATGACACATATGGAGGGTTCACAGTATGTAGACCTTTATAGTATTACTTTACATTACCTGTGTTTGTCACAGCTGCTTGTGTTGCTGTCTGGTTCTCTGTCCTGCTGCTCCACTTCCCAGTTGTCAGCTTTCAGGTAGCTGTTGCTGAACAATTTGTTTCTGTCTGCTTAATTGCAGTTTTCTCTGTCTCTGTCTCTCTCTCTCTCTCTCTGTCTGTCTCTCACGTCCTTCTCAGGGTGCAATGAAAGTATTGCATGTGTGGACATGGAGTACAGCATACTTTTGTAGGTATCTGCATATGCCCATGTGATGGCCTCTGCACCAATTGTTAGCCAGCATTTGCTAATTGCATGCAGCCAGTTGTGTACTGATTGCAGTTCTCACTGTGATTTCAGAACAGTGCTATAAAAGGTATGTAAGATAGGCGTAGCCCTTTCAGATTTTAAGGGCAGGGACCATGCTGTTATGCTGTGGACAATGTTCTGTGAGTGTAAAGGTTGGTATATCTCTCATATTTCCAGGTGTGTTGTAGATTAACATTCCTCCATTCATTTCTCCAGTTTCCTGTACTAACTGTGTATGTACACTGACACCTACAACTACTACTACTGTTAATGTGTGTGTGTGTGTGCTTTCCTTTCACTTTTGCTTGCACTTTGTTGCTAAGGCTTCAATAGTTGCCCTTTACAGTCACTACTTGTATGCCTGCTAGTTGTCTTGACTGTAGTGTGCTGCTGTAGCTTTCCTATTTTCCATGTACATTCACACCTTGGAATGCTTGCTATATCTGCTAGGGTGTTACAGCATGCAGTGTGGTCTGGCCATGGTGTGGGCCTTGACATCTATTAGGGTATTTGAGTATGCTGCTGAGCAGGCCCCAGAGACTTTCAGGTTCATCTGTTATGTGCCTCATGGAATGGTACATATCAGTGGGGTACACCCATTAAAATGTCTGGTATGCTGCAGTTGTGACTGTGGGTTAGCATGAGCATATGTATTACTACACTTTTTCTGCCATGCAAGTGGTGAATACTTTCAGGACTCCATAGTTACCATTGCATGTGTTACACCTTTCTGCCTACTGTTTGTACATTTCACATGGGGTCTGCGGGGCATCCCTGTAAGTCATTCACTGTTGCTATGTCTAGGCTCTTAACTATTCAAATATGGTGGTGTCAGACCCGTCATGTGTACAGATATTTGCAGGTTGTCTACATTTCTGCCTCATATTTTGGTCAATATCTCATGCACACCTTTTTCTGGCAAGTCACTCTGGGCTCAAGTCAGAATATGGTGACAAACATTCAAGTTTCAGACTGCATACCCTTCCAAACATCCCACAAAGTGCAGACCCTGTTACTCTCTGAACTGTCTGCGTTTGTTGTAACATTATTTGTAATGTGTCCCTGGTTTTGGGCCTTTGCTCCACATATTTTATTACTTGGTCCAGATGTGTTCCTGTAAGAGGTTGTGGGGTATGGGCAGTGCTCATCCTGCTGTGAGTATGTGTGTGTCTTGCAAGGTGCTATAGTGACATTATTACCTACTAGCTTCCAACTAGCATGGCTGTTTCTGTTCACACACTACTATTATGGAAATCCACTAGTTTTGATAGTAATTCTAAATGGCATGCTTTGTGTACTACACATCTATATTCCCTTTACATTCATTCCTACTATTACATGATATATTTATTTTAGCACAATGTTCTTGTATAAGAGTCATGGCTTAGTGGTAAGTCATGCAGACTACTGTTTCCAAGGTCCTGGGTTCGGGATTCACAGTGGGATTTTATTTTGCTTTTGAGCTGAGTACAGGACCTGTCAATCAAAGTGACTAAGGCACTTTTAAGCAGTTGTAACCGGGTTAGCGCTGGTATGCGCGGAGCTCACATGCACTGGCGGTTAGCTCACGACAAGCGCACACCCAATTACAACCACTTAAACGTGCTTACTCTTGCGCACACCCGCGCTATTTTCTTTGAAAGAAAAGAAAATGGGGAGACAGGAAAGTGGTGATAAAGGGGTCACAAAGAGGGTAATACAGTAGGGAAACAAGCTTGGGATGTGCAGGAGGGATGTAGGTAAGGCCCATAGCTGCCCATTTCTTCATCAGCAACAGCTGTGCATATGTATGTAATTTGGTGTGATATTTGAAACCTTCCACCCCTGAGAGAGGTGTCAGGACAACAATAATACTTGTTGTACAGCCAATTGTAATTGATAGGTTCCATGTCCAGTAGACATGTGTGCGGAATGGGCAGCTATGTATGGGGCGTAATTTTTTTGTGGGTACAGAGTGCCCTTTTTTTTTTTTTCAGGTGAGAGTGGTATGTCAGGTGAAGGAAGTCGGTACAGCTGGGGAGGTAGGTTGGGTAGGTAAACAGACAAGACAAACAAGACACATACAGGGGCGGTGTATGACACGTGTGGGGGGGGTTACACAATTGACGGGGATGGAGGTATGGATATCCAGAGCCCATGAGCCCACAGCTGGCAGATTTCATCATCTTCTGCAGCTATACGTTTCAGCCTGCTGCAGGTTGTGTACTATTTTCTTATAGGCAGGGCATTTTTATTTCAGAATATATGTCGGACAGTTTCAGTTTAGGTTAAACTTACAGGCTGAAAACTCTTGTAATCAAGCAATACTTGCATACACTTTCACACTGTTACTTGCAGATTTTATTCCTTACTGACTACACTGCACTCTTTTGCTGACTGTCACACTTTTATATTTCTTTACAGTTACTGGTAGTGGATTACTGACCTGCCTGGTGGCGCAACCGCACCAGCCTATCGCCATAGGCTCTGCGGTTCGCAGAACGGACACCTGCAGCTGTAATATAAATGAAGTAATATTGGAAAACACATCTCCATAATATCAGCTAGTTTAATTTCTTACATACATAATTAAATGTTACTTACTCAGTAGTGGGGCGTTGGGTGTTTGCCGGGCCTCCTGGATCCAAAGGTTCAGTTGGTCCTGCTTGCATCTCTTCAGGTCCACATGGTGGTGACGGACCTGCTCACCAGTCCTTGGAATCCCTGTGGCACTGGTGAGATCATGAGCCAACCGGTCCCACGCCTCAGCCCTGTATGCTCCCCAGAGGACCTGGCCCTGCATGAGTTGGGCCTCATGATTATGGACTAGGAGCCAGACCATGTACCTGGACTCCTCAACACCCCACCTCTGTGCTCGGAAGCAACTACCCTCTCCTACTCCTGTCATTCTGCCTGCAGGTCAGTTCTACAATCGTTTATGCTGTGTATTCCCGCCTATGTGGCTTATATAGTCCATTTTTCCCGCACATATCTGTGATTGGCCATTTTGGAATTGTATCAACTTCAGTAAACCTGCATTGTCATGCTCTAGTTTGTATTCATTCCTATATATTAGCTATTATTGCATTTACAGGTACTGCTGTCATGGCTTAGTGGTTCTGTACCTTGACTATGGTGTATAGTATCCTGGGTTCGAACCTGGCCACTGCTTTTTATTTTTCATGACTGTCTAGACATGCTGAGGGGTGAGTCTGTGTAAAGGCAGTTTTGATACGGCTTGCTCAATGTTGCCCGTCGGTTAGCTCGTTTGCTGGCGCTGCGCGCAAACGGGCACGCTGCTTTAAGCCTCATTTGGCCATAGGCACGCATATTACGCTTAGCTCAGTTAGGGGCACATAGATTTAGCATGTTAAACCACTGCTCAGCTACGGGCACTCATTTTGCACCAGTTAAACCACTGCTCATCTACGGGCACATGTACTCACTCTGTTAAACTGTAGCTATGGGCATATCTGGCATTTTTTCTTCTTTTGTTACCTCACATGTCTTCAATATAAATGGGCTATTTCATTACATTTTACATAACTTGTGGTTTTATGTGTATATATTTGTCAGGGACTTGTTTCCTGCTTATTTTGCAAAAAAAAAAAATTGGTGTTGTGGGGGCTCGAACCATGAATGCCTGCTCTGCAGCCAACATCTCTACCACTACGCTATTGCTTCCTGGCTTATTTTGCATATTTAGTTCTTATATGCTTTCCCACTGACTGCTAACTGTAGCTGCGCTTACGGCACGCCGCTAAAGCAGCGCACTCACGGTTAAACATCTTTACAATTTAAAAAAATATATAACATGTTCATTTATATATATTTTATGTTCATAGTCTGTGGGGGCATGTGTTGTGTTGTGTTTATTCACATTTCCGTGGACTCTGTTGTGGGTGTTTACTTTGGGCACTTTTACACTTCTGGGGGCGTGTCCGCTTGCAGGGCACAGCCTACGGACACGCCCCCTACTGTCTTACACGGACCGTGTTAGACTTAGGTGTGATTTAGCATGCTCTCATGAATATGCAAAGCATGCTGACATCACTCTGTTTAACTGCAGCCTCCATGTAAGAGTTATAACTCTTACACGGAGGCTTCGTGAATCCTGGGGACTGTCTGTAAATTCTGTACTCAGAATTATTCCTTCGGCACTCAATCTCGAGTGTCTGTACAGAACTTCTGTGGACTGCACTGCTTTGACTTTCTGTGTATCAGTCCGAATTAGCTTGCTTATCTCTGTGTCTGAAGTTTTTCCTAAATAATACTAAAGCCCTGTAAATTTCCTACAGGTTCTATACACCTGTTTAACCTTTGCTCCCAAACCTCACATCATCTAAATGAGATCTGTTTACACTCAATGTACTGTACAGTCTGGTAGCACATTTCATTTTTTTTCTGATGGTTATTTCTCTGAGCTCATTTGTAACCTTCAATGAAACATTCCTTTCTATGCATGTAAAATGTACAATGAAAATATATACCTGCTTTAATATGGCTGCATTTCAAGGCTTATGCAAAAAATACAGTATTTATGTCTAACAAACTACATTTAAGTGAAATCTAATCTTACATGGACTGTCCTTCATTTTGAGGGGCTTTCCTTTTCTTTTTGAAGCCCCCTTGCCATTGCTTATTAAAATCCTATTTGTTGGCACACTGTTGTTTAAATACCTTGTTGAAAAAAGGAGCTGAGGTGGAAGGAAAATTTTTATTTGCCTTAAAAAGGTTAGACTGGAAGATTTGGGTTACCACCTTGAATCAAATTTCCCCTCTCATCAAATCTCTTAGGAACCACAGATGCAGAAGGGCCAAACAGAACTTTTTTTTGTCCAGGGAAGAGTTTACAATTTCAATCTTAACATCTTCAGGAAGATCTCGAGAAGGTAACCAAGACATCTTCTCATGACTGACCCACAAGCAGCAGTTCTGAAAACAATATCACTTAAAGTAATGTTTGGCTATATGACAAGCAGATAAAAGAGAATAATTCAATGACTTTTTTTCACCTCAAGAGAGGGAAGGTTAACAGATAACTTTCTCATGTTCTCAAAAAACAGAGACAATTAATACATGTGCCTAACAGTTTAAAATTCTGAATGTTAAAGTGGTGGAAGTATAAACTTTCTTCTTAAATTTGTCAAAGGCATTGCCGCCCTTATCGGAGTGAGTGGGATTAGCATTAGCAATGTATCTATCAAATTGTTTTCCAGAATATGGATGGTTTTACTTATCTGGCTTTTTTTGTGAAAGGGGGAGGTCCATGAGCTTTATATCTGGGGACATGAAAAGTTAGAATCTCCCTGAATCAATTTCCCCTTTTCATCATATTGTCTGGGAACATAGGTAGCAGATGAGTCAAAAGTCATACCTCCTGAGAGGTATTTCAGACTTTACCTCATCTGAAAACTTTTGCTTATGTTCCTAAGCATATCTTCTCAATGCTCTAGCAGTAGCAGTGGCCACAGACACAGAATCTGTACAATCAAACACACCCCAGAGCATCTTTGGATATGTGGGACAAATTGTTCAAAAAGAACTTTCTTCTGTAGGAAGAAAATTAGCAAGTTCCCTCAGACTATCCATACAACAAAGCATAAACATCCACACATATGCCTTGTAACTGAGAATTCTGAAAACCAAAGTGGAAGAAGAAAACATTATTTTACCTAGATGGACTTATACCTTGCCTTCCTTGTCACCAGGTGACATCCTGGGGTTCAATAACAATCTATTCTCAGTAGACACAGTCGATATTACAGTTGGATCTGATCTACGGTGAGAAAAAAAGTAATTTATTAGTCTGAAGCACTTTAAACATTTTCTTTTCTTTTTAGGGACTGATGGCCAGGTATCAGGATGATTACAGGCAGCATTCAACAAATCTTTCTAGGCTGACAGTATAGCAGGAATCTGTGTGGAATGAGTAATATCCATTTGTAACAAATCATAATAACCCCTCAGTTCAGAGGGAACCTTGGTTTGTTCCCATTAAAATACCTCATTCATCCTGGCTATGGCTTGATTATAAGAAAATTCCTCCACATGAGGAAAATAAATTGTATTTTAATATCAGTCAGAAAGTTGGGATTGATAGCCTAAAGAAGAAGACCCATTTCTGCCTTAATCAGAAGCATTATACCCAATTTCCTCAGGAATTCTTTTTACAAAAGATGCTCACCTGAAAATGCCTTCTGGACATCCAGATTCATAGCCTGCAATGCATGCTTTGCTAAGAGCAAATGGTTAATCTTTAGGGTTTTTTTCTTAAACGGAGTCCCTGTGGAAGACTAACTAGAAGCAAGGAAATCTGACTGGCCTAATGGTCTCTTTCCTTGGTTATCCCATGAAGAATCTTAAGGAGTGTCTCCCAGTCTTAGAGAAGATGGTTCTCCCATGTCTAAATCACACATTGGAACAGCCAAAAAGATATGTCTGACCACCTTGTCAGTGGTGGTCCAAAGGACTACATTACAGGAAGCCTGAAAGATAAGTGAGTAGTCTGAGGAACAGCCAGTGGCATTTGCAGGTTCACTAACTATAGTGTCAGGCATAAACTGAGCCATAGTTGGCAAGGGCTTCTTGGTAAGTGATTTTTTTTCTTTCTAGGAACACCAGACGTAAAAAGCAGCATGACCAATGTAAGTATCTATGCTGTTGCTGGAGTGAATTGGTCAGAATGCAAGTTGCAAATTGTCACCTAGTGTGAACAAATAGAACTTACACTTTCTGCTCCAGCACTTTCCAACATAAAAGCACAAGCACCACACAATTTCCCTATCAGAACTCCTTTTACAAGTGCCTCCTCTTATGCGTCCTCTTTCAAGGGACTTCCTCAGTGAGGTGCTTTGGGCAGGTGTTGGAAGAAATAATAATGTCCTGACGGTCTGAGTAGAGGCTTGTTTGGGTTGTCTGTCCCAGTGGAAGGGATGGCCGAGGCTCAGAGCAACGAACAGAATGAGGCAGGGTTTTCTGATCCAAGGGGGACAGAGATGTCTCTTCTCTAGCCAATGAGAAAATTCTCTTCACAATCTCACAAGCAGAACGCCTAGGAGAAACAGAAGTCGATGGTTCCAAAGTTGGAACCTTTCAGATAATCAGGTCTTACATCCCAACTAGCATTCCACCCAAGGAAAGGGTCAGACACGAGCTATCTAGTACTCAGGCTCTGAGAGGAGGAGATGGCTCCAAAAGTTTCTGAGTCAACTCCAGCCCCACAGATCTGGCACCAATGCTTTGGCTCTGAGAGTCCTCTGTCTCTGAAGTACTCAGTGCAAGTTGGCTCAAGGGAACCATCACAGTCGAAAAGAGCAAATAGTCTTCAGATATGAAGTAGACACCCCAGGGATCTCGGATCTGAAGGCACCAAAACAAATGGTTGGATCGGAGAAGGAGATTCCACAGGGGAAGTTGACAGATTTGAGCTCATGGAAAACCACATCTGTATCTGTGCCCTGAGGAACTTCTTCTTCATCCTGTCACATTTGACACTGAAAGACTTCTGGAGGATCAAAGAGAAGATGTAGTAGATAGAGGCCTAGAGTGTCTTTGAGGTGACCCCTCTAGGAAGGAAGAAAGAAGACCGGATGGAATCGGATCCGACACAAGTGGCAAAGTACAGATCTGAGGAGACCTTGGTTTTTAAACTGTCAGATCTGAGACTGATGGATCCGAATTTTTGTGAACCTTTGTAGGAGGCTCCTCTGAAGGAGCCCAAGTCAACGCTGAAGATAGTTCTGGATACCTTTTTTGTGACTCCTTAACTTTAGGCACAGAATCAGCCTTACTTTTGTATGACTTTTCTAAGGGGATTTGAGCCCCGGCAACCAAAGGAGAGGATGCAGAGGGCAAAAGACCTCACTAAACTAATTTATTTCTGTGATCTCTTAAGGCTCTGGTATTAAAACCAGAGCAGACTGCACAATCCATATCAAGATGGGACAGACTCAGACAGTACACGCATTCCCTGTGAGCATCTGAGGTGGGAAGCTTGTGCCCAGAGGAAACATATTGTTTGAACCCAGAGGGTTTGTCCAACATCTTACTGAAGGAAAAACTCAAACACAAGTCTCAAAGAAGCAACAACCAAGTTGCTAGGCAAAACTACTCTAAAAAGTTATAAAGAAGTATTTTTTAATAAAGATGAAAGAAAGAAAGGAAAGGAAAAACTTCCAGCAATGGTAGAAAGGGTACTCAGAAGAGTACAGAGAGATACAAACAATGGCACTGAGAGAAGTACCAAATAATGGTAGCTGAAATATAGAAAAGAATAACCTAATTCATTAAATTATGGGAGGAAAGAATAAGAAAAATATTAACTGACTTGCTACCTAGGAGAAAGATGGATAATATGCAATAAACACTGGACAGCTAAGGAGTCTGCATCTGATACCTAATGGCAGCAAATGAGATCTGAGGTGCTTTAGTCCCAGATGGGATTAATATAAAATGTAGTTGGAAAGCTCTAATATGATTTTACATTGATTAACTGATTAATGGTGCAGATTATTTAATTGCATTATATATAAGGTGTGGTTGTGTGATGACTTTTTTACTCCATTGAAGGCACTGATGTGCCGAGGTGCTAGATAAACTGAATACATTTCTTTTTACTTATTTTGGACACTGGTTGGTCGTACTTTCATTTTATTTTCCTTTAAGTGTTGTTGGAGATCTGAGGTGCATTAGGTTAGCAGGGCATTGTGGGTAAAGGGAGGAACTCGTGAGTTCTAGGATCCGATGATTTGATAGAAGTAGCTGAGTCAGATCCGAATGTTGGATCCAAATCCGTCAGTTGAGGAATGAATGAAAATGACATCAGATGAGGTACTCTCTTGTGATATATACCGATCTCTCCAACATATTCTACTTACATTGCAAAAGAGATTGAGATCCCTTGAGTGGCTATTCACAATACCATTAGACTTGCAAATGTGCAATAGGTCTGACAAGACATTGTCTATTGAGGTTCTATACATGAGACAGAAATTCCCTCTTATTGCATAGTGTATGATCCTGAGAGGTTGGAAAAGGCTTTGGGATGATCAACATAGACTTTGTGATTTGGGCCCTTGATTTTTTTAGTGAGAAAACATTATGGTTCCTTCAGATGTTAAGTGTTTTGACAGGAGCATACAGAATGGGTCATTACATTCATTAATTGGCTTGATGAGAGCTGAGTACAGTGGAACGATTACAACTCAGGACCTGGACACCATACCTTTAGATATAAGCTGTGTAATGAAAAAGGCCTTTGTTACAATAGTAGATATGTTGTGATCAAAAGACAGTTTGTTGCCAGCATAAGTTCTAAGATCTCTGACTACAGGATCAGCTATCAGGATGTGTTGTCAATGTGATAGCTGAAAGGGAAGTCATGCTCACCGAAAGATACAATTACACATTTCTTTGCATTTAGTTTTAGTTCATGGTTTTGACACCAGATATATGCTTGAGAAAGGACCTCTTGGAGGATTTTGGTGTCCTCTAGGAAGTTTATGATGGCACCAAATTTACAGTCTTATGCAAACTTGCTCAGCTATAAACACTTAACATTTGCTTTGACCTCTGAGATGTAAATGTCAAACAGTGGTGACCTTAGGACTGAACCCTGGCGTACAGCACTAAAGAAAGGTCTTTCGGAGAAGGTAGAGACACCCACATATTTTCCTGGGTTCTATTTTTGAGATATTTTGCCATCTAATGAGTTACATAGGGCTTTACATACATTTAGCTGTGAGAGTTTATCTACAATACTTGAGTGTGGGATGGTGTTGAAGACATCTGTGAGGTCTAGCTATGCAATATGTCTATTGAAGGGGAATGTTACTTGTTTGTGATCTGACTTGACCAGTAAGGAGGATACCTTGGGGATGGTACATTCAGATGCTACGTTTAGGACCATGTCAACTATACTCTACCCTCTAGCTGGTTCCTTAACAATCTGGTCCCAGGAATTCTCGTTTACATAGTCTGAACATGTTTGTACATACCCTAAGTTGGTAGTATAGATTATCCCATTTTATCAATGGGTAATTAAAATTACATAGAATAACAGTGCTCCTACTTAAAGAGAGTTTATCAAGAATATTTAGGAATGTGTTATGACTTTCTGGAGATATACAGGGGGTCCTGTAGCACACTATGACCTGACAGCTGATCCTATTAAGTGTGATTTTATTTATTTATTTGCAGTTGGTTTACCAGGATAGTCCATTGGGCCAAAATAACCCGTTTTCAATGGAGTCCTGGGGGAGAAAAGCTCCAAAAACAATTAGCAAGGTTACAATAAGGTATTTAGTTTCAATTATACAATTCCTATGGACTTGGAAATACAGTAGACTAGTGTACAAACATATACAAATATTACAATCTTGTATCGCTGAAAACAATTTACAATATAGAAACTGAGAGGCTTTTACAACTTAGGGTGGGTTACACTGGAGATACCTTTCATACATTCAGGATGAGTAGCTTAATACAATCAAGAGAAAGGTATATGAGCTGACAGAACCTTTCAATATAGAAACAGAGAACAGAACCTTTTCCATCAGAGGGTATATTTACACTAAGGTACCTTTAAGTATTCAGAAAAAGCTAATACAAGCAAGAGCAAGATCTATGAGTTTAGGAGAGTAAGTAGAAATTCTCATTATGAATAGGGGAGGAGAAGTGAAAATTCTCAGTATGAGGAGATTATGTTGGGTGGGAGCAGGAGCATTCCCACTGGGAAATTAGGTGTGAGTGAAGGGATTTTTTGAATGAGAAGTGATTTGTGATGGTACGAATGGATGGGGGTAAGGAGTTCCAGAGACGAGCAAGACTGTAGGATAAGAGATTTTTTCCAGGGGGACGAATTGGTTTATACAGTTCAATTAAGTTTTGGTTGTTAGATCTTAGAATTCTATCAGGGAGGTGCATTTTGAAGGTAGAGGAAAGGGATGGGCAGAGGGAGGGATTGAAGATGAGTTTGTGTGCAAGAGTCAGATGGACGAAGGTGAGATGATTGGGTAGTTTTAACCATTTTAGTTTGTGGAGAGCTGAACAGTGGTGTGAGGAGGACTTATGGGAGGTAGCAAACTTGACAATTTTGTTATAGCAAGAGGAGAGTTGTGTTTTGAGAGAAGATTGTAGGTTAGTTAGAAGTGGGGCTCCATGGAGGAGGGATGGGATGAGAAATGTGGTAGATAGGGTGAGTTTGGTGGAGGGTGTAAGACAACGATTCTGTCTGTAGAACATGCCGAGTGTTTGGTGGGGTTTTTTTATATTTAGTTGAAGATGGGAATTGAATTTAAGCTGACTATCAATTTGGACCCCAAGTAATTTGGCCTTAGATGCCAGTTCTAAGGGTGTATTGTTGTGATTAGTAATAGTGAAATTACTTGGATTGAAAAAGGTACCTTTAGAGGGGGTGAATACCATTACTTTGGTTTTGGAGGCATTGAGTACAAGGTGATTTGCTTTCATCCATTGTTCGGTGCTTGAGAATGCATCTTGAGTAAGCTTTAGCAGTGTGGGGAATGGAGGTAGCAGAGCAGATTATAGTTGAATCATCTGCATATTGGATAATTTTAGTTGAAGGGATAGAGTTATGGAAATCGTTTATGAATATATTGAAAAACAGGGGACCCAGTATAGATCCTTGGGGAACACCGGTTGGGGTGTTGATGAAAGGGGTGGTGGCTATTTTCCATCTCACTGCCTGATATCTATTGGATAAGTAGCTAGTGAACCAGTACAGAGAAGAGGGTGACAAGTTAAGCTTGGAGAGTTTAGTTAGTAATAAACTGTGGGAGATAGTATCAAAGGCTTTAGAGAGGTCTAGTAGGAGGGTAGAGACAATGTATCCTGTGTCCCAGGCTTTGTTCACAGCTTCCAGGAATGAGAGTAGGGCGGTCATAGTACTGTGTCTTGGTCTGAAACCATGTTGTGTTGGAGTTAGTAGGTGATTGTCTAAGAGGTATGGTAGGAGTTGTAGGTGAATACACTTTTCTAAAAGTTTAGAGATAGGAGATAGAATAGCGATGGGACGGAAATTAGTAATATTGTTATTGATGCCTCCTTTGTGCAATGGAACAACAAAAGCCTTTTTCCAGATTTGGGGTACTGAGCTTTCTTGAATGGAATGGTTGATTAAAATGCTGATGGGGTAGGCAATAGCTTCAGCAGCTATACTGAGAAAGTAAGAAGGAGTGAGCCCGCAGGACGAACGGAGCGGGTAGACCCAAGGGAAGGCTAAGGGTGAACAAGAACCAATCTGTGGAGCACTAGTAGCTGAAGGTAAGTCCAGGGGACAGGGATTAGGTGGGATGGGGTGGGCCTAGAGTTGAGAGAGGGGAGTAGAATAAAGTTTATTATAGATCAAAGCAGATATCCAAATAAATAAGTAATTAAGAGATAGTGAAAATAAAGAAGTCATGAAACAGGAATTATGAGGAGAGGATGCCACCTAGTGGACAAATACTATAGTACACCTGTGGCTCCACAAGGACAGATCCCTAGAGTGGGAGGATAATGGGGAGTCTTTTGTAGACCGCTGCAATTGTTCTTGTGGGGAGGGGGAGGATCAGAATAGACCAGAAAAGTGGTGGATAGCAGTAGTATGATGAAAGGGGCTGGCCCTGATTTCACAGATATGCAAGTCTACAGAAACAATAAGAAAAGGCAGTAGTTACTCTGACTTGCTTGTTTTGCATACCTGTCTTATTGAAATAAAATAAGCCAATTTTACCAAGGAGTTATGTGGAAATTAGGAAGACAAGAATTTATAAGAGAAAAGGTTTCGTAGAACTAGAGAAACAGCAGAGCATACAAACAGTACAGCATCTAAAGACAGATTGCAGTTAGAAGTACAGAATGGGGGGGGGCAGCTAATGTTCTGAAACAATAAGAAAATCAGTAGGTACTTTGGACTTACTTGTTTTGCATACCTTTCTTTTGAAATAAACACTTGTAACCAGGAGTATGTGGGATTTAGAAAGACCACAAGTTATAGGAGAAAGGGTTTAGTAATACCAGAAAAACAGCAGGGCTTTCAAATAGTTGAAACAGCTCGCAAAGGGAGACTGCTGTTAGAAGGTACAGTATGGGGAGGGGCAAACTAACGTCTGTGATGAAGTGCTTTACTTAAAAATAGAAATTAAACAAGGGCTAGCAATTAATTTTGTCTGGAGGATAAAACATACTTTTTGTATATTTTGAAAATAACACTCATTCCAAGGTTGCCTGGTTCTGTTAAAGAGCACTGCAGGCCAGTAGATCGAACTTGGCTTGATGGGGATCCAGGGAAAGAAGAATTTGAATCTCTGTAAACTCCATTTGTGAGTCTCTACGAAATCTGTCTCAAAGTAATTTGGTCTCTAACAAATATGGATTTGCTGCTACAGTTAACATCAGGTCTAAATGAGTGGTAAGCACAAAACCCATGTATTGGGGGAATGCTCTCTTTCTCTCTCTCTCAACTTTATTTGGGCACTCAACATTGGTGTAAGAAAAATACAAGCTATAGTAGTATACCAAAGCAAAAACAACTGAGGAGCCTGTATGTTCATTAAATGCAGTGAAGTTTGGTTGGAAAAGTAGACAGCAGTAAACAGTGATAAAGAAAATGTTACGTGAGAAGGAATGTCTTAGATTTAAGGGGTCGTAATCAAAATAGAGAGCTTTATAAGAACTGGATCTCAAAAGAAGTCCAATTAGAATAAAGGAGAATGGAATACCACTTATCTTAAGGAAGTCCCACCCTAAACCAATAAGCACCTCAAGCTGCAAACAAATGACAATCTCACACAAGAGAACATTTTACAATCAGCAGCAGCACAGCAAATAAAGCACAATAAAATATATGAGTTGGAAAATGTAAATGTTTTTACTTTTCTTTTTTGTAGAAATTGCAGGAATGTGTCTTGAGCCATGGTAGGTTTAAAGGAGAGATTACTAACACTCAGACCATCTCTAAAAAGCCTAAATTTCTCTGGGTAACAGTACCTCAGCACAGACTTTTGCCCCACTTTCATAAACTTGAAATCTCATGTCTAAAACAACATGTGGGTTAAGCAAATCTGTCCTGCATAATTTTGTTTAATAGTAGACATATGGCACTTACACTTTAAGCAAGAACAAGTAGCCTATATAAAAAGTGCTGTTTTCTGAAGCGCTACTGAGTGTATTTGCACTCTGCTGCAAGAGGAGGTTGTCAGCAACAGGTCTGATGTTCCCATAGAAGTTTACAATAATAATATCTAGTACGGAATGTGTAATTCTTACTTTTGTACAAAATAAAAATCAGATTTCAGATAGCAAGATTAAAATAAATAATTGACAGTTTAAACATATGTAATATCTTACTTCTCACCATTACCCCCTCCCTCCTTCTACCTTGCAGAGCTACTCATAGTAACCTGCAATCTCAACACCTACCAAAAACTAGCCATAGCCTCAATCTATATCCCACCAGGGATAACATTACCATCCTTGAAGACATTTTATCTTGGTGTTTTCATCACATCCCCTTTGAAACTATCATTCTTGGGGATGTAAATATAGACTGGAACTCAGTTAATTCTACTACACCTTCTCATTGTCTCAATCTACATGGTTTTATTCAACTTGTTTCCTCTCCCACCTGTCTTGCCAAAAAACACTCCTTGACTGGATTCTCGTAAATTCTCCAAATTGGTACCACCAGCCAGGCACACTACCTGATTCAATCAGTGACCACCTGCCTATCCATATTACTAGATACTCATCCAACCTCACTAGCACTCACCTCATAAAATACACCCATAACCTAAGAAAATTCAATATCACCTCCTTCGACGAAATCCTCTTCAAAATTAATTGTCCTGCCTATACTCTCTACCTTTTAAACGACGCAGTCAGCTACTTCAACCAGACATTCCTAAACATACTTAACTCTCTTGTCCCCATCAGGAAAATAAAAGTTAAAGCTAAACATGCCCCCTGGCTATACAAAGAAACCTTCCACCTTATGCATAAAAGAGATGCCACTTGGAAACAATATCAGAAAAGCAAATCTCCTGCTTCTCCTACAATCGTACAGGGAACCTTACAAAAAAAAAAAACAGTCAAACAGGACAAAAGAAACTCAAACCTGTCTCTGTTAGTTATATTAAAACTCTCCACAGTAAACTCAAACCTTGTTCTCCGGCCCCTGATAACCTACCTCCCCAATTCCTTAAACTTGCTGCTAACTGTATTGCACTTCCTATCACCATTCTAATCAACCGCTCAGTCCAAGAAAACACTGTCCCCTCTGTTTGGAAGCAATACTACACTATCCCACTACATACAGGAGGTAACTCCACAGAACCATCTAACTTACGTCCCATTGTTATTCTTTCTCCCCTCTCCAAAATTCTTGAAAAGTGCATCTTTTCTCAACTACTTTCTCACCTTACTCAAAACAATCTTTTAACCACCACCCAGCATGGGTTCTGACTCAAACACAGTACTAACACTGCACTCTTACCCTTCTCACATACAGTAGCTGAGGCCAGAGGCAATAACAAACTTGTGTCCTGCCTTTTCTCAGATCTCTCAAAGCTTTTGAAACTGTCACAACCTTCTACTTCATAAACTTCCTCAGCTGAACATTTCCATCCCCACTCTTAATTGGTTTTCAAGTTACCTGTCCAATCGCCTACAAGCAGTTAAATGGCTAAATTCCTTCTCTCCCTTTCTGGCAGTTCAGACCGGTGTTCCTGAAGGCTCAATTCTCGGTCCCCTCCTTTTCAATCTCTTCACCAATGACCTACACACTGCCTGTAACCTCTACTCTATCATCCAGTATGCAGATGATTCAACTCTGATCTCCATTTCTGACTCTATCAACAACCTCCACCATTCCACCCGAACTTCATTTCATTCTGTTGAGAAGTGTCTCACCAACAATCAACTCATCATGAACCCCTCAAAAACTGAGCTCTTATTATTTCTGCCTAAAACTCTAGCCCAACACAAATCCAGCTTTCTCTTATCCTCTCTAAATGGCATCATCATAAGACCAGACTCACACACTAAACTCTGGGTGTCATCATAGATGACCAGCTCAAACTAGACCTCCACATACTTCATTCCATAAAGAAAACACCCCAAAAACTGGGCCTGCTTTACAGAAATAACAAATTCCTGGCCCCCAACTCAAAACTGCTGCTAGCCCATTCTTGTCTCCTCCCTTCCCTCCTCTATGGCTCCCCTCTATTTTCTAATCTAGAAAATAACCTGCTGGCAAAGCTTGACCAAACCTACAACAAAATTGCTAGATTTGTCACCAGCAGCTCCTATAAATCCCATCACCATACAGCACTCACAAAACTACATTGGCTTGAACTCCCACACCTTCTGGCCAAAAGTCAGCTAATCCAAGCTTTTACAATTCTTAATTCTAACTCTGACTGTCCATCTCTGTCCAACCTGATCTCCTGGTACACCCCTCCCCATTCCCTGCATAGCTCCGATAAACACTTCCTATATAAGTCTATAGACCCAATAAGAACACAGGTAAATTACTCTATAAGCACTCCATTTCCCTTATTTGGAACAATCTTCCACTCTAAATCAGAAGCAATACCTCCCTTTCTAACTTCAAACATGACCTGATACTGTATCTCCATAACAATCCTTTATGTACCTGCAACCACCCTACTTAACCCCTCTCTCTCCCTCTACCCACTTTACCACTATGTCTGATCTATAAGACCTTTCCTATTTCTATAACTTACTATATCTATATGCTCTCCCTTCTACACCCTCCCTCTAGATCACTTCATCCCTCCTCTACTATTTCCTTCTTCTGCACCATCTCTTCCTCTGATCTGAGGTCCCTTGTACATACATGTTTTACTCCTGCACTAGTTTCTTCCTCTGATCTGAGGTCCCTTGTACATACATTTTTTACTCCTGCACTAGTTTCTTCCTCTGATCTGAGGTCCCTTGTACATACATTTTTTACTCCTGCACTAGTTTCTTCCTCAGATCTGAGGCCCGCTGCACATACACAATTTCTCCTTCTAGCCACTAATCTAATAATGCCATATTATTTTCAAATGATTACCTATAACCTTAATTCCCTTACTGTATACCTCTTGGATTTATTGTCGTTGTTTTTCCTTTTACACCCTTATTATTATATTTTTGTATATAGCTTTGTTTAATTCCACTGAGTACATTATTTATTTATTTTTTCTTATCCATTGTATTCATGACATTGTTTTGCTCTATATTACTGTAAACTTGTCTCTACTTGTATTCTGTTTGGCGCTTTTCCCCTCGGGTCTCCACTGAAAAAGGGTAAATTCTTACCCAGCTGGACCAACCCGATTAACAAATGCAAAATAAATAAAATAAATAAATAAATAAATAAATAAATAAATATGTCTTGTTTTAATTCTATTGTCATGTTTTATGTACTGGCCAGTTATTAGCACTGAACAATGGAATGGCTTTCCAGTTCTTAATTTTAAGTGGCATATGTGTATCTTTATGAAGAAAGGATGCAGTTGTTGTTGTTGTTGTTTGTCTTTCGGCTTTTCCCAGTTAGGGGTCGCCACAGCGAAACTCTGGTCCGCTAATGATTGGCAGTTGGTTTTTATGGTGTCGAGTTGCCAGCCCAACCTTGCAGTACTAATTAAAATTGTGGATATATAAACTGGAAATTGTGAAAATGTAATAATAGCAGCATTAAACATTGCCCAGCACATAAGCTTAGTTAAAAGTCTGCATTTTGGAAAAGTCATCTGATAAAGTGTTGCACAACAGTTTTGCGAAAGTAATTGTGTTTTTTTAACTTAAGAATTTTCCAGTAAGGAAGAGTACTGCAACATCGGCGTGCTCTGAATAGTTAATGACAAACTGCTTTTGGCAAAAGTCGTGCTCCTTTATTTATCACAAGCATGTTAGGATCAAACTTTTTTATCTTCAGCTTAGACATTTTTACAATACATAGAGCATGATGGTTGTGATTTGAAATTGGGAAAAAATAGCTACATTGAATTCGTTATAACAATTTTATTACAGAGAGGTTCATATGTATGAAATGTGTTATTAGTGAGGTCTGTGCTACCACATAAATGGCATCACAGAACTGCCCTTGAAACCTTCTCATATCTCTGAAATACATAACACCTTTTGTGATGCATCATAAAAAACAAAAGGCAATACAGCTAAATGTATAGCATTTTATAAAGATGTTGACTGATTAGATGTGCCCTTTACTTCTGACTACCATTTGTGTGGCAGCACAAAGTGTGTCCCAGCTTTTAAAGATGTTACTTTGTGATCCTACACTTTTTTTAACTTGTAGTAAGTACATCAGAGCAGCAAAAACTCCCCTAGGATTCAGAGACTTTCTCTCTGCCTATGCTAAGTTCTCAATACAAGTTAGACAGAGTTGTTGTATCTTTCGGCTTTTCCCGGTTAGGGGTCGCCACAGCGGAACTCCGGTCCGCTAATGATTGGCAGCAGATTTTTACATACCGAGTTGCCAGCCCTGACGTACAACCTTCAATGAAGGTACGCCCATTCACGCATGTCTCCACACAGAAGACGCTTTAGCTGAGAATCGAACAGGACAACGTCTTAATGTGAGGCGACAATGCTACCGCAGCACCACCACCGCAGTACAAGTTAGACAGAGTAATGGGAGTAAATTCTGAGTCAGATATAGCTGCAATGAGAAAGACCTCATTAGCAGCTCTTTACCATGTCTGAATCAAACACTGCACTGTTAGACCTGACCATAGTGTTCTCTATAGCAGTCCATTAATCTTGTTAGCAAAGGCATCCCTCTACACACACACACACACACACACACACACACACACACACACACACACACACACACACACACACACACACACACACACACACACACACACACACACACACACACACACACACACACACACATATTCCAAGACATTCCTATATACAGCCACATCTACAAACAAACTCCTATACTCACTCACACTCATGGAAATGCTTATCCATATACCTGTATGCACACTTCAACATACTCACATCCAGACTTGCAATCCCCTTCTCTAGCATATTTTGACAATCCAAGCAAACACAAACACACACACACACATACTTATTCAGCTTCAGCCACACCCTAAACACACACACATACAAACACTCAGCCTCATCCACTCCCTAAACACACACACACACACACACACACACACACACACAGTCACCACCACTGCCACAGCATTTCTAAACTTAACTGCACCATCAGTCTTCCCAAAGGAGTGAATGGGGGACTGACATATTCTGAAGCCATTCACTTTTTCATCCGAGAGAAAAATTTTACGAGGTTGTGCAAACTGGGAGACATGGATATTTCCAAGGGAGAACACATGGCTAAACTCCATCAGACTACCCCATTAGCATGTAGATTGATCTGTGAGACCATTCTCTGTGCCACGGTCCCCATGAGAAGCCTCAGTGGTAGAGTTGTCTAAGAAAGAGAAAGGCTTAGAATGCAGAAACCTTCTGAAATAAGGCTTCCACGTTGAGCAAAGCTATTCTGAATTCACTCCCATATATTACAAAGAGCTAAGACTGTTTCTCCGATAACTGTTTGTTAATGGGCTCTCAAGAGAGTTCAAGAAATTCACCTCTTCAGAATTCTTCAGTCAATTTCTAAGACCTATTAAGACATTGCATATGACTGTCAGTCCCATAATAATCCTCTATATAAAACACTTTTGCAAACACATTTCTAAAATACTGATATACTAATATACTGTACTATAAACATCCAAATGTTGTTTTAAATTAACCTAAAATGGCTAAAACTCAGTTCAATTTATGCATTAAAAATAAGTAACAGCACTTTTTCACTGCTATAACAGACATAATGAAAACATTTGATAAGTACAAGTAATATAAAATCATATACTGGCCTAAATGGCTGCAGATTTTGTTGCTGTTAACTAGTCTGCACCATTCTTTTTTAAATGTTCACTGAAATAAAAGATCAGACAGATTTCATAGTAGTAGATATATGTTGTTATACCAAGCTGGCAGTTATTAAAATGCAATTTAGCCAGTCAAAGGCTCAGAAAGAATGACTGACCTGAGAAGTTAACTTTGCCTAATGCTACAGTCTGCTATGTACTCACAATTTGTATCTCAAGGATGGCTTAAAACAACATTCTCTACCACAGTGAATATAAAACTAGTCCTGTTAAGCTTATAGCAAACATAGGATATACATCCATCCTCTCCAAACAAAAACTCTGGCACTCTTCACAAAGTTTTGCACTGTTATCGTACTGAAACATATGCAACCATGCATATTCGGTATGAAAAAATGTCACAAAATTATTATCAGCTAAAACTTAAACATTAAGCCAGTGGCAGAACAGGTAGTCCACTTAATTATGGTGCAGAAGGCTGTGGTTTCTATTCCCACACTAGGTAGATTGATTTCTGACACAGCAGTGCAGCATAAGCAGTGCTGTACTCCTGAATGTGCTGTCCTTCGGATGAGACTTTAAACCAAGGCCCTCAGTCTGCTTGAGTTGGTGGTAGCTCAGGTGGATATAAAAGATCCCATGACACCCATCAAAAACAGAAGGAGAAGTTCCCTGATGCTCTGGGACAAATTTCCCCTAATAGTATAAAGACTACCTCAGGTCTCTCCTAAAAAAAGACTACTAGCCTAGTGGGATTAACCTGGTCAACAAATGATAAATAGACAAATAGATCAAATATTTTGGCATGTATACTACACCTTGACTGCTCTCTGTTGCATACCGCTTTCTCAGAGGCGATCTCTGTCTAATGTACAGAGCCATGTCTAACCCAGAATTGTTGAACATGCTTTATCTTAGCAAAACCAAATCTACTCAAGCTACACGCTCTAGGGATATAAACCTCAACACAACAATGAATAGAACATGCTGGAGGGATAGATTCCCTTTGCAGAGACTTCCCTTACTATGGAACAAGGTCCCGATCTACATAAGTCAGAGCCCCTCACTATCACTCTTCAAGAGGAACCTTGATGAGTGGATGGGTAACAGAAAGTTCACACCGGGGATCACACCAACAGCACTACTAGTTAGGGGCCAAGGGTACTAGCTGCTAGTACAAGGGTCTAGGGAACTACTAAAGGGGTGGTGAATACCGCACAAAGTGGCTGGGCTAATATATGCCTTCGGGCAGATAGCCCAGTACCAACCTATGAACCTATAACACATACCAGGGGTGCGGTCATGTACGATTTACTAACAAACTCTACAACAGAAGGAGGAAACTGATGTGGAACAAGGTGAAGTCCCAAGACTGGAAAAACTCCCTTACCAGCCTCAACAAAAGGTTGAGATCCCTCATCAAATCCTTTAAAGCTAGCTATGAAAACAGAATTGCAGCAGATAGTAAAGACAACCACAAGGCCTTCTATAGTTATGTAAACAATCTCCATGGCAATACCCAGATTTGCTCTAAGCTACTACTGCACAATGGTACCGCCTATACCGAGCCAACAGATATTGCCAATATACTGGTCGACAGATTCAGTGCTAACCCCCCCCCCCCCCGAAAGGACCAATCACAATACTGGTAGATTGCCAGGTACCCAGTATTACTGCTGCACAGGTTAAAACAGCACTGTCCAAGGCCAAGAATAGTATCAAAGGCAACTGTGAAAAACACCAACACAGATGGAAAAACAGTTTATTTAGCACTTTCATCCGCCAAATGGCTGGACCTCCTCCAAGGCCAAGAATACAGCTTCTATGGGACCTGACAATATTCCTGGCTGTGTTCTACATGAACTATAGAGTGAACTGGCACCTCACCTGTGTGCCCTGTTCAATCACAGACTCATCTCAGGCTTTGTCCCTTCTGAATGGCGCACTGCTACAGTCATCCCTCTCCACAAAGGAGGTGCAACTACAGACCCTGGGAACTATCGCCTCATTAGCCTGACGAGTCTGATATGTAAAGCTATGGAACGCATCATCATAGATCTAATAAATAAGGATATAGGGAATCTCCAAACTCTGGATCCCATGCAGTTTGGTTTTGTGAAGAGTAGATCATGCCTGCTCAACTTGGTCGACTTCTTTGAGTCAGTCACCAGCGCTATGGATAAAGGCAAGGTGGTTCATAGAGCCTACCTTGATCCGGGCAAGGCCTTAGATACCATTCCCCACTCAGGAATCATAGAAAAACTCACTAAGCTAGGCATCAACACCTATATCACTAGGTGGGTTGCAAACTGGCTCACAGATAGAACCCACAGTGTGAAAGTAGCTGACTCCAAGTCAGACTGCCGACCAGTCATGAGTGGAGTCCTACAGGGTTCGGTCCTGGGTCCTCTCCTGTTTGGTATCTACTTCTCCGAAGTCCAGGCCTACACGAAGGGACTCTGGCTGACAAAGTTTGCAGATGATTGCAAGTTGGGAGCTATTATTAACTCCCCAAGTGATGTTGACATCCTACAGAAAGGCCTCAATAAGACCAATGTCTGGTGTCAGAACAATGGCCTTAAGCTCAATGCCAAAAAATGTGTCGTTATCCCCCTTGGGAAAAACCCAGTTTCCTTGAATTACCACACTGATGGTAGTCCACTGAACACAGAAGGCATTATAAGAGATCTGGGAACACAGGTTGACAGCAACCTCTCTTTTGACCACCATGTTGCCACTGTGGTCAAAAAGTCCTTCTATGTGGCACATCTCATTACTAAGGGTTTTGCATCCAGGAAGAAAGAGGTCATTGCCTCCCTCTACTCTTCCCTCATTAGGCCAATCATCGAGTACAATGCCCCATTTGGCATGCACCTCACTAGACACCTGCAACAACTGGAGAGGCCACAAAAGTACCTCACAAAGAGGATCCTTGGCCTTAAACACTTGTCCTATATGGACAGACTCAAAAAACTCCAACTATTCTCTGTCTCATATCGCCTACTTAGAGGCGATCTCTGTTTACTTACAAAGCCATGTTTGACCCAGCTCTGTTAGAAATGCTACATCTAAAGAAATCCCAATCCCTCCGCACCACATGCTCCAGAGACCTCAACCTCATTACCACAATGAACAGAACATGCTGGAGGGGCAGGTTCATAACCCAGAGACTGCTGATGCTACGGAATAGACTTCCCATACATGTCAAGCAGAGCACCTCACTGGCCCTCTTCAAGAGAAATCTTGATGAGTGGGTGGGAAACAGAAAATTCACTCCAGGGATCACTCTGGTGGCTCTACGCAACACTGGCACTAGGAAATAAGGTCGGGTGGCATGATGCCAGGGTAATCCTATGGGCTAGGCTTGTAAAGGCTCCAGGGCCATTAGCCTAGTACACACCTATGAACCAGTTCATGTATTATAGCTGCAATGACATTGGGGGTTATTTACTCTATTTATATATGTTTTGGGCTGAAGCCCACTTTCAGTGAAGACCAGGGAAGAAAACCTCCAAAAACAACAGAGAAGTCGGAATCATGGCATCAGTGCACAGTAGAGACAAAAAAGATCAGGCAGATAGTCTTACGGCAGCAATATATATCTACAAACAACACAATTCAGGTAATTGCTCATAATCAAGATAAGTCTGTTTCATCTTAGTGAAGACATATCTATTAAACCCAGTTTCCCACAGAGAATTTACTGCTGCCCAGTAAACCACCATTAAATATATAATTTAATGTAATTTAACAAAACATGTTTTTAGAGAGATCTGTACCATCATGAACCCCCACAAAATCAGTCTCTAAATATACCACCTCCAAGATTGCAGCAAAGTGAAATAAATGTATATCCATTTCCTCTACCTTGGTATAATCTTAGATGTAGTATATTTATAGATTGGGGGTATAACAGAGCAGAGAAAGTAAAGTTGTGTAAGTAAATTTACCATAATAGTAGGTGTTTGAATGATCAATGCTGCAGTTGCCTTAGCTATTTGAGTTATATCCTTCTAGGGATATAACAGTTGGAGAGCTTTAAAAGCTTCAGGGCACCTTCCATGCACTCAAACTGTCAGGCAGCTGCTAGATGCCAAACCTTTCATAACTTTCCTGCCAACATAGAGAGGAAGGCTCAGCCCTGAAAGGACAAGGCTTGAAACAACAAAAAATAAATGTCCATCCCTACCATAAAATAAATAAATGAATGAATGAATGAATGAATAAATAAATAACAAAAACAAAGGGGTGGCTACTGCAGCAGTGATCATTCAAACATCTACTGTTATGGTAAGTTTACTTACATAACTCTACTATGCTCATCATACTGATCACTGCTACAGTAGCCTTAGCTATACTATAGCTATACCTTATTACATTTGGGAGTACTGTACTATAAACATCCAAATACTGCTTTAAATTAAATTAGTTTTGTAACATTTTTCTTTCGTACGAGCATGCATGTCTGCATACTTTCAGTACTTTAACAGTGTAAAACATTGTGAAGAGTAACAGAGTTTTAGTCTGGAAAGGATGTGTGCGCTCTATTTGTGTTAAGTTTAATAGAATTAGAAGTTATGTACTCACCATAACGTTCCATCTGAGTAGGTGACTTCATTCGGATGCAACCTGTGGGTATCGGATCCGACCTCGGATCCGAGCCGGCAATTCAAAAGCTTAGGCTCCGAGCTCCTAGCTCCTCCCTCTTACCCATAACCCCTTGCCAAGCCCTGACTGACCTCAGATTGAGTTTGCCTCAAAATACTGACTACAGTACACGAAAAACAGCATAAATACTCGCTCTATAAAGGTCAGGGGGATGGTTGCATCCGAATGAAGTCACCTACTCAGATGGAACGTTATGGTGAGTACATAACTTCTAAATCTGAAGTAGGAAGACTTCATTCGTCTGCAACCTGTGGGACAGAGTCCCCAGCTACCTGAATCTTGGGCGGCCGTCATGGAAGGATGTTTCGGAGCACCGCTGAGCCAAAGGATGCTCCTCCTCTAGAAACAACATCCACCTTATAATGAGAAATAAAAGTATGAGGCGAGGCCCAAGTAGCTGCCGCGCAGATATCATCCAATGATACACGGGACTTAAAGGCGGCTGACGTGGAAACTGCCCTAGTAGAATGAGCCGTAACCCTCTGAGGAGCAGGTCTACCTGAAGTGTCATATGCCTGCAGAATACAGTTAGCAATCCACTTAGAAAGTGTGACTTTAGATACTGCTTTACCCAGAGCAAATTTAGCAAATGAAACGAACAGCTGATCTGATTTCCTGTGACCAGCTGTTCTGTGAATATAAAAACGTAATTGTCTATGAACATCCAAGGAATGCAATTTGTATTCTCCTTTGTTTGAGTACTTGGGGAAAAAACACAGGTAAATTGATTGATTGGTTAATATTAGATTCAGAAGAGACCTTCGGAAGAAAAGATGGATTGGTCCTGAGGCACACCCTATCAGGGAAGAAAGAAAGGTAAGGCGGCTTGACACATAGAGCCTGAAGCTCAGACACTCTTCTGGCTGAAGTGATAGCTACCAAGAAGGCAGTCTTCCAGGAAAGGTACTTTAGATCTGTAGAACCTGCAGGCTCGAAGGGAGGAGCAGTAAGGGCTTGCAGAACTAAAGACAAGTCCCAAGGTGGTACAACCTCCTTGACTGGAGGCCTCAACAAAAATCCCTTTGAGAAAGGTTTTGCATAATTTCGCCGTCATGAGGGGAGCTGTCTCATGACCAATGTGATAATGCGAGATAGCTGCCAATTGTACCTTAATCGTGGAAGAACTTGCCCCTTGATGAAAGAGGTCTGTTAAAAATCCAGCACCGCTGACATAGGTGCCGAAAGGATCCAAAGTTCTCTGTACCGCCCAAATAGAGAATCTCTTCCATTTACTCCGATAAACCTGCCTGGTGGAAGGTTTATGAGCTGCCACTAAGATGGCCTTGACCGGTGATGAGATACCGAGTCCTAATCAAGGATGGAACTGGAGCAGCCAAGCTGTCAATTTCAGGGTGTGCAGATTGGGAACCGAAATTCCCAGAGGGTGGGAGATGAGATCCGGAATTGGATCCAGAATCCAGGGTGGATTGATTTTGTGAGACCATACGAAGGGGAACCAGGGTTGACGAGGCCAGAACGGGGCAATGAGAATCATTCTGCTCCCCAAACTGTTGGCTTTCTGCAGAAGCCTCTGCATCAGAGGAAGTGGAGGGTAGGCATAAAGGAGACCGGGAGGCCAAGCATGCACCAGAGCATCTCTCGGGAATTCCCCTGGTGGGGGAAGCAGAGTGAAGAAATTGTCACATTTGGTGTTTGAGGGAGAGGCAAAAAGATCGCAACAGGGTTGCCCCCAAACGACAAAAATCTTCTTCGCTACTTGAGGATTGAGAGATCACTCGTGAGGAGAAAGAATGGTGCGACTGAGCTTGTCCGCAAGGATGTTGGACTTTCCCGGAATGTGCGTTGCTACCAGAAAGCGTTTGGTGGAAATTGTCCATTCCCAGACTCTCATGGCCTCTCGACAAAGGGGGTAAGACCTGGTTCCTCCCTGTTTTTTAAACTTTTTTTGTCAGACAAACTTATCTGTCACCAAAAAACGCCAGGAGCTCAAGAATCCGTCACTACTTGAAAAGCGGCAAACGAAATCTGAGGTCAGTCAGGGCTTGGCAAGGGGTTATGGGTAAGAGGGAGGAGCTAGGAGCTCGGAGCCTAAGCTTTTGAATTGCCGGCTCGGATCCGAGGTCGGATCCGATACCCACAGGTTGCAGACGAATGAAGTCTTCCTACTTCAGATCTAGTTTTATAATCACCAAGGTAGAGAATGTTATACTTTTATGCCATTTATGAGAGTCCAGGAGCCCTGGAGAATGGTCCTAGCAAAGCCTAACCTGGACCTACAGAAGGAATCAAGCCTATAGTGCTTTGTAAAAGTAAGTACAGAGGACCAAGTAGCAGCTCCTAGAATACTTCTTGAATCCAAACCTTTCCAAAAAGCCATTGATGAAGTCAAGGCCCTGGTAGAATGAGTTTTTACCCTGCCTGCAATAGTTTTGTCATGGTGAATATAATAAAAGGTAATTGCATTAGACAACCATTTGGAAATAGTCTGTTTTGACACAGGTTGTCCATTTTTCTTACCTTTACAATAAATGAATAACAGATCCGAAGATCTGAAAGATTTTGTACTCTCAAGACAGTACCTGAGTTGTCTGAGGACCTCCAAGGTACGGAGTATCCTTCCTCCCTCATTTTACGTTCAGGAAGAAAAACAGGGAGATTGACAATTTGACTTAAAGTAAACTTGGATACCACTTCAGGCATAAAAGAAGGATTACTTTTCAAATAAACACTGTCCCTGTGGAAAATGAGATAGAGTTGACTCACCATACAGGATCATAGGAAGTTCCTAGGCTAACAGCCCTAGAAACTTTTTAAGCCTAGCCATTCATGCCCCAATATTCTCAATTATCAATGCCCATGGGCTAGAATGGCTTTAGTATATGCCTCTGCCTCATGGCTTCCACAAACTGCCCTTGCCCATAAGGGCAACAAGTGACAAGCCAGGGGTGAATTTGCAATTTCTCATCCATTGTTCCAAATTAATTTTGAAAAGCATTAGGGAACAGCTCTGTTTCACAGAGAAGGGGTAATCCCTGAGACACATACCTGTCCCTCCAACATGTTTTGTTTATGCCACAAACAAAGTTTAATTTCTTAGACTTAGTAATTCTAGTGTTGTTTGTTTTGTGAATGTGTAGCAGATCCATCAAGACTGGTTTGTAGAATGTTTGCAGGTCAGGCATAGATCACCCACAGTAGTCTGTAGGAGACTGAGTACAGGGACAGGGCTTTGAGTCAGTCTGAGTAAGACATATTTATTTACACACTGTCTGTCTTTCAGTGAGAAACCTCTGTGGCCGATCCAGCTCTCGCAAATGTCTGGTCAGATAGATTCTGAAAGGTGCACTGTACTCAATTATTGGTCTAATGAGATCTGAGTATAGTGGGACTATAATCTCCTAAAATCTGAATGCCATGTCCTTACTTATAAGATGCACCACACAGAAGGATTTTCTCACTAATATGGACAAATGGTGATCAAACCTCAGGTTACTGTCAACCTGAGTTCTCAAGTCCCTTAACACTGAATCTACTCTTAGGAGTGTTATCAATGTTCTCAGTTGCAGGGGTGGTCATCTTCCCAAAGGGTATAATTATGTATCGTTTTGCATTGAGTTTTTAGGCTATGGTTATGGCACTAGTTATTTGTCTGTGTCAGACCCTCCTGGAGGATATCTCTATCTTTGAGGGAGTCAATGATTGCATCCAGCTTGCAGCTGTCAGTAAATTTGGTCAGCCAAAGGCCCTCTAAATTTGCCTTGAATTCAGAGAAGTATACTGCAAACAGGAGAGGTCCCAGTACCAAGCCCTGTGTGACACCACTAGTAACAGGCCTTCTTGGTGGAGGTGGATACGCCCACCCTAACTTCATGTGTCCTATTTGTAAGCCATTTGTCTATCCATTGGGTGACACAGGGATTTATGCTTAAATTTGTCAGTTTATCTATAATAACTGAGTGAGATATTGTGTGAAATGCCTTTGCCAGGTTAAGGTAGGCAGTACGTACAGTTTTTCCAATATCCATGGCTCTAGTGACCTTCTCGAAGAAGTCCACCAAGTTTAGTAAGCATGACCTGCCACTGACAAAACCAAACTGGGAATGGTCCAGTGTTTGAACACTTCCTATGTCTTTGTTTATCAGGTTCATGATAATTCTTTCCATGACCTTGCATATAAGACTAGTCAAACTTATGGGTCTGTAGTTCCCCAGCTCTGCTGACGGTCCACATTGGTGTAGAGCGATGACAGTTGCAGACCTCCATTCCCTAGGGATGAAGCCTGTATGGAGGCTGTAGTTGAACAGAGATTCTAGTGGGGCTGATAGGGCATGTTTCAAGTTACTTAGGATGCATCCTGGGATATTATCATGACCCACTGATGCAGAGTTTTTAGCTCTGGAGAATGCAGTGGCTACCTGTTCTTTAGTGATAGCTGGGGGTGAAATGGTAGAGGGTATTTCCTGGGGGTGATAGGGGTGAATCTGGAGCTAAATTTATTAGCCAGCAAATCTGCAGGACCAAATGATACAGTGTTTTTATCTCTGGAGGATGCAACAAGGACGTGTTCTTTAGTGATAGTGAAGGAGAAATTGTAGTGTGCATTTCATGCGGGGGATCTGGGGATGATGGGGGAGAAACTGCACCTAAATTTAACAGCCAGCAAATTATCCCCTGGTTCAGTATATGAAGTTACATTTAGTATACGTTTGGCACACTCTTGGGTGCTCCCTTTAAGGTTGTGTATATAACAGAAAAAGCATTGTGGTTATCCTTAACCTGGGAAGCTATTTTTGCCTCAAAGTTGGCTTTGATAGACTTGATTAACTCCATGAGTTTCTTGTTGAGTCTGATGAGGGATTTTTTTTGTCTTTTGGGCATAGCCCTTCCTGTTTTTGGACAGGATTTTTTTCTTTTGTTGTAAAACCTGTTTATACTGAGGGTCCACCAAGGGGGCTTGTTTTTGATGTTTGTCCTAAGTTTATTTCAGTTAAGCACTGCTGTTTCAGTTATTTACATGCTTGTACAGAGTTTCTGTAAACACTTCTGCATAAGCCACTGTTTTCCCTGAGTTTGGCGGTGCTTGGAATTTAGCTATGCCATCACTTAACAGAAGGTAGTTAGCACTGGAAAAGTTCTTAAAAGTTTTGGGGTTTGCTGGAAGTTCAGCCTTTATATTTATTTCAAGGGTGACCACTTTGTGAGCTGATCTGAGCATTGAGAACATTATACAAGGGGAGGTGCAACATTCCCTCATATTTGTGAATACCAAATCCAAGATATTTGCACCTCTAGCAGGTGTGCAGACTAGCACAGTGTTTGCATTGATAAAATCCAGAAATCTTTGAGGCTGCATGCTAGTGGTTATGTATCCCAGTTTATAGTGGGAGAGTTGAAATCACCTATGCATATGGTGTTGGGCTGAATTGTGAGTGACTGCAGTACATTCAAGTACGTGGTATGGTTATTCTGGGTCACAGATGGGGACCTATATCTAGCTAGGATATAGCACTGGACTTTATCTAAGGTTAGTTGAACATGGAGAAGCTCAAGCATGTCATATTGTTTAGACAATCTTGAGGTGTGCTTACTTTCTATGTAGATTGATACACCACCACCTATTGCCTCTTCTTGTGTGGCAGCTGGTCTAAATGTGTGGAAGGCATTTAGTCTTGCACTACTGGGGTACCTTCCATGGCTTTAAACCATGTCTCAGTGACTGCATGTATATCAACACTCTCCAAGGTGAGGAGCACTTACAAGGAGTGCAGCTTCTTGTTAAGAGTAGTATTGAGCAGAAACACTTTTAGTTTATATTGCTTAGAATTTACTATGTTGGAAGGTGTATCAGATTGTCATTGCCTAACAAAGGCACTGTAGGGTTGGATAATGTTTTGGTCAATATGCAACAGCTTAGTGGGGACAATCCCCAGGCAAAGCAGTGTGATCTGTCAATCATATCCTCCCAAACTGACAAATATTGAACCTCCTTTGAATGACACCAGTAACTAAGCCAATTGTGAAAGTCAATCATCTTCTGTTTATACTGTGATATCAACCTAGGAGATGGTAGAATGTTGCTCAGTGCTAGGCTCATACCTGACTTGGAAACATAATTTTAAAGCTCTATCATGTCTCTGTTCATAAACTCCAGGGAGGTACATCTCAGGTCATTACCACCCATATGGACTATGACAACAGTCATACTGGTACTTGTGGTTCAATGTTCTAAGTGCATGTGTGATCTGGTGGATCCTTATCCCTGATAATCAACTAATGGTGACTATCACCTTACTCAGCTTAGTAAGGGAGCATCAGTGTGTCAAAATAAAGTCTCTAATGACCAGCATATTGGGTTGTGTGTCAGTTTTCCTTAAAAGCTTAGCAGCTGAAACAATGTAAGATGTGGTTGTATGTGCCCTGGGGATTGTTGTCTTTTGTTTGGAAGGGTGCTGAGAGTAGAATATGGGAGGCCTTTGAGGTTTGGGTAGATTGCATTTAGGAGCCTCAGCATATGTGAGTTTATGTGTCAGATCCATAGTAGGTGTAGTGTGTGTGTGTGTGTGTGTGTGTGTGTGTGTGTGTGTGTGTGTGTGTGTGTGTGTGTGTGTGTGTGTGTGTGTCTGTGTGTGTGTGTGTGTGTGTGTGTGTGTGTGTGTGTGTGTGTGTGTGTGTGTGTTACTGTCAATCTGATAAGCGATACCAGTGTCTGTATGTGACAGCTTTGCCTCCAAAGACAGTGTAATTACATCTCTCACATACTATGTCAGTCTGCTTAAGAATAAGGTGGTTGTCAGTAAACATGAGAAAAATGCTACATTGTCTCAGGAAGTCCATTTCCACCAGGATGGCTAAAGAGACAGTAAGAAAGTGTGCAGTCCTGTCTGTGAATCCTCTTTTTGTGATCTATGAGGGGTGTTGTGATTGAGATTTGGAATTGCTGGGCTGGAAGGAGAGGTCTATAACTGATCTAAAGAACATTCTTGGGATAATGGACAAACTAGCTGCTCCACACTCAGATAAATACTTGAAAAAATCGCATAGGAAATTTTACATGGGAAATTACAACTGCAGGTGTCTGTTTCTATACAAGGCATTGCAAATCACTGCTGTACAGCTCAGCACACATTACAGGATATGTGACAGAGAGGAATCCAGTCAGTAAACAGCAAAAATGCAGTATAACTGTGTGTGTGTGTGTGTGTGTGTGTGTGTGTGTGTGTGTGTGTGTGTGTGTGTGTGTGTGTGTGTGTGTGTATCTATACATCTATATATCTATATATCTATATATATATATATATATATATATATATGTGTGTGTGTGTGTGTGTGTGTGTGTGTGTGTGCATGCGTGCGTGTTTAAGGCTCAGATCCTACAGAAATTCACAATTCTGTCACTGCTGTGAGCGATACTACAAGACTAAGGTTCCTAGCAAAGGAAAATGCAAACAGAAAAAAAGCAGCAGAAATGTAATAAATGATGCTCAGATCGTGCAGCAAATCACAATGCTCTCACTATTGTGAGTGATACTACAAGATGAGAGTAAGGTCCCCAAACCAAGTAAAATGCAAGCAGAAAGAATGCAGAAGAGTAATAAATGGGGTTGAGCTCCTGCAGCAATTCATAATTCTAGCACTATTGTGAGTGATACTACAAGACTAAAGTTACCAGACTAAGTAAAATGCAAACAGAAAAAAATACAGTAGAGATGTAATAAATGAGGCTCAGATCCTGCAGCAATTCACACTGCTCTCACCATTGTGAGTGATACTACAAGATGGTCCCAGACCAAGTAAAATGCAAGTAGAAATAGCAGCAGAAATGTACTAAATAAGGCTCAAATCCTGCAGCAAATCACAACGTTTTCACTACTGTCAGTGAAACTACAAGCAGAGACTAAGGCACCAGACCAATTAAAATGCAAACAGAAGAAAATGCAGTGCAAATGTAATAAATGGGGCTGAGCTCCTGCAGCAATTCATAATTCTATCACTATTGTCAGTGATACTACAAAACTAAAGTTCCCAAACTAAGCAAAATACAAACACAAAAATGCAGTAGAAATGTAATAGATGAGGCTCAGATCCTGCAGCAGTTCACAATGCTCTCACTATTGTGAGTGATGCTACAAGACTAAGGCTCCAGACCAAATACAATGCAAGCAGAAAAGTGCAGTAGAAATGTAATAAATGAGGCTCAGATCCTGCAGCAATTCACAGTTCTCTCAGTACTGTGAGTTATAACACACGATTAAGGCCCCAGGCCAAGTAAAATAGAAACCGTAAAAAACAGTAGAAATGTAACAAATAAGGTTCAGATTCTGCAGCAGTTCACAATGCTCTCACTGTTGTGAGTGATGCTACAGGACTAAGGTCCCAAACCAAGTAACATGCAAGCAGAAAAGCACAGTAGAAATGCAATAAATGAGGCTCAGATTGTGCAATCCATAGTTTTCTCAGTATTGTGACTTATAGTACAAGACTAAGGCCCCAGACCAAGTAAAATACAAACAGTAAAAACAGTAGAAATGGAATAAATGAGGCTCATTTATTGCAGCAACTACTCACAATTCTTCCACTACTGTGAGGGATACTATAAGACTTATATCCCAGACCAGGTTAAAATTCAAACAGTTGACGTTTAGATGTCTTTTGGCTTCTCCCATTAGGTGTCGCCACAGCGGATCACCGGTCCGCAGATTGATTGGCAGTAGAGTTTGTATGGTGTCGGGTTGCCAGACCAGTGCCCAACCTTCACAGAAGGCACACACACACATGTACCTACTGCATGTTTTTAAAACTCACTCGACTTTTAGATAAAACAAGGAAAATGCAGAAAAGAACAATACACAATTCAGTTTAACACTCTGAATATTGCAGTGTGCCCTACTTGAAATGGGATAATATGAAACAGAAGCTAACTCTAGCTTTAAGAGTCTAATGGGAGTGCCTTATAGTTTGAGCTATCAGTGTCCAGTAGAAATAGCACTGGGAGGGACTTACAGATGCTATTTTATAATACGGGTGGACAGCTAAAAGGGTACCAAGTTTAAAAGCATAACAAGACTTGAGAAGGTAGGTGGGAAAAATTCCAAAGATCAATGCAATCAAACAGCAGTTTCAAACTCAGAGCTATTCTAGTTGAAGAGTTGCCATAAGAGCTTGAAATTCAGAAATTCTTCTTGCATTGGTTGGCGCAATCCAGAAAACCGTTTTCCATGTTATGAATCTTGAGTTAGCCAGGCTAGCTGGATCAAATGGAACAAGCGTTGACTTCTCTAACACAAAATTAGGATTCCAAGGATGGACACTTGTTTACTTCATAGGTTCATAGATTCATAGGAGATTACTTGGCTAACAGCTTAAGAGCCCTTACAAGCCTAGCTAATATAACCCAGTTTTACCCAATATATGGTCCCTAGGGGCAAGAAAATGGCATGGATTTGTGCCTATGCCTTGAGTATCTTACAGATTACCCCTGTCCATAAGGGACATAGGCACTACCCCAGTTGTGAATTTGTGATTCCCTATTCATTGATCCAAACTGCATTTGAAGAGGGCCAGGGAAGGGCTCTGCTAAATGTGAATAGGAAGTCTGTTCCAAAGAAGGGGCAATCTCTGAGACACATATCTGATTTTTCAGCATGTTTTGTTTGAGTCACTGACCAAGTTTAGATCCCTAGAACAGGTGACTCTCCTGCTGTTTGACCATACCTCTCAACCATACTGAATTTCTTGGTTTTTACCAGTTTTTGAGGTCCAAATAATGGGCTGCCACGATTCCCAAGTAGCAACCCTTAATTTCCAAATTTCCCAGCTTTTTTTTTTTGGGGGGCTAACGTCATCACATGCGTTTGTGATGATTTCAGCTTCGTGAGCAGCCTGCCAGCCAGTCAGAATTGGCTGAGGCTCCAGTGCACTGAAGTTTTTTTGAGCAGCATGCGAGAGAGCCATTGGACACCTGGAAGACAACAACTAAAGTAAGCCGCAAGCATTAGAAGCTGTATTGAGCACAAGGAAAGTATACCACAAGCATTAGAAACTGTATTAAGCATTTTTCTTCCTGCCACATTTGAATTTGCATACTTATGTGTATGTAGCATTTAGCCATTTGAGTTACTGGTTGTCTGATTCTAGTGATTGGAAGGAATTATGTGGTGTTCTTTCTGCCACGACCACAAGCATTTAGTGATTTGAATTACGCGGGTTCTTAAGTGATGCATTTTTAAGCTGTACTGAGCATTCTTTCTACCACATTTGAATTTGCATACTTATGTGTATGTAGCATAGCATTTGGTGATTTGAGTTACTGGTTGTCTGGTTCTTAAGTGATTGGAATTATGTGGTGTTCTTTCTGCCACGAGCATTTAGTGATTTGAATTACGCGGGTTCTTAAGTGATGCATTTTAAGCTGCATTGAGCATTTATTTTTCTGCCGCATTTGAATCTACATACTTGATGACAACACAGGCTCTTACTAGGTGTATGTGTAGCATTTAGTGATTTGAATTACTGGTTGATGACAGGGAATATCTCTGAATAAGCAATGTAATGTAAGTGAATTGGTCAGAGTCAGAAAGCAACAAAAGGTGGAGCTGAGGTTTCCCGTTTTGGAGCACAAGCACATTAACAGCATGTACAGTGCTTCCTATCACCTACTTGTTGCTGCTCAGGGAACAGCGCTCTTAGCTTGGTGCCTTTAATGGTAATATGTTGGCATAATGAAAACTATTGTTGCATGCGTAATGGTTAAGGTGTTTGCCTTACAAACACAAGGTGCAGGGTTTGAGTCTCACAAGGGATAATTGGCTAGGCTTAAAATGGCTCGCAAGGGCACTTGGCTTAGTACTAATCTATGAACCTATGAATATGGAAAATGACCGATATGTTGTGAAAAAAATTGCTACCACACTGTCTCAATTAGAATTCATACTGTGTAGTAAAAGTAGCTAATGTTCATGTACCTCACTGTGGCATTATTCTTTTCCCAAAATTTGATTTTTGTCTTCACCTTTTGGTGATCATTTCTTCTTAAAACTGAAAGCATTTCTCCATTTTAACTGTAGCTGTGCTAAGGAAAAGATGCAGCACTATGAAAGATGAAAGGATCAAAATGCCCCTCTACACCTAAAAATAGAGAACTGACTGTGTAAATGCAATGTCCAGAAAATATTTGTAGAAGATTTTTATTTATTTATTTATTTAACATTTGTTGACCGGGAAAGTCCGACTAGGTTCCACAGAGCCTGTTTTCAACGGAGGCCCGGGGAGAAACGCTCCAGATGTCAAAGAATTTCAGAGATATAGCACTTTGTATTGGTAGAAACCACCAATAAAACATATATGATTATTTGAATGTGACAAGCTTTGAAGTTCCATGAGATTTGTTTTACAAGATTGCACAGGCACTTGATTTTTGCCCATGATGGCGAATTTATATCTGCCTTAAGTTGTGTAAAAGGATATTTTCTATTTTAAATGCAAAAAAAAAAGAAGTACTGAGATGTGTGAAATTCCCCATACAGTACAATTTCAGAATGCAGCTATTTTGTCCGTATTGCACCTAGAGATACATTATATTTTTTAGAAGAATGTTCCAATAAAATCCTTAAAAAGATAAGTGTTTCTCTTACATTTTTATGTAGAGAACTAACCAGACCAGAATTGCTATTAGACATTGGCAAAACCTTGGATTACAAAAAAATGTTGGCTTTGCATCAAGTATAACTCTTTTTCAGAATGACAAATATGGGTGTTATTAAAAGATATTGTGTTGTTTATAGTGTTGGACCTAAACCCTTGTGTTGTGATTTTTTTAAGCATTTTACATGCTGTAATACAATAAACACTTTTTTTACACAGACAAAGATCAAGATGTAATTGATCCATTGCCTTTGGACCTTGAAGTGTTATTTAGGTATGATTTATAGTTAACTGTAGGATGGTATAGTGGTGTATCTGTTATCTTGCTGCCTTGCAGTGTTTAGGTCTGGGCTGGGGTGCCTTTTTTGTGAAGTCTGTATGCCCTCCCTATGTTCTCACGGGTTTTAGCCAGCTGTTCAAGCTTCCTCCCCCCTTCCAAAATACATGCTGACATTGTAGATGGATTGCTGATACTGTACTGTGTTGTACTTTTAAAGGGTGTGGATGCTGCAGTCCTGAGAATGTCCTCCTTTGGCGGAGATACCTAGTAACTATTTGCCATCCATTCCCTATTGAAATATTACTAGCTTATCATTTTTTAATGTAACATGGGTAGTTTATTCTTCAACGGCAGCAGACACTTTACTTGTAGATTTGCGTCTTTCGGCTTTTCCCGGTTAGGGGTCGCCACAGTGGAACTCCAGTCCGCCAATGATTGGCAGTGGATTTTTACGTGCCGAGTTGCCACCCCTGACGCACAACCTTCAATGAAGGTACGCGCATTCACACATGTCTCCACGCAGAAGACGCTCTAACTGAGAATCGAACCGGACAGCGTCTTACTGTGAGGCGACAATGCTACCGCAGCACCACCACCGCAGTTTACTTGTAGATGAAACAATGAAATATAAAGTTGTTTGCTAGCAGCAACCTCTTCATTAGTTATAGATCTCTTTAATATAGAATTATTTAGATAACTTACTTCTGCAGAGATTGCAGAGATTGTGCATAGTTACTGATACTGGTGGATTGTAAACGTTTGAGTAGACTTTTATGATGGAAATATTCTGAATTGGACAGTTTTGTCATTATTGGTTCATTCATTTTGTTTCATTGCTTACTGGAAAAATGTTCAAAACAATAAATTTAAAATGTGCTCGAACAAGTATGCTGTATTATACAAGGAATATAATTTAATACAGTCAGGAAGGTGTATCAAAGAACACATACATGTTTCATGTGCAAGGGGCCTATGAGTTGAAAACAGCCCAAAGGTAATCTTTATCCACCACTGGCCAGATGCATTTTCTTTGAATGTGGTTTTCAATGCTGTTTCAATTAATGTGAGTTTCAAGGATGGAGAAGTTTTAATGCTAAGTCTATTTTCATTGTGAGAATGTATTCCTTTGTGTAACAGATGTCTATTAGTGTTTGTACTATACAATGTAAAATAAATGTTTTAAATTAAATCCAAATAATCACTGTAGAAGTAAAGCAGTATGCACATTACAGTGTTTATGGTGAATGGGGTGAGAAATAGCCATGTAATGGGATACTGGAATGGCTGCAGGGGACTCTGGGTCATATTTGGTTGTCTGTTCTTCAGGTTGATTGAAAGATGGTATCCCACAATTCCATTGGAGTGGGCTTGGTTAAATAATTCTATATGCATATTTATTTTAATCAGCGTACAGATTGTTACCTATTTTTCATGGGCCTTTGTCCAGATTTTAGATGTTTCCAGGTTGAGAGGTATGTGCTTGACTTGCTGATGTGTAGCAACTTCATCAGAGCTGGATGTTTGAGTACCTTGTAGGTCAAGCACAGGTCACCACTTAATAGTCGTTAGGAGACAAAGTAAAAGGATAGGGCTTTTAGTCTATCCACATAGGACATGTTGTTTACACTCTGCAGTTTCTTTGTGAGGAATCTCTGAGGTCACTCCAGCTGCTGTAAGTGACAAGTTCATCCCAAATGTTGCTTTGTACTCGATTACTGGTCTAATGAGGGTTGAGTACAGTGGGGTTATAATTTCCTTGGATCTGGATGCCATACCTTTACTTATAAGTTGTACCACATAGAAGGACTTCCTTACCAATGTGGGCACATGGCAGTCAAAGTTCAGGCTACTATCTATCTGTGTACCAAGATATCTCATCTCATCTTTGAGTCTACTTTTAGAGGTGTGCTATTGATGTTATAATTTGCAGGGGTGTTTGACTTCCCATAGGGCATGATAATACATTTTTTTCCTCATTTAGTTTTAGGCTATGGTTCTGGCACCAATCATTTGTCTGATCTAGATCCACCCGAAGGATATCTACATCAGTGGGGAATTTAGTGATTGCCTCCAGCTTGCAGTTGTCAGCAAACTTTGTCATCCAGAGGCCTTCCACATTAGCTTTGACTTCAGAGAAGTATACTCCAAACAGCAGTGTTCCCAGCACTGAGCCCTGTGGCACACCACTAGTAAATGGCCTATTGCTGGATCTATAGTCACCTACTTTAACCATGTATCCTGACTGTGAGCCAATTGTCTATCCAGCTGGTGGGATTTATTTATTTTATTTATTTGACATTTGTTGACCGGGTTAGTCCAGCTGGGCTGAGACCCTTTTTCAGTGGAGACCCAGGGAGAAATGTTCCACATAAAACATAAACATACAACAACAAGTTGCATAAGCATGGTACAAGGCTACAAACCTATAGTTACATATAGTGATTTACAGTTACTATTACATAGATCATACTTACAATGTTACATAAACCTAGCACAGTTCTACAAACATACTGTTAGCACATGTGGTTACCAGAAGTACCAGTTGACTAGTTTGAATAAAAAGACATGAATCAGAATGGTTACTGAGTACACCTGATACTATACAGAGCAAAAAAATCCATTTGAGATACAATGTTCTTTCTCATCAGTTCAACCGAATATCTGCCTAGTGTATAGTAACTTACTGGACTGCTGAAGTCAATAGAAATCATACAGGTAATAAGGGATAGCTAGAAATAGCGAACAGAGATGTAAGGAAACATAAGTGGATAAAGAGGGAGGATTAGGTATAGAAGAAAAGTGGGAGACGGGACAGAGAGGAGTACAGTCAACCAGGGAGATGATTACACAGACACAGCCATGTATTGCTTAGATGCTTTTTTTTTACAAAGGGACTCCAAAATGGCCAGTTTCAGTAAAAAAACTTTTATTGTCGACACCACAAGCGCTTTCACAGACTAAGCTTCTTCTTCAGGTAATGGCTATCAAACTAAAAAACTCAATTACTATATACTACCACCCTTGATTAATCATGTGACATCAAGGCACTCAAATTATGTAAACAAACAGTCTCATAGAAGCATATGCATAGCACCTAAATACAAAAATCATAATACATTCATAAAAATGCATATGTAACAAATATATATATATATATATATATATATATATATATATACATACATAAAAAATACAGTAATACAAAGGGAAAAAAAACATTCTTCTTAGGTTCCTAGATTTCAACTTAGGTTTTATAGGAACTACATCATTGAGTCCATGCCCACTATCACCTCTCAGTCTAACAGGCTCAAGTTTTATTCCCTTTCACACACCTTGACCAGGATGAAATATATAGGTTCAAAGTTTTTGCCACTTGTAACACTCCAATGTTGTTTACTGGACCCACTGTTTATTGTGTTCAAAATTTTACGTAGGCATGATGGATAGAACGTTTAGAGAAAGAATAAAGGAACATCTGTATCATATTAGCAAAGGGAATAAAACTAATGCCCTTGCAAAACATGCAATTGCCAGTGCTACTGAGCATGCTTTTTATGTTTTTGGTTATAGGGAGGGTGCACGAGACATTAAGAGGAGGTGACATCAGGAATAGTATTGAGCAACTTGTGTCTAAGTGGATTATTAGACTAAGAGGTGATAATGGGCATGGACTCAATGATGTGGTCCCTATAAAACCTAAGTTGAAATCTAGGAACCTTAAACGTTGAATGTTTTTTACCTTTGTATTATTGTATTTTTTTATGTTTTATATATTTATATATATATATATTTTTTTTTTTACATGTATATATATTTGTTACATATGTATTTTTATGAATGTATTATGATTTGTGTACTTAGGTGCTATGCATATGCTTTTAAGAGACTTTGTTTAAATAATAGGAGTGCCTTGATGTCACATGATTAATCAAGGGTGGTAGTATATGGTATTTAAATTGAGTTTTTTAGTTTGATAGACATTACCTGAAGAAACAGCTTAGTCTGTGAAAGCGCTTGTGGTGTCGACAATAAAAGTTTTTTACTGAAACTGGCCGTTTTGGAGTCCCTCTAACCTGCTGGATTAATTTTTTGGTTTTCTTTACTGGGATGTCTTTACCAGAAAGGGTTGGTATTTGTGTTTGTTCTGTTTTTTTTTTTTTTTTACAGCATTTCTGAACTGGTGTCTAGGCTTAATGTTTCGAATGTCCAGTGGAAGTTTATTCCAGTTTTCAGCTGGGGAATAGCTGTATAGGTTCTTTCCCATTTTGATTTTTGGCTTGTATATGGAAAGGAGGTGCTGCTCCGAGCTGCAAAGTGTTCTGGTTGGTGAGTAGAGGGAGATGATATTGGAAATGCTGGGACAGGAGGAGGCCAGGTGCAGTACAGAGTGAATTATCTGCAGCTGAGAGAGGAGAAGGATGAGGGGAAGTTCTAACCAGTTCAGTTTCCTGAGGGCTGAGCAGTGATGAGAATGGTAGGAATGTTTGGCAGCGAATCTGGCCACCTTATTGTAAGTGGATTCTAGTTTAGACAGTAGTGTGGTTTGTAAGTTGGTGAGAATTTGAGAGCCATAGAGAAGGGTTGGGAGTAAGTAGGCGTGGGATATGGCTAATTTGGCTTTACTAGATAATTTATTGGACATAGGGATTTATGTCTAGTTTTGTGAGTTTATTTATAATACTTGAGTGGGGAATTGTGCCAAAGGCCTTGGCCAGGTTGAGGTAGGCAGTATGTACTGTTTTACCCTTATCTATGCCCTTAGTGACTTTCTCAAAGAAATCCAGCAGATTCAGTAGGCATGCCCTGCCCCTGACAAAGCTGAACTGGGTCAGGTCCAGTATTTGGAGGTTTCCTACGTAATTATTTATCAGGTCCATGATTATTCTTACCATGGCCATACATATAAGATTAGTCAAACCTATGTGGTCTGTGATTTCCCGGGTCAGTAGATGGGCCCTGTTTTATACAGAAGAATGACTGTTACTGTCCTCTACTCTACTTGGACAAAGCCAGTCCAGAGGCTGTGGTTAAATGGAGATCCTAGTGGACCTGATAAGTCCTGATTTAAGCTGTTTAAGAGGCAACCTGGTGTATCATTGGGCCCCATTGAAGCCAAGTTTTTAGCTTTAGAGAGTGCAGTGGCAAACTCTTCTTTGGTGATAATTGGTGGCATGGTAGAGAGCATTTCTTGGGGGAGAATTAGGGGTAATGAGGAGATGAAATTTGAGCTGAATTTGTCGGCCAACAGATTTGCTATATCTTGTGGCTGAATATAGGGATGCCATCTACACCTAATTCTGCACATTGTTGAGTGTTGCCTTTATGACTGCAGACATAACTGTAAAATGCTTTATGGTCATCCTTAGCTTTGGAAGCTATTTTCACCTCAAAGTCTGCTTTCAGAGACTTGTCTATTTCCCTGACTCAATTATTTAGACAAATGAGGGACTTTTTGCTCTGTTATGCACATGCCCTCTTACTTCTTGACAGAATTTTCTTTACTTCTTTAATATCAGAGGGTGGACCAGGGTGGCTTGTTTTTGCAGTTTGATCTGGGTTTATTTCAGTATGCTACTGTTGTTTCTATGCAGTTGTCTGTATGGTTGTACAGGACTTTTGTTTACATGCCTTTATAGGCTTCTGTGTTTTCTGGACTTGGGGGAGCTTGGAAACTAGCTATGGCATCTCTTAATAGGGTAAGTTACCTCAGAGAAGCTCTTAATGTTTCTGGGGTTAGGTGGGGGGGGGGGCAACTAGTTTTACTTTTATTTCCAGGGTGACTGCTTTGTGATCTGATCTTGCCAGTTAGGACATCAAGTGGGGGAGGGGGATCAGAACTCTCCTATATTTGTGAGTATCATATCTAGGATATCTGTTCCCCTACTGGAAATGCATACTTGCTGCTCCAGTGCATTTGAATTTACAAAGTCAAGAATTTTTTTGGGCCAGCATGTTAATGGTTGTGTATACTTCCCAATTAATGGAGGAGTACTTAAAATCACCCATGTCTTTGGTATTGGGCTGGATGGTGAGTGGTTCTAGTAACTTCAGGTATGCTGTATGGGTTTCCTGGTTCATGGTGGGGGACCTGTACCTAGCAAGAATATGGCAATGGAGTTCTCCCATGGTTAGTTGGACATGGAGTAGTTCAAGCACCTCATATTGTTTGACCAGTCTTGAGGTGTGTGGACAGATACACCTCTGCCTTTTGCTCTTTATTGTTCAGAACATATGAACAAATGGGTAGTCAGAACATATGAAAAGCCATGCACTGTTGGGGGTGCTTTCTGTGGCTTTGAACCATGTTTCAGTAACTGCACAGATGTCAGCATTCCCCAGGGTGAGGACAGCTTCCAGGGAGTGCAGTTTCTTGTCGAGACTGCGTGTATTGAGCAGTAATACCTTTAGTTTGTCCTGACTAGTTTTTGGAGGCCTCTTGTGCAAAACCCCTTTGAAAAACATTTTGACATTAGACTGCATTGAAAGAGGAGGATCCAGGGGCAGACATGCTGAAACGGCCAATAAATGATCCTTGACAGAGGAATAAGAAAGGCCACAGGATAGTAACTCACTCAAATATTGTAAAACCAGAGAACAACTAGCCCTGAATGGGTGCCGTTTATGATGTTGGCACTGACCAGAAAACCTTTTCCATTTGCTAATATACGATTTTCTAATAGCAGCCTTTTTTGCCTCTTTTAGTACCTGCCACATGTTCTCAGTAAAGAGGTGCCTAAAAGGGATTAAGACCTTATCATCCAGGTAGTCAATTGAAGTTGATTGATATCGGGGTGCATCCAATACTCCTGTTCTTGTGTGAGAAGATTCAGTCTGTGAGGAGGCTTGTGGTAACTGCCCCTGGCCATTTCTAAAAGAAGGGAGCACCACAACTGCCTGGGCCACAGGGGAGTCATCACAATGATTTTGGAAGATTCCTTCTGAATCTTCAGAAGTACCCTGGATATTAGTGGAAAGGGCAGAAAAACATATAGGAACATTCCTGTCCTAGGAAAAAGGCATCTGTCTTCCACACCTTTTTGCATGGAGTCCTGGAACAGAATCTTGCCAGTTTATTGTTCAGAAAGGAGACAAAGATTATTGAGGAACTCCTCACAGATGGATCAAATCTTGGAAGGCCCCTGATCTAGTTTCCATTTGTGTGGGTCAAACCTGGTCCTGCTCAGTTTGTCTGCTACACAGTTTTGCTCTGACAAAGCTATATCCCAAGCCAACAAAGCCAGTGTTCAGTGGGGTTATGACCTGGCTTCCTCCTGTTTGTTGATGTACCAAATGATTGTGGTATTGTCCATAACAACTTGAACAGGCCTCCAGGGAACAAAGATGACTCAGAGAGTTTTGTCCCTTGATCAAGGCAAACATCTCTGATATTTATGTGCTTCCATCTGGCCTCGGTGCTCCACACACTGCTCTTTTATCCCTCCTGAAACTACTCCCCAAGCAAAGACTGAGGCATCTGTTGTGACTGCCTGCTTTGGAACAGGGAGGGAGGGAGAAGAGGAAATCTGGATTTAAGGATATCGGTTGTCTCCAACAAATGATTTCTCTTCTGACAAACCTGAGCACTGGTATTTGAAAAGAAAAAGAGTGTTGGTGCTGGGCCCAAAGAGACTTATTTATCATCATTTGATTACTGGGAAAGTCTGAAGCCCATTTTCAGTGGAGGCCTGGGAAGAAAAGCTCCAAAGTATTACAAAACATTTTACAAACAATAATTTTACAATCTTCAAAACTAATACAAAACATCTATAGTTTAAATAATTAAACCAAATTAGACATAATATGAAAACATTGTTTAAGAAAAGATACAAGTTGTATGGCAGTGATTTCATATTTAGAGAAATTCCAGCCAGTTTATAGAGAAATTAAAGATAAGTTAGTATAATGCAAACAGGAATTCAATTATGAAGTGAGACAAAAGCAGGCTTACAGTATATTTAGAGAGGGAAAGCCAGGGAAGATAAACTGATAAAAGTAATAAAGTGAGTGAAGAAGGGAAAGTAAGGAGATGTAAAGTATGAATAGGTACTTGTTCACATTTGGGAAATACAGACTTCAGATACAACTGCATATTTCTCATGTGAAGTCTTGCCAGGGGTAAATGAAAATCATAGGAGCCATGAGATCCAAAATCCTGAGGTATTCCCTTGCAGTGACTGAGTGGAAAACAATAGAAATAGATCCAGATGAAGATCTTTTTTTCCTGTGGAAGTAAAGTTCTTTGAACTGAGATGTCTAGCTGACATCCTACGAGTACAATACTGTGTGAGGGAGTCAAGAAAGACTTTTGAAAGTTCTCTTGTAATCCCAGCTTGTGTAAGAGATCTCTCCCCTGCGAGAAAGATTCCTGACACTTTGAAAAAGACTGCAAAGGTAAGCAAGTCATTTAAATGTGGGAAAATATGGATAACCTGTTAACAGTCTTGGTGCAATGGTAGCCCAAGGGATAAAGCAGAGAACTGATAATGTGACCCAGACACACAAAACCTTAAGAAAATTCTGAAGTCTGGATGAAAAGGGATGTGATACTAAGTATCTTTTAAGTCTACAATTACCTTTTCTTCCTCTTTCAAGTTTCCTGGTAACAGGTTGTGAAGTGACATCATTTTGAATTTGGGCACTATCTCAAACAGGTTTAGGAAAGAAAGTTCCATAACTGGTCTCAAAGCATTTTCTTCCTTTGGTACTAAGAACACCCTTGAATAGAAACCCTTTCCTGCTGGGAAGGAAGAACAAGTTCCATCAGTCCTTGGGACAGCATGCAATGAAAAACTGGTGGAAACAAAAGAGTCTGATCTGGAGGATGACAAATGACTCCCTGGAAGGGAGGAATTTCTTCCCACTGCCATCTGTAACCTTGACGAATGATTTTTAGAAACTATTTGTCTAAAACTATCTGTTGCCAAAGAGAAAATAAAGTTTCATACTTTCTGGAAGAAAAAAGGGGCCAGGGTGGGAGGGGGGTCACAAGGTAAACTTAGCCATTCAAACTTGTTGGACTATCTTTGGTTTTGAAAGTTTGAGGCTTCTTTTTGGTACCCCTTTCCATTTCTTCTTAAATGTCTGTTTACCTGTATTTTGTTGAGACTGTTTATTCTGCTTTTTGCCAAAACTGGATGAGGAGTTAGAAAATCCCTTAGAACATTTGGAAGAGAAGGGCTGAAAAATCATAGAGATTTCCTGGAACAATTTACCCCTTTCATCACACTTTTTGATCACCTCTGCAGCAGTGGGAACAAAAACTAACTCTCTATCCAAAAAGGAATTTAAAATCTCATTTCTAACATAAGCTGGGAGGTTCTGAGAATGCAGCCATGTAAACCTCCTCAAAACAGTACCAGTGACCCTAGAAGAAATAACCCTCAAAGTCATACACACACCGTAAACAATGAGTAGTGACCTGTGCAACAGAATAAATTAAATTATTTACAGCAGATTTTTCCTAAACTTATCAATATTTTCCCATCCTTATCAGAAAGTGTAGAATTGGAATAGTGTAAGTGCTTAGCAGAGGTGGGGTGAACTAAAGCGATAGCTGCTGGGTCAGGATTAGGAATAGTATGTAAAAACTTAAAAGACTGAGGGACTTTATACATCCTATTTGCCTTAGGAGCAGCTGGCAGATTATCAAGAGGACTGTAGGCTGCAATACACACATCCTCTACAGCAGACAGAACAGGAGAAAATGGTATGGGTTCTGGAAATTCTTTCTGTAACAATTCATAGTCTTTTCTGAGGTACTGAGAAACATCGGTATTCTACCACTGAGAACACTGGCACATTCTAGCAATAGTATCAGAAAAAGAGAAATCTTCATAGGAAGACTCAGAAACTGAGCTGTCCTCTGAGTCTGAATTAGAAATCTGAAGACAAAACTTGTATCTGTCCCTTCATCTTCCTGTTCAGATTCCGAATCTTGAATCTTCAGGGAAAGAGGTATCCTTTTTTATCAGAAAGTACTTTACAAGAAGAATCATTTGCCTGAATTAGACTCCAAGCCAGACCTAGTAAACTACTCCTGAGTAGGGAAATCTGAGGAGGAGTACGCACATGCTTAGTTTTCTGGGGGTGACAGGAAAAATGGGGCCAACTGGGTTGGGCACAGCATTCTGATATAATAGGGAAGCCTCCCTCTTTCAGACCCATCCCCCTTGCCCATTGAGGGGACCCAAAGAGCCACAGATGATGTGGCTAACCCCCAGTCCTTAGTGGTTGTAGGTGCTACACCAGAGGAATTTAAGGTAAAAGATGAGTGGTCTGAGGCACAATAAGTAGTTATGTACCTACCATAACGTTCCATGTTAGTTGTCTTCATCTCGCCTTCTTTCTTGTTGTTTGGGATTGGCTCCGACTCGGCCATCTTCAATAGCTCGAGAGCTGTTTACTGGCTCGAGGCAACCCCTTATCCCATGATGCCTAGCGACAGCTACCCAGATCTCGTTTGAAATAGCTAATCCCAGACATAATATGAGAGAAACCAGTTAACAAAAAACTGGTTGTTCTATACATCCTAAAAACTAGAATAGGTTAGGAAGACCTAGGCAGAAGAGTAACAATAAAGAATACTCAGCCAGTGAAGAAGGACTCCTCTCGATCCACTAGGACGGGGGGGATGTAGGGAGGGATGCAAGAAAGAAGGTGAGATGAAGACAACTAACATGGAACGTTATGGTAGGTACATAACTTCTTAATGTTAAGTTGTCTATCTCGCCTTCATTCTTGCTGTTTGGGACAGCGTCTCTAACACCTAACATCCTGGGTGGCTCAGTGGAACAGATTCTTCAGAACAGTGGAACCAAAGTCAGCTCTGCTCCGGGAGACCATATCCACCTTGTAATGAGAAATAAAGGTATGAGGGTTTGCCCAAGTGGCAGCTGCACAGATGGAATCCATGGGCAACCTAGATTAAAAAGCTATGGAGGTGGCTAATGCCCTAGTAGAATGACCTTTCGGTTTAGTTGGTAACTCTTTATTCCGTAACTGGTAAATAAAAGTAATAGTGTGGGACAACCATCTGGATAAGGTCACCTTGGAAACTGGGAGACCTTATTTGTTTAAGGCATAAGAAAGGAATAATTGGTCTGACTTTCTTATTTCTTTAGTTCTATGTAGGTAATAACGCAATTGTCTATGAACGTCCAATTGGTGAAGCTTGTACTCTGCCTTGTTGCTATGATTTGGGAAGAACACAGGGAGATCTATAGATTGATTTAAATTATTTTCTGAGCAGACTTTAGGAAGAAATGAAGGATTAGTCCTCAGAGCAACTCTGTCCTTGTGAAACACCAGGTAGGGAGGACGAACACATAGTGCTTAAAGTTCTGAGACACGCCTAGCTGAAGTGATAGCAACCAGAAAGAGTGTCTTCCAAGACAGAAACTTGATGGAGCAGGATGCTGCTGGTTCAAAAGGAGGCAGAATTAAGGAAGTTAGGACTAAATTAAGGTCCCAAGGAGGAGGGGGATTTCTCACTGGTGGTCTAAGAAGAAATGTTCCTCTCAAAAAAGCTTTACAGAGCTTATGAGACATGATGTTAGAATTTGTCAAACTGATATGAAAATTAGAAATGGCCGCTAATTGTACTCTAATCGTAGCGGAAGCGGCCCCGGAGTGAAAACGTTGTGCTAGGAATTCCAGAATTTCGTGGACTGGGACTGAGAAGGGATCCACATTCCTAGACTCTGCCCAACAAGAAAAACGTTTCCATTTGCTAGCATAAGTTTTTCTCGTTGTAGACTTATGAGAGGAAACAATAATCTCGAGGACTGCTGGGGAAATGCTGGGAAGCCTGGCTAAGGTTGAAAGTGGAGCAACCAAGCTGTGAGCTGGAGAGTTTGGAGGGATTGATGCAACCCACCTGATTGATGAATCAGGAGATCTGGAATCGGGTCCAGAGTCCAGGGCTGATCGAGAAGGTAATGGTGCAGGAATGGGAACCATATCTGTCGAGGCCAGTAGGGGGCAATGAGGATCATCATTTTGCAACCTAACGATTTTGCTTTCTGTATGAGTTTCGGTATCAGGGTAAACGGAGGAAAGACATAAAGAAGTCCCTGAGGCCAATTGTGGACTAGAGCGTCTCTGGGTATGTGACCTGAAAGCAGAAGAAGGGAGAAGTAGTTGCTGCATTTGCTGTTGAAAGGGGTGGCAAAAAGATCGCAGCAAGGCTGTCCCTATTTGCGGAAGATAAGATCCGCAACTTCCTGATTTAGAGACCACTCGTGAGGCATGAGGATAGCTCTGCTGAGCCTGTCCGCTATGACGTTGGATCTCCCAGGAATGTGCGTCGCAATCAGAAAACGGGAGGAAATTGCCCACTGCCAAAGTCTGAGTGCTTCTTGACACAGGGGGTAGGATCTGGTTCCGCCCTGCTTGTTGATGGACCACACCACTGACATGTTGTCTGTTTGAATTGCAATGGTCCCGGAAGGAAGGGAGTCTTGAAGGGCTTGCAATGCTAGGAGCACGGCTCTCATTTCTAGGACATTTATGTGCAGATGGTACTCATGAGGTTGCCAAGTGCCTTGGACTGTCCTGCCCAGATAATGCCCCCCCACCCTATCAGGGAGGCGTCTGTAGTCACTGTGGCTACCGGAGGGGGCTGTATGAAAGGTCTGCCCTGAGTCATTAGTGGGAAGACCATCCACAAAGATTTTTCGAAATTTATTGTAATACCTAGCTGGGTGCAAGATGTGATTGTATAATCCCGCGCTTGTAAGAGTTGATGCCTGGTGGTAGCAGTGAGGAGTCAGTTGTCTAGATATGGAATCACCTGGAATCCTTGACATCTCAGGTGAGCCGTGACCGCTGCCATACATGTGGTGAACACCCTGGAGGCTGTGGTGAGACCAAAGGGCAGAGCTCTGAACTGGTAATGACTGGACCCCACCCTAAAGCGAAGAAATCTCCTGGAGCATCTGTCCATCTTGATATGGTAGTACGCATCTTGAAGATCTATCAAGCACATCCAATTGTCCTGACCCAGGAAGGGTAGAATGGACTGTAGCATGACCATCCGAAACTTTGTTCTTTGTACAGATTTGTTTAGTCTGCTGAGATCCAGAATTGGTCTCCAGTCCTCTGTCTTTTTTGGAACCAAAAAGAACCCTAAGTAAGTTCCGGATCCATGCTGGTCTGCGGGGACTTCCTGAATGACTCTTTTTTTCTAGCAGTTTTGAATCTTCTATTACTGCTTGCTCTTTCAGATTGGGTGGAATATCTGGAAGGGCCTTCTTTGACTGTAAGGGGGATTGATGGAAGGGAATTTTGTAACCTCCGGATATAATGGACAGTACCCATCTGTCTTTTGTTAAATTTTGCCAGGCTTTTGGGTACAGCGAAGGTCTTACCCCAACTGCCTCCAGAGGTGAGCAGCTGGGCAACCCCTCAGGGATGCTGGAAGGGCTTGTCAGAGAAGGATTCTCTGTTGCCTGGTTCTGCGGACCCCCTCTGCCACGAGGGCGGCATCTATTATTGTTGTTTCCCCCTCTGCCTCTGGAGGAAAAATCACTACGTGTGTCAGGCAAGGCTTCCTGAGATTTGCGGAACCACATCTTCCCACTCTTCTGACCCTTGGGGTAAGGTCTAGAGGGAGTGGAAAAACGGACTCCCATGGCAGAGAGGGTCTTGCCTTCTTGCTCACACCTAGTCAATGTGTCTTTCACCTGTGGCCCAAGGAGAAAGGAGCCATCAAAGGGGGTATTGGTGAAGGACACTCAAAATGGTTCCGCAAAGTGACACAGCCGCATCCAAGTATGCCTCCTGAGGGCCACACCCTTGCCCGCGGCTCTACTCGCTCCATCGGCTGCATAGGAAATGAGCCTCATGGAGGAGTTAACTACAGAATTAAGAGTCGCTAGCTGGGAAGCTACTTTGGCTTGTACTCCCTCAGCTGTAGGATCTTGAAGGGTATCTCTAAGCTCTTTAAGGAGATCCCGTTGAAGGTGAGTAAAATGACATCAATAGTTCAGGGACCTCATGGAGAAGGTCGCTGAAGCAAACATTTGCTTTCCGTACCTGTCCATCGTCCTAGACTCCTTGTTAGGGGGATGGACAGATGAAGAGGTCTCTGCTAACTCTTTTTTGGTGGCTGCTGCTACCACCATGGCATCAACGGGCACACCTTTAGAAAGGAATTGCTTATCCTGGGGGGCTGTAATAAATTTACCAGGTCTCCTCGGAGTTGGTTCCACTGTGTCCAGAGCTGACCAAGCCTTTCCAGCCACTACAGACATAAGTGGGTCGAAAGGAGGAGAAACCCAGGAGGTGGAAGGTTGGGAACCCAAAGCGTCCAGGAATACAGACTCATCCTCGGTAGGGGCTAGGGGATTCAAGTTCCCCCTCTGCCTAAGCATTTCCAGGATATCCGAAAAGGAAACATCTTCAGAGGGGGATCTCGGGGACCCTTCCAATTAATCTAAGTCTGTATCAGAAGTGACAGACTCAGAGGAGTCAATGTGCTTCCTCTTGCACTTCTTCTTCCGAGGGGGCTCCTCTGAGTGATCAGGGGAGGCCTTGGAAAAAGAGGAAACACCCAATGGGGTGACCTGGGGCATCGGTTCCCTACGCTTGGGGTCTGGAGGAGGAGCAGAGGCTGGCACAGACACTACGGGGGATGGTGCCGGTGGGGCTGGTGGTGGAGCTGTCTCGGGGGACAGAACACTCTTCATGACCTCAAAGGCATCCCTGCCTCGAGGCAGAGAAAGCTCCAGTTCCAAAGAAATAGGAATCTTTCTCCGCACTGAGGGGGATGGCTCGAGGCCGATGTAGGAGCCGAGCTCACCTGCGCCGATGCTCAGAGTGGGAGAACAGTGTCAGACAAGGGTCCGATGCCACTCACTCCCTCGGAGCCGACGAGGGAGCCCTGGCGTCCAGATTCCTCAATCGAAGGGACTATCGAGGTAATCGGAGCCAAAGTCAGAACCGAAGGAGAGATGGTGATTGGAGCCGACGGTTCCACTACTCGAACCCCATCGAACTCCAGCTCCGAACAAAATGGAGTCGGAGGAGGAACAGAAGAGGAGGTGGATGGAGCCGATACCTGTTGAGGAGGGCTAGACAATAATTTTGCTAGTGCCTGTGATTTAAGCAACCTACTTACTACTCTCTCCACATCATGATCCGACAGCCTAGAGGATTGAGAGGAGTGTGATGAATGGTGGCTATGTTCACTTTGCAATAATGGAGACCGAGGAGCCGAATAAACTGTCTCTAATGAAGGGGACCTCAGCCTCTTATGGCTCCAAGATGGCTCCGAAACATCCAATGGAGCCGACGGAGGGGTTGTCTTGTCGGTTCCAGCCGGAACCGACATACTCGGCAAATCCTGTACAGGAGTCGACTCCGAAGGTGGAGCCGATGGTTTAGTGGATTTTGGGGATTTCACTGGCTGGGAACTCTTTGCCTGTGAATCCTGAGGCTTTAACAGTCCCCTAAGGATCAATTTGTTCTTACGCTCCTGCAGGACCCTTGGACTAAAGGCATGGCAAATAGAACAAGAGTCCTGCAGGTGAACAGCACCCAAACAATAAACACGGCTAGTGTGCCCATCTGTCAGAGACATTTTCTGACAGCATGAGTCACACTTTTTAAAACCAGATACTTTAGCTTCCTTAGACATGACCCAACTACAAAAAACTAAGTACCACAAGGTAAACACAGACAGACAAATAAGTACTATTCTAAACAAGATACACCTATAAAATACAACCTCTTTTTTTTTAAAGATAGCAAAACAGGAAAGGAAAGCCTCTAAGTTAAATGGCTATCCTAGGTAGAGGTGGAGGGAGGAGAACTCTCTAACTTAAAGAAGTTCTAAATAAAAGGGAAACTAAGAGGAACTAAGTATTTCAACTACATGTACAGAATAAAACTAAGAACAGTAAAATATCTATTAGTTTAAAGGGTCTAAGAGAATATTTTTACACAAAAAAATTGAAAAATACAAGCCTGAGCCAGAAAACGACACACCTCGCAGCTGAAGCAGCAAACGAGATCTGGGTAGCTGTCGCTAGGCATCATGGGATAAGGGGTAGCCTTGTGCCAGTAAACAGCTCTCAAGCTATTGAAGATGGCCGAGTTGGAGACGAGGATCGGCTCCAATCCCAAACAGCAAGAATGAAGGCGAGATAGACAACTTAACATCAAATGTTCACAGCAGAGTCACTCACCTGCAGCTGAGGCAAATTGCTAGCCTGCTGTGGTGGCAAAGGCTGTTTAACTTTTTCTTTTGTGGCTGGAAGAAGGACCAACTGTGGGACCAGTAGACTGTTCCATGATCAAGCCGAAAATGGTGCCTCTTTCTCATGAAGACAAGCAGCAAATAACAGTAAAAAACTACAATTCTTTAAAAGTCACTTTTCTCACAAAAAAAAAAAAAAGAAAAGCAACACTTTGCCAGCCCAAAAGTAAAATAAACGCAATCTCTCCACAGAAAAAATGCTTTTCATTTATTTACACTACTTTTAAACTGACAGGAAAACAGAGACTCCCTTTAAAAGTATGATACAGTCTTGTGACAGTTCATTAAAACACAAAACTCCTAGCTTTAAAATAACTTTTCTTGAACAGGCAAGTGATAAAACACAAATATTTAGAAAATGGAAGGTTTGCCCCAAAGGGAACTCATCTGCCCAGCAAATGAACAGCAGCACAAAGTAGACTGTTGATCCTTGAAAGCCTTAGAGGAGCAAACTCTTTGGCAGCAGTAAGGCAGTGAAGTGCTTTGCACCCAAACTTGTCTTTTGGTCAGCTCAGCTCAAGCTGCCTGACAGTTTTGACATGTATGTGAAAGGTTGTCTAAAGCTTTGGAAGCCGGCCAGCATTTATTATATTCTTGGCAGGACACAATCCATATAGTTAAGGCTACTGCAACAGTGATCAAAATGATGAATATTAGAGAGATGTGGCCCCTTGCTGATATGCTTTAAAGCAGACTCTATCAGGAATCATACTGCAGTTAGTCAGATGGGGTGGTGGAAACTGTGAGCACTAGATTGGATTTTGTAAGTGTGTCATCATTACTACAAAGCAGGTCCAACACAAAGATAGTGACAGTAACAACACTTTGCTTTACTGTTGCAGATCGATGGGTTAGGTACTAGTGTCTCACTATATGTAAAGGACATTAAAGTAACTAGGACAGGGTGGAGGCAGCTGCATTATGTGAAACCTGTTTCAGGGTACATGTGACACTTCAAGTTCATGTGTGAGTATAGTACCAGGATTCATATAAGAAGCCACAGCTGTTTTGATGGCTCCTTAATTGAATGCATTTAGTACCTTTGTGTGTTATTAACTATAGCAAAGAGCTTGCATTGCTGTAGTACTACAATTCAGAGTCCATTTTGCTTTGGTCTCATTTTCTCCCTCAAATTTGAATTGAGGGGGGTACTTGTCTTGTTGCAGCCTGGTGTGCCAATTGATCTAGGTATTGGTCTGGTAAAAGACCACCTTTTGTATAATCTATGCACAACTAATGAGACAGAATGCACACGGTGAAACTGCAGCACAATTGAACTATCCTGGTCAACAAATGTTAGCAAATAAATAAATACATATATACAAAAATAGATTTCAATAGAACTCAAGATCAAAAACTGCTCAGGCAGTATTTAATATCAGTGATAATAAATATAGTATAGGAACTTACACTGTACTATGTTTCCAACACAGCATAAAAACTAAACTTAAGGATGTAAAAATCAGTGAGGATGCAATCCTTTTAGGGGAATTTTATTATCCAAATTACTCAATACCAAATAAATATGCCCCAATATTAATAAGCCATGTTAATCAAAAATGATTTAGAGCAAACAGCATGGAATTCAAAAGGGGTGACAGTATCTTAAATACCATTCTGACAAGACTAGAATCTTTCTGCTTTTCATCCATGGTTATTTATTTGTTTACTCTCTGACCATATACAGGTTAGTGGGAGTGCTGCAGTAAATTCCAGTGCTTAGTAGGTGCAAGGCAGAGAATCTAATTTTGCATAGGTTCCTAGCCCATTGCAGGATACATATATGACATGCACACCTGTGTGGAATTTGAAGGATCCCCAGTTCACCTATAGCACATAATTTTGATTTGTGAGTTGTCAGGTGTTAGTAGATTAAGTAGCATACCCACCTTTGGTGCTGGAAAAACAGAAAGCTGTGGGTTCTATTCCCAGTCCAGGTGACTGGACTTATTTTCAGATTGCTGAAACTGCAGTGTAGCAGTAGAGAATGCTGCACTGAGTGTGCTGTCATTCAGATGATTTAATAAACTGAAGTCCCATCTCCTTGAGTGGTGGCTCAGATGGATGCAAAAGATCTCATGGGACTTTGTGAAAAAAAAATGGGGGAAGTTCCCCAGTGCCCTGGCCAAATTTGCCCCAGCAGTATAAATACCACCTTGAATTTCCCCTGAAAAGAGGCCACTAGCCTAGTGGAACTAACCCAGTCAACAAAGAAATGATAGAAAGAGAGACAGATACATACATAAATGGCATGTACACCTATGAGGAATTTGAAGGATCACCTACAGCATATCACTGGGATGTGTGAGGAAAATGAAGTACCTTTCAGTCAAGTACAAAGCACTCTGAAACAGCAATGCTAAAAGCTGCATCACTGTGCTACCCACACCCATGGTTATATCTTCTGTAATTAAATAAAAGTTATGTACTAACCGTAATGATAGATATGTGTTGTCTGCTTCCCATCCTTCCTCAGTGAATGGATTATAAGATCCATCTCACATCCAACTTTAGACGCTCTCAGATTATGGATCCAAAGCTCAGACCCCTCTCTTTACCCATAATCCCCTGCTAGTGGAGAATTACCTCAGATCGAGTTTACCTATATAATACCCTACACTCTGACCAACAGCTTGAAAAGTACACAGTCAAGCCAATGAAAATATCACTGTAATAACTGCAGGAGCTATGGGTAATACAAAAGGATGGGGGAAGGAAGCTGAGGATGTACAGAAGCAGACAACACAGATATATTGTTATGGTAAGTACATAACATTCATATCTGATGTTTTCCCTTCTGTCTATCTCTCAAGAGATGGGACAGATTACCCAACTACTATCAATCTTGGGAGGTCTCATACAAGGATATTCTGGAGGACAGCTAAACCAAACAAGGCTTTGCACCTCATTTGTAAATCCAACTTGTAATGAAAAATTAAGGTATGGACATTAGACCAAGTAGCTACAGCATAAACATCATTAAGGGATACTCTAGAGAAAACGGCCTAGGAGACAGCCACTTATCTAGTAGAGTGTGTCTTAGGAGGTTTGGGTAAAGACAACCACTTCTCTCTGTAGACATATGAAATACAGGATAACCACTGACAAAGAGTGACTTTAGACACTCCCTTTCCTAATTTGGCTGTGGAAAAGGAAACAAACAATTGGTCAGACTTTCTTACCTTCTTAGTGCAGTGTAAGTAAATATGGAGTTGATGGTGTACATCCAGTAGGTGTAAAATGCATTCCCCTTTGTTGGAAAAATTTGGGCAGCAAACAAGAATGTTGATTGACCGACCTAAGTGATTAGGTGATAATATGGAAGCTAACTTTGGAAGAAAAGAAGGACTGGTTCATAGAGTAACTCTGTCCTTGTGGAAAACTAAGTAAGGATGTTTACAAGAAAGGGCATGTAACTTGGAAGCCCGCCTAGCAGAAGTGACTTCCACTAAAAATAAGGTCTTACAAGCCAGAAATTTAAAATCCGGTGTAGCTGCATGTTCAAAATATGGTCTAATCAAGGCCTGTAAAAGAATGGTAATATCCCATGGAGGTATGGAGTTTCTAAAGGAGAGCCTAAGAAGGAAGGTACCCCTAATGAAAGCCTTAGGCAATTTAAGGGAGGTGAAGGAAGAATGATTTTCCCCAACATAATACTGGAGATGGCTGCTAGTTGGACTTCTATAGTAGTGTATCTATCTCTACTGTGGAAAAGAGGGGTCTGTATTACATGATCGAACATTTAGGTAGTCGAATACCTAATGTTCCATCACTAAATGCCAAAGACCCAAAACTGCAAACGACAGTTTCCACACAGGGAAACAATTTGTTTGGTCGTTATGCAGATTTTGCCCTTTCTACAATGTGGAGCGATCTTGGAAGTGGTATATTTAGTTGGGGGGGGGGGGGATTTGTGTTTAATGTTTTTTTTGTTTTTTTTTTTAGTTGGGACAACGGCATTGTTTCCCTGTGTGGAAACTGCCATTCGCGGTTTTGGGACTTAGACATTTAATGAACGAGCTTTAGTTATTCGATCAACTTAATGTTCGATCATGTAATATAGACCCAGAAAAGAGATGCCAAAAAGTCCAAGCTTACTGGAAGAGGGGCTGAGAAGGAATCCAAATTTTTACTGAAGGATCAGATGGAAAATCTCTTCCATTTGCTCTTATACATCTTTATGGTAGAGGTCTCAGAACAGAGTTCAGGATGTGTGTGACTTGTGGAAAAAAGCCTAGACTGACTAGCCATTATTGGAACTGAAGAAACTATGAGGCAAAATAGCCTAGACTGCCTAGCCATTACTGGAATTGAAGAAACTATGGGGCCAACCTGAGGGCTTGAATGTCCAGATGAGGCATTTCAAATGGGGGTAAGAGAGACGTCCTGGAGCAGGGTGCAGCACCCGAGAAGGGTGTATTAGATGAAACCACAAGAAGGCAACCCACACCTGTTGGTGGCCGAAAGGAGCAATGAGGATCACTGTAGCTTTCCTCACCAATACTTTCTTTAAAAAGTTCAGGATGTGAGACAGACAGAAAGGAAATAGAATAGCCTCTGGCTATGATTCTCTGCCCCAAACATTTTGAGTGATGGATTTCCAGGCCATGGGATGCAGGGATAACAGCCCACTGCCAACTGACTCCATAGTGAAGCAGTAGTGCAACAGGAGTGCTGGTAAGGCCTAACATGGAATGGACCCCAAAACCCCTGGTTTTGCGGACCAACTCTACCGCAGGGGCAACATTCCCCATTAGAGTCCCCCCCCCCAGCTTGGAGGATCTATCACTAGTTGTAGCAGGGGGAAATACTTCCAGTCTGTGGAACCACAGCTTCTTCCCTCCCTTCTGATTCCTACAGAAGGACGTCGGGGGAGGGGGGAGTAAAGAACTGTATCCCTCATGGCAGACAGGGTTTTCCCACCTTGTTTACTTCTGGATAGTGTCTCTCTTTAACCTTCAGCTTGAAAATTGTTGAGCCATCAAAGGAGGCATTGATAAGAGATATCTTAAAGTGCTCCACAAAGTAGCACAAATGCATCCAGGCATGCCTCCTACCAGTAATGCTGGTGCCTGCAGCTCTTGAGGTGCCATCTCTCTCACAATGGAAGTGAGACACATAAACTCATTCAAAAGGGATTGAAAAGTTGTCCGCTGTGAGTTGACAGACTTTCTCATCTCTGCAGATGTGAACTCAGAGAGAGATTTGGAGAGTTCCTTAGTAAAATCTCTTTGGAAGCACATCATATGTGCCGAATAGTTCAATGCCTTGACTGCGAAGGTTAATGAAGCATAAACCCACTTCCCAAATGTGTCCAGCTCCCTAGACACCCTGTTAGGAGGGGATGAACACTGGAGCCTTCCTCAGCAAGATACATTTGGGAGGAGGCTGCCAACACCATGGAATCAATGGCAGGACCCTTGCTCCAATAATGGTGATCCTTCAAGGAGACCAAAAACTTATCAGGCTTACACAGCATTGTTTCAGCCATGGTTGGTTCCTTCCATGCCTGCTTGGAGATCAAGTCAACAATCTCATCTGTGAAAGGGACCACCCAAGATATAGATGCTCCAGCTCTGAAAACCTCAAGAAATACTGACTACTGGTGCTTTGCAGGACATACTCCATTTATGTCTAAGTAGCTCCAGGGATTCTCCGAATGAGGCATCCTCAAAGGTGAATCTGGGAGAACCCTCCCCCTCATCAAAGTCAATATCTTCAGTTAAGGATATGGAGGGGGGGCAAAGTGCCTCCTCCTACACAAATGTTTCCATGGACCCACTAAAGTGGAGTGTTCCAGACATGGCTCTGAAGCAGAAAGGGGAAATGGAGTGCAGACCATCTTGATGCTATCAGGGGCTGCCTGTCCCAACAGGATACAAAAAGTAGGATCAGGATCCAGAGAGCTCCTCTAGGGGTGGGACAGATCCAAGTGGAAAAGGGAAGTCCTCTCCCTAGAAAGGAAGAGGAGAGAGAGCACTCTCTCAAAAGCTTTGAAAGCTAAAGTAGAGACAGGATCTGAGAACCTTCTGTAGGAGCCAAAGCCCCTAACCTGGAATAGACCCAAAATCCTACTTGACTCTCCTCTGAAGTTGAAGCCAAGGTCAGGGCCAATCTATCTGGTGCTGAAGCTCTGAGGGGGAGGGACAGTTCCAAAAACTTTGGAGTTGAGTCAGGCCAACTGGACCCAACAGTGATGCCCTGACTCCAATATCCATCTGGATCGGAGCCACTCGATGCTGACTGGATTAGAGAAGCAGTCAGAGTTGACGAAGACCATGTCTTTGGATCAGATGTAGACAAACCCCAAGAAACGCCTAGCTCCAAAAACCCCAGATCCAAAGATCAGATCAGAGAAAGAGTGATAACATGAGGGGATGGGTCCATGCTTATGGGTCTGACAGTGGTTGGAGGCGGGAGAAACCTCAACTGCATTTGCATCCTGAGGAACTTCTTCATCTTTCTATCCACATCTGCTTCAGATAGGCTCCTGGAAGACAGATGAGGCAGTGGAGGAGGGTCTAGAAGTATAGTGGAAAGTTCATTCCTGAAGGAGTGACTGTAGTCTGGGTGAAATGGACTCCAGGGAGAAAACAGGTTCTGGCAATGGAAAAGTGCTGGTTCCAATGACTACAGGGTCTGACAGTGATGTCAGACTCGAGGTCTTAAGAAACTTTGGGCCACACTGGAGGAAGAAGTGCAATCTGGGACTTCTTCTTGAACTCCCTTAACCTTGTCAAAATGTTTCTGGACAGAAGGGGAGACAGCAGATGAAGATGAGTGAGACGACAAATCTTCTCCCGCACAGGAAAGGAGAAGATTCTTCAAGACTAATTTGTTTCTTCTCCCCATGATAGCCCTAGTGCCAACAGCAGTACAAATGGGACACTGTTCATCAAGATGAGCAGCCTGCAAGAAGTAGACTCACTTTGCGTGCACATTTAAAATAAGAATTTTAAGGCTGCAGCTCATACATTGTTTAAAACTTGATATCTTATCAGCCATATCAAATAGTCTACTCCAGCACTTAAAAGGAAACAAATATCATGAAATCACAACAACCTATCACAATGAAAACCAACAATAAATATGTGACAGAAAAACTGTTCCAATAGTACCACCAAAGAGAAAAAAAAACTTGATCAAAACACACTAGTGTACTACAAGGAAGCCAAGACTATAAATAAAAATATTAGCATTTATTTAGCTCTTTCATCTACAATACGACTTCAGAATACATGAAAGTTGAGGCTATCGGCCCTGGGGCCTATACAAGCCCAGCCAAAAAGGTACCCTGGCTCTTGCCACCCAAGAAAATTATTTTCCTGCGCTACTGTCGAGCAGAGCTACAGAGGCTAAGCTCTCTCAATTCATTACTGGCATAACCAGTCAGGAGGAGAAGGAAACCACACTCACTACAATTCCAGTCTCACATAGACCTACCACGACAGCAAACCAAACACATAAACACATAAAAACATACTCAGAAGCTCACAAAGCCAGTGTGCCAAACAGTCACAGCCCTTAAGGCTAAACAACACACCTGATACACTTGTAATAGGTGACTCTATCGTCAGGCACACTGACGTCCCGCTCACCAGGCTGAACAAGGAGAAGTTCACGGTGAGCTGCCTGTCGGCGCTAGGATCTGCCACATAGCACAAGCACTCAGGTCACTCCAAGGCAAGTACAAATATGACTCAGTCATTGTCCATGCTGGTGTGAATGACCTGAGACGTACCTCCCTGGACTACATGAAAAGAGACATAGAGGAGCTCTCTGAGCATGTAGCCCAGGCCAGTATGACCCTGACCTTGAGTAGCATCTTACCCTCACCAAGAATGATGCCACAATATGAAGACAAGATGATCAATTTCAACAATTGGCTTAAGTATTGGTGTCATTCAAAGGGGAGCCAATGCCTGTCAGCCTGGGATGACATGCTCGACAAGCCACGATGCTTCGTTAGGGACGGCTTGCACTTGTCACCCCTGGGCTTTCGGATATTGGCAAAGGCTCTTGCTACCCCCATAGTGCCTTTCTTAGGCAAGGCTCAAAAGACAAACCCACCTCCATAGGTATCACAAGGGATAAGAAACTAAGAGTAATGCTACTCAACACCAGAAGTCTAAACCTCAAGATGCACGCACTCGAAACTCTCCTTAGCATGGAGAACATGGATATCTGTGCAGTAACAGAAACCTGGTTCAAGGCTCCCGAGAGCACCCCAGCACTACCAGGTTATACCTCATACCATGCTTTTCGGCCCCAAAACTTGGACCGAACCACAAAAGGAGGGGGAGTATCAATATTCGTCAAAGATACCCACACCTCCAGGTTGGTGGCACAGCACGAAGCATCAGAGACTATCCATGTGCAACTAACAGTGGGTAAAACTGCCTTCCAGTTTATAGCCTTCTACAGACCACCCTCCCAAACCCAGGAACCCCACTCGGCCTTCCTGAGAACACTGGAAAATATGAAGGTCTCTCCAAACACCATTATATTGGGCGACTTCAACTACCCAAACATAGACTGGGAGCATTACTCTAGCTCCAACACCCTAGCCCAAAGGTTCCTAGAATTTATAAACTCAAATGCTATGGAACAACTTGTTACCACGCCCACAAGAGGGGAAAACATACTAGACCTGATCATCACCAACATGGGGACTTTATGCTCCAGACCAGAAGTGTATCCCTCACTGGTAAGATCAGACCATAAAGTAATCTCACTGGATATTCACATCCCGACCCTACCCCCTGCCCAGAAAACCACAGTGAAAAACTTCTCTAAAGCAAATTTCACACTCCTCAAAACCAAGGTGGAATCCTTCAAAGCCCCCGGGCCTGTGGAAAATACGGCCCAGACCGCAGAATCCTTAATAAACGCATTCTATGAACACCTTCAGGAATGCATGGATCATGCAATCCCAAATAAAACCAAGACCCAATCCTCCAAAGGCAGACATCCTGTCTGGCGGACCCCAGCCATAAACAAACTATACAATAGAAGGAGGAAGCTATAGAGCAAAATCCCAAAAAGGGAAGGCATCTCTGATTAGTATTAGCAAAAAACTACGGGCACTCATAAAATCGTCAAAGGCCAGCTTCGAGAGAAAAATTGCACAGGACACTAAGGATAATCACAAGGCTTTCTTTAGTTATGTTAGTAACCTGGGTGGGAATTCCCAGATATGCTCAGAATTAGTCCAAAATGACAAAAAATACACCGAACCCACAGACATTGCCAATATGCTTGACAGATTCAGCGCAAACTTCTCCCCCTCTCCCCACCAAAAGGGCAAATATCTATCCCAGCAGAGTGCTGCCCCCCTGACATCTCAGATGCTCAGGTAAGAGCCGCCCTCTCCAAAGCAAAAAACACAGCATCAATGGGACCAGACGGTGTCCCGGGCTGCGTCCTACATGAACTCCAAGAAGAGCTGAACACAAACATAAAACTACTGTTCATTCTCAGCCTTACTACAGGATATGTACCCAAAGAGTGGCGTACAGCAACAGTGGTCCCTCTCCACAAAGGTGGTACCTCAGTGGATCCTGGAAACTATCGCCCCATAAGCCTGACTAGCTTGGTCTGCAAAGCTATGGAAAGGATCATCATGGACCTCATAAATAAAGATATTGGGGACCTACAGACATTGGATCCTACCCAGTTCGGCTTTGTTAAGGGCAGATCCCGCCTCTTAAACCTGATCAATTTCTTTGAAACAGTCACCAAGGCCATTGACGAGGGGAAGGTGGTCCACACAGCCTACCTGGACCTCGGAAAAGCCTTCGATACAATATCCCACTCGGGCATTATAGATAAGCTCAACAGCTTAAATATGAACCCCTATGTTACTAGATGGGTTGCAAACTGGCTCAAGGACAGAACCCACATGATTAGAATTGCTGGAGCCATGTCAGACTCCAAACCAGTTACAAGTGGCGTCCCACAAGGCTCAGTCCTGGGACCTCTCTTGTTCGGTATATATTTCTCGGAGGTACAGGCCAACACAGAAGGACTGTGGCTGACCAAGTTCGCAGATGACTGCAAACTGGGCGCCATAATTGACTCTCCAGCCGACACAAGCATCCTCCAAAAGGGCCTCATAGAAACAGACAACTGGTGCCAGAGCCATGGCCTCAAGCTAAATGCCAAAAAGTGTATAGTCATCCCCTTTGGCAAAAACAAAGTGCTCACAAATTACCACATAGGTGGTAATCCATTAAGTACAGAAGAAGTAATTAGGGACCTGGGGACCCAAATTGATAGCAGTCTCTCATTTGACAACCACGTGGCCAAAGTAGTTAGAAAAACATTTTATATAGCCCACCTACTCATGAAGGGATTCACATCTAGATCAGGGGAGGCCATCGTGCCTCTTTACTCATCCCTCATCAGGCCCATAATTGAGTACAATGCCCCTTTTGGGATGTACCTTACCAGACACCTGCAGCAACTGGAAAGACCCCAAAAGTACCTCACCAAGAGGATCAAAGGGCTCAAACAGATGCCATATGCTGCCCGGTTAAAGAAACTCCAGCTCTACTCAGTGGCATACCGCCTGCTCAGAGGCGATCTGTGCCTGACGTATAAAGCCATGTCCAACCCGGAATTAATGGACATGCTGCACCTCAGAAAATCCAAATCCCATCGAGCCACGCGCTCGAGAGACTTGAACCTCAGCACTGAAATAAATAGGACATGCTGGAGGGACAGATTCATAACCCAGAGGCTCCTTTCACTCTAGAATAAAATCCCAGTCCAGGTTAGGCAGAATCCCTCATTGACTCTCTTCAAGAGGAATCTTGATGAGTGGATGGGAGATCATAGGTTTACCCCGGGTATCACTTCTGTGTCACTGTTAGACAGAGGCACAGTATACTAACCTCGAAAAAGGGCATAGCAAAATTAATTTAAAATGGGGGGCAAAAGCCAAACACACTCTGGCTAGGCTTATAAATGCCCTAGGGCAGATAGCCTAGTATGAACCTATGAACTCATACTCATTTAAAAAGCCCATATTACAACACCATGTGATAAATCAATCAAATCATATCTAAACTGTTTGCTTTTCAAAATACAGTTAATTGAAACGTTCTCAATCAAACATGTTTTCTTATCTGCTTCCAGTGTTGCCAGCATAATTCTTTAATTAATAAATAATTTTTAACACTCCCTACTTCATTCAATTTTACTTTCTCTAAAATAAAAAATTAAAAATTTATTACAATCTTTACAAGCTGTTCTGTGTTTAGCCAATGCATTTAAACCATTCATTTTCCTTATAGCACAGCTGTGTTGATAAATTCTTTAGACAATTAGCAGTCTTGCCTATAGAAAAGGCACACTGCTACATATGCAACATTCTCTGTATTGCAATCAAATTTCCTTATAGAATAAATCGTAGTATTATCATTCCCTATATTTATGTAATTTTTCACTTTTTTAATTTCTCCAAATCATTTACGTTTCTAACACTACGATGGGAATGGACCCCATTCCTAAGTCAAAGTATGATTAAAGTTCATGAAATTAGCATTTCTTCAATCTTTGATGTTAGCCAGTACTCTTCGCAGCACCCGCAATGTTCATAGATTCATAGGTAGGTACTAGGCTTTCGGCCCTGGGGCCTATACAAGCCCAGCCAAAAAGGTACCCTGGCTTTTACCACCCAAGAAAATTATTTTCCTGTGCCACTGTCGAGCAGAGCTACAGAGGTGATCCCCAGGGTGAATTTCCTATTTCCCATCCAATCATCAAGATTTTTCTTGAAGAGTGCTAATGAAGAGCTTTGTTTGATATAGATAGGTAGTTTATTCCAGACTATGGGAAGTCTCTGGGACAGGAATCTATTCCTCCGGCATGTTCTGTTTATTGTGGTGACAAGGTTTAGGTCCCTAGAGCGTGTAGCTCGGAGGGATTGGGATTTCTTTAAGTGGAGCATGTCCAACAGCTCTGGGTTTGACATAGCTTTCTATGTTAGGCAGAGATCACCTCTGAGTAATTATTAATTAAAGAATTATGCTGGCAACACTGGAAGCAGATAAGAAAACATGTTTGATTGAGAACGTTTCAATTAACTGTATTTTGAAAAGCAAACAGTTTAGATATGATTTGATTGATTTATCACATGGTGTTGTAATATGGGCTTTTTAAATGAGTATGAGTTCATAGGTTCATACTAGGCTATCTGCCCTAGGGCATTTATAAGCCTAGCCAGAGTGTGTTTGGCTTTTGCCCCCCATTTTAAATTAATTTTGCTATGCCCTTTTTCGAGGTTAGTATACTGTGCCTCTGTCTAACAGTGACACAGAAGTGATACCCGGGGTAAACCTATGATCTCCCATCCACTCATCAAGATTCCTCTTGAAGAGAGTCAATGAGGGATTCTGCCTAACCTGGACTGGAGTTTTTTGAGATGGTCTACGTAGGGCATCTGTTTGAGGCCGGTATTCCTCTTTGTGAGGTATTTCTGCGGCCTTTCCAGTTGTTGTAGATGTCTTGTGAGGTACATACCAAAAGGGGCGTTGTACTCTATAATGGGTCTAATGAGTGATGAGTAGAGGGGAACAATGACCTCTTTTTTTCTGGATGAGAAACCTTTTGTGATGAGGTGTGCCATGTAGAAGGATTTCCTGATTACTGCGGCGATGTGATTAACAAAGGAGAGACTACTGTCCACCTGTGTCCCAAGGTCTCTTATCACACTTTCGGTGTTAAGTATACTACCGCCTATGTTGTAGTTCATGGGTACAGAGTTTTTACCAAAGGGGATGACAATGCAATTTTTGGCATTGAGCTTGAGGCCATGGCCTTGACACCAGGCATCCGTCTCAGTGAGGCCCTTTTGTAGGATGTCCACATCATTAGGAGTTTCGATTATGGCTTCTAGTTTGCAGTTATCTGTGAACTTCATTAGCCAAAGACCTTCTGTGTTAGCCTGTACTTCAGAGAAGTAGATACCAAACAGGAGAGGACCCAGGACTGAACCCTGTGGTACTCCACTTGTCACTGGTCTGAAGTCGGATTTGGAGTCTGCTATTTTCACAGTGTGGGTTCTAACAGTGAGCCAGTTGGCAACCCATCTTGTGACATAGGTATTTATACCTAGTTTAGTGAGTTTATCTATAATTCCAGAGTGCGGGATGGTGTCGAAAGCCTTGGCAAGATCTAGATAGGCTGTGTGAACCACCTTACCCTTGTCTATGGCTTTGGTGACTGAAGAAGAAGTCTATCAGGTTTAGGAGACATGATCTGCCTTTTACAAACCCGAACTGGGTGGGATCCAGAGTCTGGAGATTACCAATGTCTTTGTTTATAAGTTCCATGATGATACGTTCCATGGCCTTGCAGACCAGGCTCGTCAGGCTAATGGGGCGGTAGTTCCTGGAGTCCGTGGTGGTTCCCCCCTTGTGGAGTGGGATAACTGTTGCTATGCACCATTCAGCAGGCATAAAGCCTGAGTTGAGGCTATGATTGAACAAAGTGCTTAGGTGCGGTGCCAGTTCGTTCTGTAGTTCGTGTAGAACACAGCCTGGGATGTTGTCTGGTCCCATGGATGCTGTGTTCTTGGCTTTGGAGAGTGTGGTTTTTACTAGTGCAGTCGTGATTATAGGACCTTTGCATTCTTCCGGTATAGAAATGGGCTCTTTAGGGGGTGAGAGGGGGGTAAAGTTAGCACTGAACCTATCTGCCAGGATATTGGCAATATCAGTTGGGTCAGTATATTTAGTGCCATTGTACTGTAACTCAGAGCAGATCTGAGTGTTGCCATTGAGATTCTTGACATAGCTATAGAATGCTTTGTGGTTGTCTTTAGAATCAGTGGCGCTTTTGTTTTTGTAACTAGCTTTGGAGGATTTTATCAGGGATTGCAGCTTCTTACTGAGGCTGACCAGGGAGCTCCTCCACTCGTGGAATTTTACTCTCTTTTGCAAGAGTTTCTTCCTTTTGTTGTACAGTTTGTTTACAGCAGGGGACCACCAGATTGGCTTCCTTTTTTTGGAGATAGCGTCTTGGTTCTGTTTGGGATAGCACGATCCATGCACTCATGTAAGTGCTTATAAAGTGCAATTGTGTAGGATTCAGTAGTCATAACTGTATTGTCCCTCTGCATGGGTGTCATGAAGTTCACCACTTCTGTCTTAAGAAGCATAAAGTTGGCTTTGGAGAAATTTTTTACCATGGTTTCCTTAATGGGGGTGGAGGCAAGATGTGGATATCTAGGGTAATTAACTTATGGTCGGATCGGACCAATGAGTCGTTGACTTCAGGTGTGGAACACCGGTCACTCATATTGGTAATGACTAGATCTAGGATATTGTTGTCCCTGGTGGGGGTGTGGATAAGTTGATCCAGGGCATTGGATTTTATGAATTCCAGAAAGCATTGAGCAAAGGACTTGGTACATGAGTAGTTTTCCCAATTAATGGTGGGATAGTTGAAATCGCCCATTATTAGGGTGTTTGGTTGAACCCTAATATTTTCCAGTACATCAAGAAAACAGGAGTGGGAATCCTGGGGCATGCTGGGTGATCTGTAGCAAGCTACAGTTTGGATTGCAGTTTTGCCCAGAGTTAGTTGCACTTGGATAACCTCGGCTGCATTACGCTGAGCAACTAGCCTGGAGGTGTTGATATCCTTAATGAATATGGATACAACTCCGCCTTTGGTGTTCCGGTCCAGGTTACATGGCTGAAAAGTGTGGTATGAGTTATAGCCTGGCAGTGCAGGGGTGCTCTCTGGAGCCTTGAACCAGGTCTCAGTCACTGCACAGATACCAATGTTCTCCATTTCAAGGAGTGCCTCGAGTGAGTGCATTTTGAGATTTAGACTTCTAGCATTGAGTAGCATCACCCTCAGTTTTTGCTTGCCTGTTCCTGTTACGGTGGTGAATTTGTCATTTGAAATTTGCCTAAAAAAGGCACTATAGGGGCAGCAAGAACCTTAGCCAGTATTCGGAATCCTAGGGGTGACAGGTGCAGGCCATCTTTGGCAAAGCATCATGGTCTGTCGACCATGTCATCCCAGGCAGACAGATACTGGATCCCTTTAGAATGGCACCAGAAGCTTAGCCAATTGTTGAAGTCAATCATTTTGTCCTTGTACTGCGGCATCTTTCTGGGTGATGGCAGAATGCTACTCAGGGCTAGGGTCATACCTGCCTGGGCTACAAGATCAGAGAGCTCTTCCATGTCTCTTTTCATGTAGTCCAGGGAGGTACGTCTCAGGTCGTTTACACCAACATGGACAATGACAGAGTCATATTTGTTGTGGAGTGACCTGAGTGCGTGGGTTATGTGGCGGATCCTGGCACCCAACAGGCAGCTGACAGTAACCTTCTCCTTGTTTAGCCTGGTGAGTGGGACATCGGTGTGCCTGACTATAGAGTCGCCTATGACTAGTGTGTTGGGTACGTTGTTTTGCCTTATTGAATGTGGTTGAGTGGCACACTGAGTCTGCGGGCTACGTGTCGTTTGGGTTGTGTTGGGGGGGTGGAGGTTGCTTGCATTTCTGCTTTGGAGGTCTCTGTTGCTTGAGCAGATTATTATTGAGAGCCTCCGCAAATGTTTTTGTGTTTCTATGTGTGGATTTTGGTGGTGTAGATTTAGTGAGACTATGTGATGATTCTGGTGTGGTGCAAGTGTTTAACTTCTCCTCTTGACTGTCAAGTTCAGTCTTGATTGGTGAGAGCTTTACCTCCAGTTTGGCTAGATAAGTGCATCTCTCATAGGTTGTAGTGTTGGGTAGTAGGAGGAGAGGATTGTCTGTGTACATGAGGCAATTTCGACATTGCCCCAAGATGCCTAGATTCATCAGATAGACAGGAGAGAACACTGGGAGCTGACCCTTGGACATGCCTGAATAAAAAAACTATTTTCCTCTAGATAAGTGAGGAAAGTGAGTACAAGAGCTGTTTTTCTCTAAGCAAGTGAGGAAAATAAGTACCAAAACTGTTTTCCTCTAGGTAATGAGGAAGGTTGAGTGCTGTAGTAATTAGCAAGTTATTTAGTGCTTACACGTTCTGAACAAGTGCTGATCACAAATAAGCAAATTCAAGTGCTAAAAGTAAGAATCTGTATCTGGACTAAACTAGTTACAGGAAAGGGGGGAAACAAGTGCAAATGTGGGCTTTACAATTTCTGGGCCAGAACCACTCCTTGTGCCCAGTAATGACTCCGTCTTCATTTCGTATGGAGTTACATGTATTGGTAACGTATTTAAATATGATTATTAAGATCTGTTGCTCCTACTACTATTGGAACTGTCTGGGTATCTTTCTTCCACATTGCTCTCGTTTCTGCCTGCAAATCCTGATATTTAATGACTTTGTGTCTCTCTGTACGCAAGAAACTGTAGTCACTGGATGTACCGATTTCAATGATCAATGCTACTTTTGTTTTCTCTTCACGGACCACTATATCTGGTTTTCTCACCTATGTGATGTAAACTTCATCATCTTCTATGATGTTTTGCGGCTCACGTTTCCAGTGTTTTTCACTACTTCAACATTATAATGTTTGCACGATCCCCAGTGCAACAGTCTTGCCACATTATTTTGCCTTTCAGTATACAGTCCTTCTGCCATTAGTATATCACAACCAGCAACAAGGTGTGTGACTGTTTCCAATTCTGTTTTACAAAACCTGCATTTGTCTGTTTCTCCCACATGTTCATCGGACTTTGTAAACCAACATGTACATGACCTACGGTCTTTTGCTGCCAATATTAACGTTTCATCTTTTGGTTTGAATTTGCCTCTCCTTAACCATTCTTGTGTCCGATTCTGATCAACATGAGGTTCTTCCAGGAGTTCTCTATACTTGCAACTATATTTTATGCGTTTTCCACATTTCTTGCCTTGTCATCTGATCCTTCACCTTATATTCTTTCTTTTGTTTTTTGGCACATTCCGTTGCTACCTGAAGTTTATCTACTTCTAGTTTGATTTCCATTCCCGCTTGACGCTGATATGCTTCTGCTAGATTAAGAAGGGAAGTTATCTTAGAGTTATTCTCCTCATGTTTCAAAACTTTCACTAAGTTTGGGTCTTGTGAGGTCAGCAGATATGTATGCAGTCCCATGATTGCGGATCTATACGTGTAATCAATTTTGAGGAGGCCCATATCTCCTTCGGAACAGGGAATATATAATCTTGGTATGCAATCATTTTTATAAATAATTAGATGCACGTGAAGCATCCTTCTTGTTTTCCTGCCTAATCTATCCAACATCTTTTGGGGCTAGTCAATCACTCCAAAACTTTTAAGTTATGACAGGAAGAGCAAACTGGTTTATAGCTTGAATTTTGTTCCCAGATATCAATGCTGTTTTCAGGATTAATTTAAGTCTTCTAAAATATTCCTTGCCAAGTTTTATTCACATTTGTTCATGTTATATTGTTGATCCTTCATCAGTTCCCAAATATTTATACACTCCCTCTTGCTCAAGTTCTTTTATATCACATTCTTGTCCCAAACTGATATTTTCTTGGTGCTTGCTGTAGCTTTCCTGCTTTAAAGGTTGCTTTTGCATATTTATAAAAAAGAAATTACATTCTTATATCATCTGAAAAAGTTTTGACTACTTGCAGTTGTGGTTTCAATCCCTTACCTGAGGAGCTATACAGTTTAAAATCATTGCTAAAGAGAAGATGAGAAGTCTTTATACTTTGTTGCTTTCTGGGAGCCAAATTATAGCCATGACCAAATCCATTAAGCAGACAGCTTTATGGGTTAAGGGCAAGGCAAAAGAGCAACAGTGACAGAGAGTCAACCTGGAATATCCCCCTTTGGATTTTTATCCCTGGAATAATAATTTGTCCTTTATCATGACTTAACTGCAAAGTGGTTTGCCATTGTTTCATGGTCTCTGTGATGTAGTTCATCAGTGTAGGGTGTATCTTATACATTTTTAAGCACTATTTTATCCATGAATACGGGATATTGTTAACTGCTTTTTTGTAGTCAATCCAAGCCATACTTAGATATGCCCCCTTTTTACAGTTCTCCACTATGACTTTATTTAACAACAAATGATTCTTTGTTCTATATGACTTTATTTTATTGATCTTTTGTTCTATTGCCATAATTGAGTTTTCTTCAAAATGACTATAAACTCTGCCGGCATCAATTCCAGTGTATAGTTTATAAGTCATCAGAAGGCAAGTTATTGGTCTATAATTTTTAGGGTAGCTTGCAAGTTCACTCTTAAGTAAGAGCACTGTTTTCTTTCTGTTGTTAGCCAGGTTGGTGTCTGTTCAGGGTGCGCATATAGATAGTTCTTACTCATGGCTAAATCTTTGTACAGAGATGTTAACACTTTTAACCAGAAGTTAGGTACTGTGTCTGGGGCTGGGGTTTTCTAGTTAGAGGCTTTTCTTAACTTTGTTTCAATCTCTCTGGCTGTTACTTCATCCCATTTCCTATCCTATCCTTGGAACTTCTTATTCTTCCTTTTACTTCTTCTATCAATTTAGCATCTTTGTTATGTTCCACAGGATTTTCATAAATACTTCAAAATATATCTATTTCTTCTTTTTTTGGTGGTCTTTCAATTCCTTTCATCTTGTTTCCCAGTACTCTATAAAACATTTTTGAGTCATCAATTAATTGTTTATTTTGTACTTTTGCTTTATATTTATCTGTGTATCTTCTAAGTTTTTCTGCCTGTGCTGATATTTTTAGTTTATTATTTGCGATAGTACATGATAAACCCTGATCTGTTATAATACCGCACATTACTTTTATCTGTCTATATTTCTGAGTATTTTGTTGATCTGTTTCCTCTTCTATACTCTTCTAACAGTGACACCTCTTGTCTTAATTGATTTACAGTTTTCTCTATTCGATACTTCCATGATGGTAATCAATTTCTCCCCTTCCTTTCCCTTACTACCCTGTGTTCTTCTGTTAGAATTTATCTGTTATTCCTGTATGTATGTATGTATGTATGCATGCATTTGCATTGTTTACATGCTCAATCAGCATTTATACATTTTGCACTGTCTTTCCTTGTCTTTGGCTATTCTGTTGTTATTTTCCAATCTGCTTTTTACATTGAAACCATTTCTAAATGTAAATAGAGGTTCTTCCCTGATTTTATCAAATAAACCTTCCTGATGACCAAATATATGTCAATATTTTCTTAGAATGTCCTTTATACTTCTGTTGTCTGTTGAATAAGATAAACACAAGGACAGATTATAATTTTTACTGCTCTTATCTTTGTTCTTGATCCTTAATGGTTCATTTAATATTGGTGGAATGAACGTTCCCCTTTCAGAAACCGCTTCCTTTACTACATCGACCAGTTTTACTGGACACCGTCTTTCTAAAACCATACATTTCAATTTTGAAACTTCTTCCTAAAAAACTCTCTCGTCAGAAGTCAGACGAGATAATCTAATGAACTGTACCTTAACTATATTATATTTAACTTTGTAATTATGGCCACTGGTATAATTTATGTAGGAATTACTAAATGTTGGCTTCCTGTTAATTCTTTAATGATATAAGACCTCAACAAAATAAAGTTGCACGCATCCGCTATGTTTAAATAACTTTAACATTTATCGCCTAATACATCTTTACTAACCAAGAGAGCAGGTGAACTCAAAGACACACACACACACACACACACACACACACACACACACACACACACACACACACACACACACACACGGATACATTTAAAAGCATCATTATACATTATAGGGTCCTTCTATAATTTAACTTCATAGTACGGTAACTAGATCATTCAATCCCAGTGTCACTGTAGCATGCAGCAGTAGTTGCCAATATAATTCTTTTATATCTAGTAAGGTTTCCATATCTACAGTAACCATTTTGCTTTAATTATTTACTTTGTGTGATTTGTTGGACTGCACTTTACTTTTGATCGTTTTACAATATTTAGGCAGCTGCTATAAGTGTAGAGCAGTATCTTGGTTCTTCAACAAACACATAAATATTCTAGCTAACAGTACAGAAGAATAGATAAGTTAACAAATAATTTTCTTTTCATAATACAGAATATTCACCAAAGAATATTGCAACTCCATACTCCCCTAGTTATAGAAATGGACCTTGGTACATAGTCACTTTATGCTTGAATCCCCTTCAGAAATCATGTACTTGTCCTACTGAATCCTCACGTTTGCTGACCTATAAGTGGAAATTAATTTTGACTAGATTTCAGATTCCAAAGCAGTGATCACTAACCCCAATAACAGCATAAGCTCATGACACAACACATAACACAACTGCAGTCTTCCTGGGGTTTACTCTATGTTCCAAGGTTTTCCAATTATAATGGAGGGATGCTGCAACTAGACAAAGAGTACCATAGATGCTGCTTTATAAATGTTTTTTAGCTAATAAGCATCACTATAAATAATGAAGAAAAGAAGCAGAAAGAAAAATATTATTATTTGAACATTGTGCCTTTCAAAAGGGTGGCCACAGTGGTTAGCATTGCCGCCTCACAGCAAGAGGTTCACCGGTTTGATCCTTGGCTGGGGTGCCTTCTGTGTGGAGTTTGCATGTCCTTCCTGTGGTCATGTGGGTTTCCTCCAGGTGGTCTAGTTTCCTCCCACATCCCAAAGACATGCTGTAGGTGGATTGGACTCTAAACTGGCCCTAGGTGTAAGTGAGTGCATGTGTGTGCCTTCTGTGAAAGGTTGGTCACCGAGCTGGCAACTCGACACCGTAAAACTCCACTGCCAGTCATGAGCAGACAGGTGATCCGCTGTGGCAACCAATAAACGGGGAAAAGCTGAAAGAAGAAGAAGATTGTGTCGTTCAAAAATTACCCTTAGCACTGAATTAGTATTTTGTTTATATATAAAACACATTAGTTTGGGCAAATTGGTACTGTTACCTTATGTGCTTCCTTTGCTAATGCCAGAACCTTCTGCTGGGAATCCTGCTCAAAATATGTCTTGTCATGTAAAAAATTAGACTTTATTTTCTGTAAATTGTCTGCATGCTGTACTCTCATTTTAATTACTTCTTTCTCCAGGTCTTTAATCTGAGATAGTTGTTCTGCTTGAAGATCCTGAAAGTGTAAAAAGAGTTAAAGCACATAGATTAGTTAATTTAAAGTTACAGTGCATTACACACGTATGATGGTTATATAAAATGAAACATGAATCATTACTGTTGTTTTGCCCGGTGTTTTACCAGTTTTAACATAGGGGACAGTTGCTTGTCTGCTTTATTACAGCAGGTCTTCAACAAAATGGGACACCATCTTTGAAGCAGTTCTCCTCAGTGCCAGTCTTTAAATTTTCTTTCTTGTAGTTCAGGTGCTTGAGGTACTCGCCAAAAAGGCAGCTTTATGAAGGAGAAGTCATCTTTGCAATAATTTTCAACCTACTGACTTACTCAGTTTGTGAAGTATGATGTTTCATCAAATTTTTATTGGAAGTTCCATTCTCCAACTTTTCCTTCCTGCCTATTCTGGTTTTATGCTGAGAACTCCCAGGAACTGATCTTATGCTAACTTTGCATAAAATGTTGGTAGGCTAGCATCACAATCAGTTCTTCATGGTAAGAAACCAAGTAACTGCAATCATATGTGTAGATAAATGTGGAAAGACAAGGAAGCATCAGTACCCCAGAAGAAAAAGACAAATCCATTTAGGGATGAAAACATCAGAACACAACAGAGGGGAGGGGGTGGTGGAGGAAAGGAGACCTTACTGCACAGACATCTTGTTCAAAGATCTTTTTTTCTAGTGAGCACCTCATACAACTTGACTGACTTTGGGAAAGTCATCAGGACACTGGGTGTAGACATCTTGCTAATCTATCTGTCAGTAAATCAACGTTTCGCAGAGGGCAAGTCTTAATATTTTGGCAAAATAACAGTATTCAAATCAAAATAATCCTTGCTAAAGGCAAGAGTATAGACAACACAAAAGTAAAGGCAATGCTTTAATTTAGGACTTTTGAGTTCACTTAGGTTTTCTAGGCTCACCATATTATCTCCACACTGAAAAATACTGAAGCTATATACCACAAAGTCAAAGAAGGACAATGACACTACATTGGTAGGAAAAGGTCCAGTAGAATACTGAAATCAATATCACATGAGGGGCACTCATCAGCCAAATTTACTGCCAGGAATGCTACTGAGAGCATCTCATAATACCTTTTATATCCTGAATGTGCCCATTCAATAAATAGTTACCCATTTTCTAAATCACATATCCCAGTGGGAGTCAAAATATTAGCAAACTGAACAGGAAAGACCAGACATCCTTATCGCCAGTACTCCCCAGCTCCTCTTGTGGGATCACAAGACATTCCCCAAGCATGCTGACAGACACAGTTCTCTAGTATGTCACAGATCTGTACTGGGGCCTCCACCCATTAGGCCTTGCCTAGAAGATATCTTTACCAGATGTCCAGTCAAGTTGAACTGGATACTCACCCCACAAGATCAGCATTTCTAATCAAAGATTTTCCTAGACTGCTGAGCTCCTCAGTCTGTCACAGAAAGTGATCCCAGGAACTCTGTAAGGGAACCTCATTTTCACTGCTTTTATCTGCAGTTTTTTTTCCTTTTGGTCATTAACAAAAGATGATGGCTGTAAGTTGAGTATGGGGATAGAGAGTGAGCAAAAAACTGAGCAGTGAATTCCCTGACACAGCTCTTTTAACTAACATAGTCTGGTACAACACCTGCAAAACTGCCAACAGTACTCCAACCTGCTGGTCCATCTCCTGATCCCCTTTGCCCTCTCCTGTGAACAAGTCAGTGCAGTTGTCTGAGAGTGCTCAGCATAACACTAGATGAAAGAATATTGGAACCATTGCTACACAAAATTACGTAGACTAAGCAGAATAGTAAGAGTCTTAAATGTACTACTGTTGAAGGCAGATTTCCTTCTTCCAATAATATCTTTATAGTACATCAGATCTGATGTATGCATATCTGTAGTCCTGTTCTGTGATTGTTAAAGGGCAGCCCACCTATAAAGGACAGCACACCATATAGTTGTCAGAGTTCTTATTTGATACCTAGGAGAGGTTTATAGAATTATTTATGAACAAATCAAGCTAAAGGAAGCTTACATATATGGATTATAAGCAGTAACTCCTGGGCGGGCCTCAAGGAAGGGTGTCCCGGAGCACAGTTGAGCCAAAGGATGCCTTGCTCCTAGAAATAATATTGAATTTATAATGACAGACAAAGATGCGAGTCTTAGACCCAGTGGCTGCAGCACAAATCTCATCAATCAAAGTCCTGGAACAGAATGCAGATGATGTAGCCATAGTTCTGGTAGAGAAAGAAGTTATGTTACTTACCATAATGTTCCATCTGTGTAGTCGATCTTCATTCTTTCCTCACAAATGGGTTCACATCTGATCCCTCAGATCCAAGTTGGCTGATGCTACAGCTCGTAGCCACCAGATCTCTCGAGCGTCTCCCTTACCCATAATGCACTGTGTCAAATACTTCAGTTCTTGTTTGCTGCTATATACCGTAAAAGGATACAGAGAAATATGGGAAGCCATATCAAAAGTCGTATAAACAGGTAAATGTACATATTCAGAGACCATGTAACTGCTTGTTCCTCCAGAAGTCATGGACAGGCGTAGGTGGGAGGAGATGACAGGAAAGAATGGAGATCGACAGCACAGATATTATGGCAAGTACATAACTTCTTTATCTGATGCTGTCAGTCTTCATTCTATCCTCACAAATAGGACAGCATCCCTAGCTACTTGAATCCAGGGTAGACTCAAGGAAGTATATTCCTGATCACCATAGAACCAAATGATGCCCTACCTCTGGAGACCATATCCAATTTGTAATGAGTAATAAAGGGATAAGGAGTAGCCCAAGTTGCTACTGCACAAATGTCATCCATAGACATCCTAGATTGGAAAACTGTGGAAGTAGTCACAGATCTAGTGGAGTATCCTTTCAATGGATGTGTAAGAGAAATGCACAATTTATTAGAGACAAATGAGATGGAAGTTGTTAACCCACTTTGCTAGAGTAATTGTAGAACCGATTTTCCCAATTTAGATCCAGAAAAGGAAACAAATAGTTGGTCTGCTTTCCTGATTCTTTCTGTTCTATGCAAATTGAAATGTAACTGTCTATGAACATCCAGTAAATGTAAAATATATTCTCCTTTGTTTGTAAATTTAGGAAAAAATAATGGCAAATTGATAGAACTATTTATGTTGGATTCTGACACCACATTTGGAAGAAAGGACAGATTGGTTCGTAAGGTCACTCTATCTCTGTGGAAAAACCAAGTAAGGAGGTTTAGAAGGTAATGCTTGGCTCTCAGAAATCCTTCTTGTGGAAGTGATGGCAACCAAGAAAATGTCTTCCAAGGCAGAAATATAAGGTCACATGTAACTGCTGGTTCAAAGAGAGGTTGTGTGAGACACTGCAACATTAAATTTAGGTCCCATGGATGCGTAGGGTCTTTAAAGGGAGACTTTAGAAGGAGTGTACCTTTTAAGAAGGCCTTGCGAGAAGAACTTGTGAGAAGCTATAGGTATGCCATTCAATCCTGTAGGGTAATTAGAAATGGCTGCTAACTGTACCCTAATGGTTGAGGTACTACCGCCATTTTGAAAAAGGTGAGCAAGAAAGTCTAAAATGTGATAAACAGAAACTGAAAAGGGGTCAAGTTTATGCTGCTCAGCCCAAATGGCAAACCTTTTCCATTTACTACAATATGTTTTCCTTGTCAAAGTTTTATGGGAAAACAGGATTATACATTGGGCAATTGATGAGAGCATAGACTGCTTGGCTACTAAGGGAAGTGGAGAAACCAATCAGTTAGTTTGAGGTTTGGTATATCTGGGTGTAAGATGCCCGTCAGCTGAGACAGGAGGTCTGGAGTCGTATCTAGGTTCCATGGTGGCTGAAGCAGGCCACAGAAAGGGAAACCAAATTTGTCGAGGTCAGTAGGAGACAAAGAGGATCACTATGTTCTTTGACCTGGCAAGCTTTCTGCAGAAATTTTGGAATCAATGGGGTTGGTGGGAATGCATAAAGGAGACCAGGAGGCCAATTGTGAAGTAAAACATTCCTCGGTCACAGTCCCTGTGGGGGTGAATCAGGGCAAAGTAGTTGTGCATTTGTTGATTAGGTGAGAGGCAAAAAGACTGCAGCATGGCTGGCCCCATCATTGGAAAATCTCCTCTACCACCTTCTCACTGAGGGACCACTCATGTGGAAGTAGTATGCACCTGCTCAGTTTGTCTGTAATCATATTTGATCTCCCCGGAATGTGCTTTGCTAAAAGAAAGTGGTCTGAAGAGATCCCCCACTGCCAGACCTGACCGCTTCTCGACACAGTGAGTAAGATTTGGTTCCCCCTGTTTGCTGAAGTACCAGACAACTGACATGTTGGCCGTTTGAATCGCAATTGTCTCAGACGGAAGAACATCTTGAAATGCTCACAACGCCAAGAGCAATGCTCTTGTCTATACAAAATATATATGCAAATTGGCCTCTTCCGGGGACCAAGTACCTTGGACTGTTCTCCCCAGATAATGCCCCCCCACCCTATCTGGGAGCATCCATGGTCCCTATGGCTTTGGGCTGTTGGGGAATGAATGGACAGCCATGGAGTAGTTGATCAGACTGGATCCACCAATAAAGATCTCTTCTGCACATGTTGGCAATTTTTATCTGATATGACACTGATTGATGAAAGATTGACCACTGGGTAGTCAGCATCCACTGTAAGATCCACATGTAAAATCTGGCCAAAGGAATTAAGGTTATCACTGTAGTCATGAGGCTCAGAGTTCCGAGGACTGTGAGGGCTGAGATTGATGTATTGTCTATAACCTTCTTGACCTGTGACCTTACAGTTAGAACTCGGTAAGGTGGAAGGGAAGCAATGGCACTTTTCATGTTGAGCAGTGCTCCAATAAATTCCAGTGTCTGAGTTGTTTGGAATTGTGATTTGTTGTAATTTATGGTAATTCCTAGGATAGCACTGGTGTGGAGAACCTGATCTCTTGACTGTAAGAGTTGATGCCTGGTCAAAGCAGTACTGAGCTAGTTGTCCAGGTAGGGAAACATGTAGAATCCCTGCAGTCTGAGATGTGCTGCTGCTACTACTGCCATGCATTTGGTAAACACCCTGGGGGCTGTAGTGAGTCCAAAGGGCAGTACTTTGAATTGGTAATGACTGGTTCCCAGCCAGAGTCGTATGTACTTCTTGGACCTCCAGTTCATCTTTATGTGATAGTAGGTATCCTGGAGATATACAGAGCACATCCAGTCATCCTTGTCCAGAAAGGGGTGAATGGACTGAACTGTGACCATCCGGAACTTGGTTCATTGAACAGATTTGTTTAGATTTGTGAGATCCAAAATTGGTCTCCAGTCCCCTGTCTTTTTTTGGCACCAAAAAGAACCTTGAGTAGGTTCCAGATCCTATCTGGTCTGGTGGGACCTCTTGGATGACTCTTTTTTTCTAGCAGCTTTCGAATCTGAACTTCTGCTTGATCCCTCTGACTGGGTGGAACATCGGGGATTTTCTGAGACTTGGGAGTGGAAGAGAAAATTATATTATATAACCTCTGGATATAATCCTCTGCACCCAAGTATTTTTTGTTAATTCTAGCCAGGCTCTCTGGTGCAGGGACAATCTTCCCCTGACTGTTTCCAGAGGTGGACAGTTGGGCTGCCATTCAGGAGCGCTGGTAGGGTTTAACATAGAAAGACTCTTGTGAACCCTGGTTTCGCGGGCCACCTCTGCCACGAGGCCAACAATGTTCATTAGAGTTCCCCCCTTTGCTTCTGGGGGTACTTCCTCCATGTGTGTCATGGAATTTTGAACCACATTTTCTGGCCACTCTGTTGAGTCCTAGAGAAGGATCTTGGGAGGTTGAAAAATGTATGCCCATGGCAGACAAGGTCTTACCATCTTTCTCACACCTGGAGAGCATTTCTTTCATTTTGGGCCAAAGCGAGTTGCGCCATCAAAGGGAGCACTGATGAAATTGGGCTTGAATGGCTCCACAAAGTTGCATAAGCATATCCAGGCATGCCTCCTCATAGAAATGCCTGAACCTTCAGCTCTTGAGGTTCCTTCTGCTATGTTGGAAATTAACCTAATGAAATTATTTGAAATAGCCTGTAGGGTTGCCAACTGAAAAGTTACATAATAACCTCTGCAGATACAATCTTGAGAGAGTATTTGATGACTCTTTGGTCAAATCTCTCTGAAATCTACAAAACATGCCAGATACTTCAGTGATTGTAATACAAAGGTTGCTGAAGCAAAGACATGCTTCCCTGGTCTGTCCATTGCCTGTGACTCCCTGTTGGGGGATGGACAGTGGAACCCTCATCAGCTAGTTCCTTCTTTGTGGTCACCGCAATTACCATGGCATCAACTGGAACCCCTTTCCCCCAAAACTGTCCTCAAGCAGTGCCATTTTTCTGTCCGGTCTCCAAGGTATGGCTCTGTGGAGTCAGGCTCCTTCTATTCCCACTTAGAGATCTTGTCTATGAGCTCATCAGCGGTCAGAATCACCCAGGAAGTAGACGGTCTTGTACCAAAAGCCTCCAGGTGAACAGATTCTTCCAGCGTAGGGTTGGAAGATGTCCAGCCACCATTCTGTTTCAGGATCTCTAGTATATCTCCAAAGGGAACATATTCAGGAGGTGACTGTGGAGACCCTTCGCCTTCATCAAAATCCGTGTCTTTGGTGGCAGACTCCTGTGGGTAGTCTAGGTGTTTCCTCTTGCACATCCTTTTCCTTGGTACTTCATTAGTGGGATGTTCTGGTGAAGTCTCAGAAGAGGAAATCAAAATTCGCTGAGAGAAAACCAGAGGTTTCAGTAAAGAATGTCCCTGTGGAGTGAGTAGTTGAGGCTCCAGATGCTCAGGCATCATGGGATCCGAGGGGGAAGCTCCATCAGAGATGCCAAGACACTGAACACTCTCTTCAGAGCCTCAAAAGTAGAGTGAAAAGGAGCCAGAGAGAGCCTCTGATCTGAGAAACCGGGTTTCTGAATTGCCACCTTCCTCTGATCCATTGGCACTGCCGCTAGGAGAAAATCAGAGCAGAACTGTCCAGTGCTGAGGAACACAGGCAGATACAAAAACTTCAGAGTTGAATGTTGCACCCCAGACCCGGCCAGCAGACTTCGGCTCCGAGAGTTCTCCTGATCCGAAAAGAAAGGAAGTCTTAGAGAAGATGTCGGATCCAAAGATAAGGAGATCCTCGGATCTCAGACTGACAGATCCATACGACTGGGAATCTGAAACTCTAATAAGACAGCAGATGGCGTTAGAGGAGAAACTTGCAGGGGTGGTGTGGTGGAAGGTCAGACTACCTGACCCAAGGGAAGACCAATCTGCTCCTGATCCAAGAGAATCTCCCTCACCACTCTCTCCACATCTTCTTTTATCAGACGTCTAGAAGAATGAGCAGAATAAATGGAAGGGGATGCTGATCTCTGCAGAAAGGAAGATGGAAGCTTGTCTGGTACTGGGTCAATCGACAGAGAGTATCTAGTATAAGGACAATACAGACTCTCCAAAGGTTGTGTCCGATCTGACTTTGATTGAGCTGGAACCATTGTATTTGTTTTTGAAGTTGTAGGATCCGAAGGCACAGTCAGATATGAAAGTTTCATCTTTTTCTAATCTGGGGTTCAGACCGGATGTTTAGCACTCTATTTCCATGAAGAATCCGAGGAAGAATTTGACGAGGTGGAAGGCTGTGATTTTGGAGATTGGGATATAGCTTCTCAAAAAGAAGGAAGGAGACCTTTTAATATTATTTTTACATTCAGTTAAGGCTCGCAGATTGAATCCATGATAAAGCGAGCAATCTTCCTGTAAGTGGAACGTTAACAAATGTTAAATAAATAAAATTAAATTAAATAAATAAAAATAAATAAAAAGTGTAATGGACCCAGGAAGTAAATACAAAAGGAGTGTGCTTCTGAGATAGGCAACTTATATCCACATTTGGAACATTTCTTAAATCCTGCAGGTTTGCCATTCATCATGTAAGTATATTTCCACAGTAACTATACATCAAAATTCAAGATAAGAAAATAAAAAAAATAGTAAGCAACTAAGGAAGGAGAAGGAATACCACCAATGGTAAGAAGAACTAGGACCAACTCATAAGAAAGAGGGAGACACTAACGATAGTATCTAGCAGTAACAAGTACAGAGGAGACTGAAGAAAAACAGATGAAAGGACTATAATCCTCAAGTTCAGTGGAAGAGAAGAGTAGGCAAGGAAATACCAACAATGGTATGTCGATATTCATGTCTATCTTAGCAGACAGATTAAATAATACTATTTCAATATTAATTCATAAAGACCAAACCGGGTTTACCAAAAACAGAAAGGTACAAGACAATGTAATTAGATTACTGTCCTTAATAGACTTAGCAAACAAGAAAAAAATGAGCTTTGTATTTTAAGCCTTGATATAAATAAATCTTTAGACTCCCTAAGTTGGCCAAATCTGTTTAAAGCTCTGCAACAATACAATTTCTCCCCAAACTTTACAGGATTAATTAAAAATTATTTGAAAAGTCCATAGCCTATGTAAAGACTGGATCTTATCTTATCTATTTGAAATATTAAGAGGTACTAAGCAGGGGTGGCCCCACTCCCCATTACACTTTTCCCTGACTATTGAGCCTCTTGCAAATTATGTTAGAAATAATGATAGCATTAAAGGATACAAAGTGTCAGACAAATTATCCCCAAGATATAACTGTTTGCTGATGACCTACTAATAACTTCTAATGATATTGAAAATTCAGTAGATCACCATTTACATAATCTAGACTTATTTGCAAACATCTCTGGTCTAAAATTCAATCACAACAAAACTCAGGCACTTCTAGTGAATAAAAATGTTACTATGAAACTTTGATCAAAAAGAGACATAAACTGGGAGGACATGCATATTAAATATCTAGGTATCATTATTGAATCTAATTATAAAAACAATCACTCACAGCTAATTACCAACAACTTATAAACTCAACTGCTAGTCTAATAAACAGTTGGAACAGAATCTTCTTCACATTTGAAGATAGAATAACTTTAATCAAAATGATACTGTTACCTAAAATCTTATCCATTGGCCAAGCTCTAATAATTCCCCCACCTGTCAAAATTAAACAGAAAATTAATAACTTATTATTCAACTTCCTTTGGTATCACAAAAAAACATTAATTTCTCTTCTCTGGCACAGCACAAGCTGGGATAAAGGAGGTACAGGGTTTCCAAATATTGATTTTTATTTAAACTCTGCATTTATTAACATAGTGTTGTTTTGGAATAATACTTCTTATACATCATACTGGAAATCAATACATGAAACCTTACTTCTTAATAGCGATAGGACATTGCTTGAACCATATACTCAAATACATACAGACATCTTTATATGGATTTTAAAAATATACATTCAAAGTGAAAGGTCAGAACTTGTTCTCACACCTCTTATAAACCAAATATTGCCATTGTTTAAAAAGCTTATGTTTTCTAATCAATTAAGAATTTATTAATAATTATGTTTCTTATTGCTTACACAAATGAATGTTTGATATATTTTGATACTCAGAAAATGTTAGAATTTAAGAAGGGTGGCCTATTATATTGGAATCAATTTCTCTCAGCTAATAAAATAAGTTCTGCAGACTATTTGATCAGCAGATATAGTTTGCAAAATTGAAATTGGCTGGACATCCAAACTTGTAAGGATTTTGTACATACTAAGCTCATACAGTACAATAAGAGTAACTTAAAATCTTGTATTTTATCTCACCAATTATTAATATCTCACTCAAGAACATTTTGTGCATATCTGTTATTTATAAGATTCTCGGAAATGATTTTAGCAAAACAGATGGTTCTTTTTGGAATTATTCAAGTGAACTTAATAGACAAGTATTCTCAAAAAAAGATAAAAAAAAACTTTGTTTACAGTCAGTGAAGGAATCCACATCTTCACTGCTTTGGCGTGTATATACATGGACATATATATATATATATATATATATATATATATATATATATATATATGTGTGTGTGTGTGCGTGTGTTTTTCACCCCCACATAGACCAGCAATAATGTACAAAAAAGATGAAATGAAATGCTGGAGATGTTGACACCCTGATGCTAACTGGATACATAATGGTTGTTAACTGCAAAATAATTTCCCCATTTTGATTAGACTTTAAATATATTTGTAACGCTCTAAGGAATGACAACTGTATAATTTCTGACTCCCTTATCCTTTTCAGTGTTCTTGTTCCTGAAGTCATTCCTAAAAAAAAACATATTTACTATAGTCTATCCTCTCTATAGCAAGGAAAATTGTTACTAAAAATTGGAAATCCCAATCTACTCCTGTCTTTAAAGTTGTGTTTATTCATCTTATGAAATACATTTGTAAGAATGAGAATGCTACTATAAAAGCAAGGACTAACAACATAACTCATCATTTAATTGCTTGGACAAAATTGTCTAATCTGTTAGAGAAATATTAAGTGTTCTCCTATGTATATATATTTTTTGGTTGTTATGGACATTGTATATAGTTTATCTGTTTTATCTTGTTACTATACTGTTAAGTTATCGTGTTATAAAATGAATAAAAACATTTTTGAAAAAAAAAAGAAATGAAAGGGCAAGGCAAAAAAAGAAGGAGGAAGACTGTAAACTACAAATAGTAAAACAATAAGGACTGAAAGGATAAAAGATAAGCTATGTAGAGAAAGATGTTTAATAGAAGAGTTTTCAAGAAAAAAAAATACTTTACTTATCTAATGGCTCCAGAGAGACTGGTAGACCACTTTTGTTAGTTTGAAGCAGCAAATATTCTCCTTTATTAGAGAAATTTGGAAAGAAGACAGATCAATTGTTTGATTAATATTCATATCAGAAATAACCTTAGGCAAAAAGGAGGGATTAGTACGTAATGATACTCTGTCCCTATGGAAGACCATGTACGGATGTTTTATACACAAGGCTTGTAACTCAGAAATTCATCTAGCTGAAGCAATGGCCACCAAGAATAAGGTTTTCCACCATAAAAATTTTAAGTCACAATTGGAGGCAGATTCAAATGGGGAGTGAGTCAAGGCATGTAGAACCAGAGTAAAATTCCATGGCTCAATCAGTTGTTTGAAGGGGGGTCTAATATGTAAAACTCCCTTCAAAAAGGTTTTACAGAGATAGTGAGAGATTAAGGAGGAGCCTTCAAAACCATTTTGGAAGTTAGAAATTACTGCCAGATGTACTTGAATGGAAGAAGCTGCAAATCCAAAGTGTAGGAGATTAGATGGATAATCTAAAACCATGGATAGCAGTGCCGAAAAGGGATTTATTCCTTTTTCGCTAGACCAACTAATGAGTCTCTTCCATTTGCTGAGTTAAAGTTTCCTGGTGGATGGTTTATGGGAAGCCAGAAGAATGTGATGGACAGGGGAGGATAGTTTGTTCTGCCTGGCAATCACTGGAAGTGGAGGAACCAAACTGTTAGCTTGAGGTTTAATAAATTTGGATATGTCAATCTCTGTGGATGTGATAATAGTTCTGGAGTTGGATCCAGAATCCAAGGTTGCTGCAGTAGGTGAGGCCAAATGAAAAGGAACCAAATTTGTCCAGGCCAGTAGGGTGCAATGAAGTTTACTCTGCTTTTCAACACTCAAGCCTTCATCAAGAATTGGGGGACCAGTGGGAGTGGAGGGTAAGCATAAAGAAGTCCCATGGGCCAATTGTGTACAAGAGCATCCCTCAGGGACTCCCCCTTTGAGGAAATTAGGGCAAAGTAGCTGCTGCATTTGTGATTTGTGGGGATGCGAACAGATTGCAGCAAGGCTGGCCCCAGCGACTGAATGTCTTCTTCGCTATGACAGGATTGTGGGATCACTCATGAGGCAGGAGAATACATCTGCTCAGCTTGTCTGCAATTACACTGGAATACCTGGGAATGTGCATTGCTAACAGAAAGCGGTTGGATGCTATCGCCCATTGCCAAATTCTCATGGCCTCTCGACACAACAGGTAGGACTTGGTTCTGCCTTGTTTGTTGATGTACCAGACTATTGACATGTTGTCGGACTGGATGGCAATTGTTCCTGAAGGGAGAAAAAATTGAAATGCTTGCAATGCTAGAAGCACTGCCTTCAGTTCTAGAAAACTGATATGCAGATTGGGCTCTATGGATGACCAAGTGCCTTGGACAGTCTTTCCCTGGTAGTGCCCCCCCCCACCCGATCAGAGAGGTGTCCGTAGTCACTATGGCTTTGGGCTGAGAAGGTGAGAAAGGTCGACTTCATAGGTTGTCTTCTGGCTTCATTCACCAAATTAAGTCTTGTTTGCACCGATTTGTTATCTTGATCTAAACTGTCATGGGGAGATTCAAAGGGGACCATTGTGTTAGCAAAAGTCAATGAAGAAGCCGCATGTGCAGTCTTGTCAATGAGACCATTATTATAGATGCTGCCATGGACCCTAGTAGTTGAAGGACTGCTCGAGACGGCACTTTGTCCTATCACTCGGAGTTACGATCAGAGTCTCTCTATCCTGAGAACGGGAAGGTAGACTAGACAAGACTGGGTATCAAATTCTGCCGCTATGAACTCCAGTCTTTGAGAGAGGATTAGTTTGCATTTGTCCTTTTTTACTGTTATCCCTAGGTGTTTCAAGAGATGTAGGGTGTAATGGATTGCTGAGATTAGTAGATGCTTGGGGCAGTGAGGAGCCAATTGGCTAGATATGGAAACACCCGGAATCCTTGCAGTCTCAAGTGAGCTGTTACCATTGCCATGCATTTGGTGAACACTCTGGAGGCTGTGGAGAGACCAAAGGGCAGTGCTCGGAATTGGTAGTGATTGGCTCCCAGCCGGAAGCGGAGAAATCTTCTGGAGTGCTTGTCCTTTTTTATGTGGTAATACGCATCCTGAAGATCTATAAAGCACATCCAATCGTCTTTGACCAGGAAGGGGAGTATAGACTGTACCGTGACCATCCGGAATTCTGCTTGTTTGACAAATTTGTTTAGGATGCTGAGGTCCAGAATTGGTCTCCAGTCCCCTGTTTTTCTTTGGCACTAAAAAGAACCTTGAGTAAAAAACAGATTCTATTTGGTCTGGAGGAACTGTTTGTATGACTCTTTTTTGAAGCAGCTTTTGAATTTCTAGAGCTGCTGATTCCCTCTGACTAAGTGGAACATCGGGAATGTGCCTTAAAGGCCTTGGGAAAATACTGAAGGGAATGTGATAACCTCTGGTAATTGTCATCTGCACTCAAGAGTCTGTGGTTATTTTTTGCCAGGCAATGTGGTGCAGAGAAAAATGACCCCCGACTGCCTCCAGGGCCAAGCAATCGGGTCGCTCTTCAGGATTGCTGACAGGGCTGTCCAGAGAAAGAATCTCTGGGCCCCTGGTTACGTGGAACCCCTCTGCCTCTGAAGGGGTGTCTTCAGCTGAGTTCCCCCTCTACCCTGTGGGGAAAACTCGCCACGTGCGTCACGGAAAGGACCTTGGGATTTCTTTCTACCACATCTTTCCACTCCTCTGTTTTCTGGAATAGGATAATTGAGGTGTGGAAAAACATACGCCTATGGCAGACAAGGTCTTACCATCCATTTCACACATGGCTAAAGTGTCTTTTACCTTTGAGCCAAAAAGAGACGAGGCCTCTATGGGGGCATTTAGGAAGGAAGACTTAAAAGGATCTGTGAAGTCACATAGATGCATTCAGGCATGATGTCTTGTAACAATGCCTGCACCCGATACTCGAGCAGCCTCTTTGGTAGAGTGGGAAATCAACCTCATGGACAAATTAGAGATGGACTCCAGGATCGCAAGCTGTGAGGCAACTTTGTCCTGTACCTCATCAGAGACTGCTTCTGCCAGGGTTTCTGACAGTACTGAAATTAGGTCTCTCTGAAGCAGAGTAAAATGTGCCAGATAATTCAGGGACCAGATGGCAAAGGTCACTGAAGAATATATCCTCTTCCCAAGTTTGTCTTTTGCTCAAGACTCCCTGTTTGGGGGATGGACAGTAGTGCTCTCCTCATCAAGTTCTTTTTTCATCTACTGGAAGGCCTTTGGACCAGTGTGGGTTGTCCTCTGGAAGGGAAAGAATTCTGTCTGGCCTCCAGGGGATAGATTCAATGGTAGTAGGACTCTTTCATGCACTCTGCACGAGTTGGACAACATCATCTGCACGCAGGGTCACCCAGGAGGTAGAGGGCCAGGCCCGGAAAGCCTGCAAGAATACGGACTCCTCAGAGGAAGGGGTGGTGGACTTCCAATCACCCCGCTGCTTCAGGATTTTTAAGATATCTGCAAAGGAGACATCATCAGGGGGAAACCGTGGAGACCCTTCCCCCTCATCGTAGTCCATATCTTCAGTCAGAGATTCCTCTGGGGAATCCATGTGCTTTCTCTTGCATGATCTCTTGTGAGGAACCTCCTCGATGAGAGCATCCGAGGAGGATCCTGCAGAGGGGGAGCCTTGTTGAAGGGTGTCTTGAGGTTCCGAAGCCCGGTGTCCAGGAGTAGTGGGCTGCATCAGCTGTAGCTCAGAGGAGGGAAAGGGCAGATCTCTGGTGCCAGAGGCACCAACTGAGAGCCTGCAGAGGCCAGTTCCCTCTCCATCACCTTGAAAGCAGGTCCTCCCAAAGAGGGGTGGGAGCCTGAAACTGAGAAAGACAACCTCAAAACTGGGATCACACCCTGCTCTGAAAAACCCACTGCCAGGGAGGGAGCCATGGCAGGAGACAGCTCTGTCAAAGCGATCGGAACTGTGGCAGATATCTGAAAAGGAGACGCCATACTAGGGAACACGATGCCGACAGGCCAGTCTTGGTCCCGACAATAGCCCGGCACAGGAAGATTCGAAGGCCAAAGGGTAGGCTCTGGTACCATGGTAAGATCTACCACTGGTACCGAAGAAGCTGGAACCGGGGTTGGTGTCAGTGACGAATGCTCCAAAACCTGCAAGGTGGTCGAAGGAGGAAAATATTGTGGAATCTTTGGAGAAGATCCTTCAGGTCCAGACGGGAGGGAGGGTTTGGATGGAGTTGATATTCCTCTGGCCGCCAAGAGCTGATCCATGAGCCTCACTAAGTCAAGTTCTGGAAGACTCTTGGAAAAGTGGGTGGACATCCCCGAAGGTGAAATAGGACGCTCTAAAAAAGTGCTGTATTGCTGGCCAAAAATGGGTCCACTGAGGGGGAATATCTGGTCCGAGGAGTGATTTCACCTTTCGGCACCGAGGTCAAAAGACCAATATGAAGTACAGGGAGGGGGGAAGTGACTGGATCTGGGACAACTACTTTTGGTGCCGAAAAGTGGATCAGTGCCATTGCTGAAGAAATTGTCAGAGCCGTGATCGGCGCGGGCATAGGTGCCGAAGAAGACGGCACCAAAGTCGGTTGTTGTCTTAGAACTGAAGTCAGTGCAAAGGTCAAAGTGCCGAGGATATTGCCAATTTGGGGACTTTTAGTTTCAAATCCAACTGTTTACTTTCAGTGTCATGAGGAGAGGAGTGTAAGGATTTGCTCCTCTTTTTATGTTATCTCTTAGGAGGGTAATTCAGCTAGGCAAAACGACAAACCAGATACAACACACACAGCTGGATAGAAACCTCAGAAGGCACACGGAGAATAAATAGAAACAAAATTTATTGTTAAGCGCTTTTCGTCTGTGCATTAACACAAACTTCCTCAGACAATTTAAAACACAAGAGCTCCACTATAAATACAGAAAAAGCAATTGGATAATAACCACTTCATTTACACATATTAAATTAAGTGCAATCAAACAATCAAGCATGGATCTTTGTTATATAAGTTTTTAAAGAAACAATATCAGAAAAGCTTAGAAACAGGCTTAATCAAACAAGCTTATTCTGATTAACTTAATCCAAGAATGGACAGGCACCTAAACAATAACCTTCACTCGAAACTAAAAAATTGTTGTTAAAATAACAAATAAAAATATTTATATTTATATATATAATAAATATTTATATTTATATATATAAAAAAATATATATAAACATTTATATTTATATACATAAAATTATTTGAGATGGGAAGGGAAAGTAAATCTCCGGACAGTATACTAAAAAACCAACATGTACTGTCCAATAGTGTAATACAAATACTTATTTCATAATTTACACTACTCAATAAAATATACAAACTAAAACAAAAAATATAAGAAGTATTTATAAGACATAATAAGAAATATAAATACAGAATTTATCTATTACTTATGTAAATATATTATCCATAAATTGTATGCAAACAATAAATATATATATGTTAAAACTATCTAATATACTGACTAAGAGCATGTTCCATTCATCTTAATAAACTTTTTATTTTTAAAGCACAACTAATAGAACAGCTTTCATTCAGACCTGGGAAATTATAAGCATTTAACCTTATCTGCCATAAGAGTTCTAATTCATCTAATCTAAGTGAATCAGAGCCACCCGAAAGTTATGAAAAACCTGATCTATTATGGTAAATTTAAAACTATGATTAGGAAACTGAACTATATGCTTGGCCAGTGCATTTTCAACTTTCTGTTTTTTAATAGCATACAAATGCTCGTACATACGGTCACAAAGTCTCCTTTCAGTTTTCCCTACATAATAAGCCAAACATGACTGGCATTGGGCTAAATAAACAACCATCTTAGAATTGCAATTAACTCTCAGCTTCTGATAATATTGAAAGTTATTAATACAGAATCTATTAGATTCAATCACATATGAGCAATACTTACAAGCCTGGCATTTAAACATGCCAGCTGTTCTTACTGGGGGTTTAACTTGTTGTTCAAAGAAAGCTTTCAGATTTTTACCTCTTTTATAAGTCACGGATGGGCGTTCACCAACACTGGCAAAAACGCTCTTATCATTCTTAAATATGTCCCAATTTTTAAGCAAAATCCGAAAGCAATCTCTGCTGTTAAGATTATAAGTAGTAATAAAGGAAACGACACCTTTTCCCAATAAAGAATCAATTGGTAGATCTTCGAATAATACTGGACTATTAACAGGTGAATCTACAAATAAAACTGGACTATTAACTACACTGTTGGTCAATATAAAAGAATTGTTCAAGATAGGTGCAAAAAATTGATTCAGACGTTTAGTTGATACTTCGTCAATAATTTCGTCTACCAAATACTCAGGGTAGCCTCGATGGACAAATAATCCCCTAATAAACAGGCACTCAGAATTAAATTCATGGTCTAAAGTAGTTATACGGGCTGCCCGAACAAGTTGACCCTTAATAATAGCCCGTTTTTGGTGAAGTGGGTGGCAACTAGAAAAATGTAACAAAGAGTTACAATATGTATTTTTTCTAAAAATAGAAGCCGTAAGTTTATGGAAAGAAAAATCTTTAGTCAAAAGGACATCAAGATATGAAATAGAATCAACACTAAAAGTGTGTGTGAAGGTCAAAAAATTAGTCGTGGAATTAAAATAGTCCACTACTGATTCACATAAAGAACTGTCACCATCCAACAAAATAAAAATGTCATCCAGAAATCGGGTATAAAAGATAAACTTGTCATGAAACGCACAGTTATTGAACACAAAAAGGTGCTCCCATTTGGCCATAACCATATTTGCTACACTTGCCCCACATGGGGAACCCATGGCTACACCCACTTTCTGAAGGTAGAAATTCTCATCAAACGTGAAATAGTTATGGTCAAGCACTAACTCTAATAGTTCTTGGACCAAGCTGTTTTCTGGTTTGGTGCAACCAAGACGCTTTAACACATCAGCAACCCACTCTAATGCTATTTCATGTGGAATACATGTATAAAGATCCTTAACATCTATGGTTAAAAAATTATACCTGGGGTTGAAATGCAATTGATTCATCCTTTTAAGAAACATCCAAGAATCCTTACAAATTTGTTTCAAACTGGCCAAGTATTTTTGAAGAATAGAGTCGACAACTTTAGCACATGGGTAAGTGGGAGATCCTCTGCCATCAACTAATGGTCGCATCGGTGGATTAATGGGGTCCTTGTGGATCTTGGGGATTCCAAAAAATTGAGGAAATTTAGGGAAAGATGTAGACATATAGTTGTAAATATGTTGAGGAATACTACCTTCAATATACATGTCTTCTATAACATTCTTAATAGTTGCATAAGCTTTGTTAGTTTCAGACAATGAGCTCTCAACATATGAAGGTGAATGCAAAACTTCAAGGATCCTGTTGTTGTAGTCACAATTATCAAAAATAACTACCCCACCCCCTTTATCAGGCTTGCAGAGCTTGATATCATTAAGCTGAATAAATTCAAGACAGTCCCTTTCTTGCAAGCAGGTGTTACTGTAAGAACCTTTAAATTGCCCTAACTGGGCTTGATTCCGAATGTCAAGCTCACATACAAGTTCAAAAATTTGTAATAAAGGGTGTAATGGTGGATTAAATGTACTAGGAATCCTAAAATTATTATTATTAATAAAAGCTGAATTCCCCATCATTAAATTCAAATTAAGTTTCCTAGTAAACAATTTTAAATCAATAATTGCTTTAACCACATCCAGTTTAGATGGTGGAACATAAGTATTACCCTTAGCAAGTAGCTCAATCACATCCTCAGAAATATCAACAGAGGAAAAGTTATATACTTTAAAATCGCCACTCAAATTGTACAATATAGTAGGCATGACAGAACTAGCAGTAAAACTCTCGTCACTAGTACGAGCTAAACTATCAGAAGTAGAAACAAGGTTAAAAGGTGTGCTAACACATTCATGTTCTAAAAAATCATTAAGAATAGGTGAAAGCATAATGTCAGAATTATCTAAAACATCAGAAGACAAACGAACATCACTTATTAATTGTACTTCTGTTTCTTTTTCTGGTTGTTGTAACCAGTTTGTTGTTTCTGTCTTGCTCCTAAAAAATTAGGGTCATTAGATCTTAAATTATAATGACCAGTCCTATTACCATGTTGTGTAAGTTCAATATTCCCTGACGTAGATTGAACTGGTTCATCTAAATTGATGGTGTCAGATACCACACCATCAATCACATGGTAAGTCATTTTGTTGGATGAGCTGTTGCCTTTAGCTCCACTAGAGAAACCTGTGTTAACTGGCCCCTGCCATACTTGTGCTAATGATGGTCGGGGATAGGCAGTACCCTCATTATAAGCTTTCAAGTCTCTGTCCAATTTTTTAACCTTATTGGCCTTAAGCTTATTTAAATATTGATCAATGCTGGTAAAAATCCTATTATACTCATACTTATAATGGGAAAATTCAGCATCAAGTTTAATCTTTGCATCAAGTTCACAAACCAGTTTAGTAATTTTAGTAACAGATAGAGCATAATGTTTAGACATTAATTCCAACAACTCCAATCCATGATGGTCAAACATTTCCAATAAATCCATATGGAAAGCAGAATTAGCTTCAAGCCCTGTAGGGTATTGTGAATGTCTCAAGCCTTTAGGAACAATTTTGTGCTTAAGGCATTCCTGGAAATAAGAGATTTCTAATTGAGTTTTCCTTAATTTAACTGAAAGTTTATCCAGTTCTTTAAGGCTAAATGCAATACCCAGGTGGCCATTAGACAAATCTGTACCAACTTGAAAAGATTCATTAGAGTTAGACCCAAAAGCAAAGTTACCGGCCATCCAGTTATTAATATCAAAAGAAACAGTGTCTTTTGACACAAAAGAAGAAGCAGTACCTGTTAATGGTAGTCCCTTGTTTGTATTTGGAAGTGAAACTGTAACTGCTCCATTTGAAGCAGGAATAACTGAACCAACATTATCACGCTCCTCTCCGCTATTGAAATGGCTTAACGGCAGTTGAGAATGGTTACTACCACTAGAATCATGGGCCGGAATACTCCTCTGCCCGCAGGGGATCTCAAAACCCGAAGAATTAGGAGAAAATCCATGGCTGGAAGTTAAAACTGCGTTTAACGCAGTATCAGCGTTGTTGAAACAAGAAGGCTGTGCCTGAAAACCTCTGGGCGCCTCTAACTGACGCTCTAAGTTGTCCATACGCGTCATCAATCCATCGAGGCGCGAAATCAAAGCGTTGAACTTGCCATTCTCAGATTCGAACACATTAGGCTGACCCAAACCATTTGAATCAGCTCCTGTGTTAGATAAAACAGGATTTTTAATGGAAAGCGTACCATTATCTTCGGACTCTGCTCCAGACGCCATAAATAGACCAGTAATTCAGCTAGGCAAAACGACAAACCAGATACAACACACACAGCTGGATAGAAACCTCAGAAGGCACACGGAGAATAAATAGAAACAAAATTTATTGTTAAGCGCTTTTCGTCTGTGCATTAACACAAACTTCCTCAGACAATTTAAAACACAAAAGCTCCACTATCTTCTTCTTCTTCTTTCGGCTTTTTCCCGGTTAGGGGTCGCCAGAGCGGATCACCTTGTCCGCACATTGAATGGCAGTGGAGTTTTACGGTGTTGAGTTGCCAGCCCGGCGCCCAACCTTCCACAGAAGGCACACTCACACGCACACCTAGGGCCAATTTAGAGTGTCCAATCCACCTGCAGCATGTCTTTGGGATGTGGGAGGAAACCGGAGCACCCGGAGGAAACCCACGCGACCACAGGGAGGACATGCAGACTCCGCACAGAAGGCACCCCAGCCGAGGATCGAACCGGAGAACCTCTTGCTGTGAGGCGGCAATGCTAACCACTGCACCACCGTGGCCGCCCTACAAAAGCTCCACTATAAATACAGAAAAAGCAATTGGATAATAACCACTTCATTTACACATATTAAATTAAGTGCAATCAAACAATCAAGCATGGATCTTTGTTATATAAGTTTTTAAAGAAACAATATCAGAAAAGCTTAGAAACAGGCTTAATCAAACAAGCTTATTCTGATTAGCTTAATCCAAGAATGGACAGGCACCTAAACAATAACCTTCACTCGAAACTAAAAAATTGTTGTTAAAATAACAAATAAAAATATTTATATTTATATATATAATACATATTTATATTTATATATATAAAAAAAAATATATATATATATATATATATATATATATATATATATAAACATTTATATTTATATACATAAAATTATTTGAGATGGGAAGGGAAAGTAAATCCCCGGACAGTATACTAAAAAACCAACATGTACTGTCCAATAGTGTAATACAAATACTTATTTCATAATTTACACTACTCAATAAAATATACAAACTAAAACAAAAAATATAAGAAGTATTTATAAGACATAATAAGAAATATAAATACAGAATACCCTGAGTATTTGGTAGACGCAATTATTGACGAAGTATCAACTAAACGTCTGAATCAATTTTTTGCACCTATCTTGAACAATTCTTTTATATTGACCAACAGTGTAGTTAATAGTCCAGTTTTATTTGTAGATTCACCTGTTAATAGTCCAGTATTATTCGAAGATCCGCCAATTGATTATTTATTGGGAAAATGTGTCGTTTCCTTTATTACTACTTATAATCTTAACAGCAGAGATTGCTTTCGGATTTTGCTTAAAAATTGGGAAATATTTAAGAATGATAAGAGTGTTTTTGCCAGTGTTGGTGAACGCCCATCCGTGACTTATAAAAGAGGTAAAAATCTGAAAGCTTTCTTTGAACAACAAGTTAAACCCCCAGTAAGAACAGCTGGCGTGTTTAAATGCCAGGCTTGTAAGTATTGCTCATATGTGATTGAATCTAATAGATTCTGTATTAATAACTTTCAATATTATCAGAAGCTGAGAGTTAATTGCAATTCTAAGATGGTTGTTTATTTAGCCCAATGCCAGTCATGTTTGGCTTATTATGTAGGGAAAACTGAAAGGAGACGTCGTGCCCGTATGTACGAGCATTTGTATGCTATTAAAAAACAGAAAGTTGAAAATGCACTGGCCAAGCATATAGTTCAGTTTCCTAATCATAGTTTTAAATTTACCATAATAGATCAGGTTTTTCATAACTTTCGAGGTGGCTCTGATTCACTTAGATTAGATGAATTAGAACTCTTATGGCAGATAAGGTTAAATGTTTATAATTTCCCAGGTCTGAATGAAAGCTGTTCTATTAGTTGTGTTTTAAAAATAAAAAGTTTATTAAGATGAATGGAACATGCTCTTAGTCAGTATATTAGATAGTTTTAACATATATATATTTATTGTTTACATACAATTTATGGATAATATGTTTACATAAGTAATAGATAAACTCTGTATTTATATTTCTTATTATGTCTTATAAATACTTCTTATATTTTTTGTTTTAGTTTGTATATTTAATTGAGTAGTGTAAATTATGAAATAAGTATTTGTATTACACTATTGGACAGTACATGTTGTTTTTTTAGTATACTGTCCGGGGATTTACTTTCCCTTCCCATCTCAAATAATTTTATGTACATAAATATAAATGTTTATATATATTTTTTTATATATATAAATATAAATATTTATTATATATATATAAATATAAATATTTTTATTTGTTATTTTAACAACAATTTTTTAGTTTCGAGTGAAGGTTATTGTTTAGGTGCCTGTCCATTCTTGGATTAAGCTAATCAGAATAAGCTTGTTTGATTAAGCCTGTTTCTAAGCTTTTCTGATATTGTTTCTTTAAAAACTTATATAACAAAGATCCATGCTTGATTGTTTGATTGCACTTAATTTAATATGTGTAAATGAAGTGGTTATTATCCAATTGCTTTTTCTGTATTTATAGTGGAGCTTTTGTGTTTTAAATTGTCTGAGGAAATTTGTGTTAATGCACAGACGAAAAGCGCTTAACAATAAATTTTGTTTCTATTTATTCTCCGTGTGCCTTCTGAGGTTTCTATCCAGCTGTGTGTGTTGTATCTCTTAGGAGGGGATGAGCCTTCAGAATCAGAGATAGCCTCTGCAAAAGGAGATTTCAATAGACCTTTCAGCATTAACTTGTTCTTATGCTGTGCTAACGTATGGGAGCTGACGCCTTTGCAAATTTCACAAGGGGGTTTAACAGAAAGATGAGGCACCCCTAGACAGTACACACAGTTTGAGTGAATATCCACATTGGTCATCTTCCTATCACACTGATCACAGCATTTGCAGCCCGTGGTTTCTTTTTTATCCGACATATCAAAAGTCAAATAACAGCAGTAGTGAAGAAAATACAGTCAGACAAGAAAGTTCTTTTTTTTTTAAAATAGAAAAAAGGAAAGAGTTACCAACAATGGTAAAAGAAATTCCCAAGGGGTAAGAGAAAGGCCTGTACAAGTGATGGTACAAAGAGTACCAAACTTGGCAGAAAAGGGGAGAGGGACATGCAAATACACAAGGTTATTTAATTAAACACAGAGAAAAATAAAAGTTTAAAAAAGGCAATATACAATTTAAATTAGTATTGAAAAGTTTTAACTGACTTAGCTGAGAGCTGGCCTGACTTGTCTTGTTTCGTACGTGGCAAACGAGATCTGAGGTAATATAGAGAGGGGCACTGTGGGTAAAGGCATAGCTCAAGAGTTTTTTGGCTGGTGCGAGCTTGTTATAAATACTGACTCGGTTCCAAGGATGGAACTGACACCCATCAGTAAGGAATGAATGAAGATTAACAACATCAGATTTAAACCTTTCATTGTGGCTGATCTTTGTAGCGATATTTAAGTTTTGAGAGTACTTGCATATTTGTTGACACTGTATGGGCCACTCCTAACAGCCTTGCTCTTAGTCAAACTACAATTTGTATTAATATTAATATTAATATTACACAGTAAGATTGGAGACCCTTTGTTAAGAGCCTTAAAGTAGCTGTCAAGGGGTTCTTGTGGCAGTGGTAACTACCTTATAGTCTGGGCAAAAGGGGGCATAGCTAGTAAATCTGTGCCTGCCTTTCCCAGGTGTGTGTGTGTGTGTGTGTGTGTGTGTGTGTGTGTGTGTGTGTGTGTGTGTGCAAATCAAATCTCAAAGAGTGTGTGTCAGCTACTTGGGTAGGGACACGAAGCACTAGTTGGACAAAGAAAGAATTGGAGGATTTGGGTTGGAGCCCTGGCTAAGGACTCAATTCTACAGTTGTGCCAGTGGGAGTCTTATTGGGGATAAGCAGAAAGGTAGAGGAACCAGCCCTGGAATAACTGTGGTCTCTGTGTGCTCTTAAGGGAAATTGCACTTGATGCAGAGAGCTGCATCTGGAAATACTGTGTGTGCACTTGTTATCCTCCCAGTAAACGTCCCCCCACGAGGGCCAGTGGTGAGGACTGAGACTGCTCGATTTCTGGATATCCATGTCACATATTGGTTGGCAGTGGTGAGTCATCACAGTGAGCACCACATTTAAACAGAAGGATGCTCATAAATGTACTCTAGTACCAAAACACCTTTGGCCAAAAGTTTATGATCAACTCTGTAATCATATTATTCGACCTTATGCCACCCATTTGTATCTTTGTTTTTGTTTTTTTTTGTTCTCTTGACTATGATCACCAACATACACTGAAAAGGTTTGCTGCTATATGTGAAGTGGATGGTATGAAAATCATCATCTCTAAATCAGGGGCTGTGTCCTCTCTTAGCAAAGAATGGACTGCTGTATTAAGTTATCATGAAAGAAGCTACCACAAGAAAAATAGTTTAATTATTTTGGGGTTTTATTTACAAGTGAAAGAAGAAATTAGGAAATTGACCAGCAGATGTGTAGAGTGAGAGTACTGCTGGTGCTATACTAGACTGTGATGGTGAAACAAGAGCTAAGCCAAAGAGTTTTGGAGTGCAGTCAAAAGGACATGCTTGCAGATAAACAAGATGGAAAAGAGGTTCCTGCACAAAATTGATGGGACTCATTTTCCATGACACAGTGATGAATTTGGCAGTCTAGGAAGATCCCAAAATTGGGTTCAGAGCAGCCAGTTGAGGTTGTATAAACAACTCCAGTTGCACCTCCACTGGGAAGTATATCATGCATGAACTTATGTAAGAAGGACCTGGGACAGACACAGGACATGCTGACAGATTATATATCTCAGCCTGTTCATGACTGCCTGAAGAATCTGCAAGATGAACTGGTGACTTTGTGGTAGAGATACAGAAGTATGGACATTCTTGTGACCCTCACAAGGACAAGAAGGCTAGAAAATGGATTGATAGCTGGATGGCTGGATAGATGGATGGATGGAAGACTGTTTTGTAGTGTTTGCAGGTCATGTTGAAGACACTTGCTAATTTGTCTCGCAAGTTATGTTACATATTTTGGGGTATTGTAGTGTTTGTGAGGTAGGTGTATTTACACTCGTGAGCATTAATATGAATGGTTGGATAGTTAAGAATGAGGAATAAAGTGAGTCTCAGTTGTTTTTCGAGCCCAATGTTGCCCAGTCTGGTGATGAATGGAGTAGCACAGAAAGTGAAAAATAAGGTAAAAGCAATGGTGTCAAAAGCTGTTGAAAGCTGAGGAAGGGTTTTACACAGATGACATTTTATGTGTAGCAAGTGATGAAGAAAAGGTAGGACAAGTATTAGAAGTCTTGGAAGAAGTTTTAGGGGAAGCTGGGTTGGAGATTAATAGAATTAAGTGTTAAGATATTGAAGGATAGGAAATACTGGAGGGATGGGATTTAAGCCTGAAGAAATGAAAGTATTAGTAATTAAGTATGCAGAATGAGAAACTGATCACTGAGATGTGGAAGAAGTTGTTTAAAGATGTAAAGGGGGTGGGTTGCTGTATGGAAAGGGTAAGAAAAGTTCATTAGAAAAGTCAGTCTCTTTGGAAAAAATGTGGGTAGGTGGCAGACATGATATACAGGAGACAAGTGATTTCATTCTGAAGAAATTGAAGTATTCAGATGAGAAAGTGATGATGGAGATGTGGAAGAAGTTGTTTAAAGAAATAAAGGGGATGGATAGTGTATGGAAATGTGGGGAATGGAAATTAAACAAAGTTGTATTTAATAAAGTCAATCCTGCTGGGAAAATGTAGGTATGCAACAGTAGCATATCCTTTTCTGGAAGAGTTGCAAGTGAAAGTGATAGGGCTCTTCCTCCCCTGTTATTTTGGGTTTTAAGGCTGAATTGGCTAAAGAGGTGTTTTTATATATGGGGAGAGGAAGAAGAGGGTTTAACATGGTTCAGATCTTAAAGTTATTTCTGTCTTTGCTCTTAATAAAAACAGTATATGAAGTAAAGGGGATGGTTAGTGTATGGAAACGTAAGGAATGCCCATTAGTAAAATGATATATTTAATAAAGTCAGTTTTGTTGCAAAAATGTGGGAGAAGTGAACCCTTTTTTGTATGAGCTGCAAATGGAAGTGATGGGCATTTCTTTTGTAATTATTTGGGTTTCAAGGTTGAACTGGCTAAAGAGGTGGGTTTTACATCCATCAGTCCATCTGCAACCCCTTTTCCCATTTTTGCACATGGGGTCTAGGTGTCACTTCATCAGTGACAATCATCTAGAGCCAAGGTTTATACCACCAGGTGGCTAGCCCCACAGCGGTAGTTCTTCTACACCACACACTCTCATGCACACTCACACCTATGGCCAATTTAGAGTGTACAATCCACCGACTGTATGTCTTTGGAATGTGGTAGGAAACCCATGTAAATGCAGGGAGGATGTTATTTCTGTTTCTTTTTTGACTCCTGCTTTTTTTTCTTCCTGTGAATTATAAGCATGTGATATTTAATATGAGAGAAATTGTAGGTTTGAATAATACAATACCCATACCCTTTCTGATATGTACTATGGAAACGTTTATATCTACCTGTGTAAATGGGAGGTCAGCACACTCAGGAGTGCAGCAAACTCCTAATGCTGCACTGCGGTATCAGTAATGGAAAATGAGGACAAAGAATTTCTGTTTGAATAGAATGCACAGCCTTCTGATCTTCCAGCATTAAAGGTGAGTATGCTGGCTGCTATGATACTGGCATTGCTAATTTATGATTTGAATCTGAAAAACCACAGACTTCTAAATTTCCCTATTTTAAATTATATTGTTTTCAAATGTTCTCTGAATGTATGATGTTACATTAATTTGTGTTTTGTGTTTGGGTGGTTTAATGACATTAACTATGTAGCTTGGCAAAACAAAATAAAACGTAGCATATATTTACTTGTGCAGGAATGGCTTGTCCAGAAATTATAACTATTTAAAGATTATCAGCAAAAAGGAAGAATGTGAACCAGATTCAGAAAGATAAAGCTTGGACAAGGAATCAGATGGATGGTTTGCCGAGACATCCTTTAGAATGCAATACATTGACAACATACAACCAAACTGAATTGCACACTGAGTCTTAAGAATTGTGATAATAGAGAGCAAATACCATTGCAAGTGACAGCTTATAAGGCAAAGCTCATGTGTATATAGCAAAGCATACTGTGAAGGAGTTATACATGCATACATGTAGTAGCACAGTTTGCAGGCATGCACTGTCATTATAAAATACAGGATTGTTGGATTTAAACTATCAAAAAAAAATTGTCCTAAAAGACAAGATGAAACTGAAATGTACAACATAATGAAGATAAAAAATAACCAGCTTTAATGTCTCAGGAACAACATGAAAACACCGGGAACTATATTGTTTTATATTGCATTGTATTGTATTGGGAAGAACAATGGGAAACACATGGCTGTAGTTACCGGTTGCTTAACAGTAACTCTCAAGCAACCGGTAACTAAAGTTACTGGTTGCTTGCCTATTTTTAATAGTAACTCTCAAGCAACCAGTAACTGTAAAGTTATTCAGCATCTACCAATCCCCGTGGGTGCCAGTTAACTGAGTATACTGTATCAGCCATGTGTTTCCCAGTGTGAAAACAGAAACCCAGAAAAGACAGCCAGTGAACTTGTCTTTTCTGGGTACATTTCAGTAACTGGCTAGTATCTGCATTGTCTTCATGCCAGTAAAAAAAAAAAAAAAAAAAAAAGAAATTCAAAGAATCTGAAAGAAATTCAATCACAAAAGGTGAGGAGAAAACATTGACTGGGAAGAATTCTGCAGTGGTTCAGCAAAAAGCAGTGCAAGCTCTTTCTTCGGTGCAAGACACGACTTCCAGTAATCTAGAGGAAAAAAAATAAGTCAAATGTATTCAGAGCTGATTAGAATAAATGCAACACTGAAGGAGTATATTAAATTAAACAACAAAATGCTTGAAAAAATGGAAGAAGCTTTAAAAAGATATTCAGATGAGGTGATAAAACTGCAAAAATCAAAGGCTGGGATGAAGAAAAGGCTGGCTGAATATGAGACTGCTGAAGAAGATGCTTCAAAAAATAATAGAATTACAGGACAAAGTATGTAAAGAAAATCTGAGATTTTCTGCTGTACCAGTGAAGCTGGAAGGAACATACTATTAATTTTAAGACAGCACAAATAAGCAACTGGACTAGTATTCCACAACAGGAGATGTTAATTGAAAGAGCACATTGTGTGTATGCTCCATACCTGGCCATGAGAAAGCAGCCTAGAGCATTAATAGTAATTATGCAATCCTATTAGCAGAAAGAGCTGATTCTGACAAAACTGTGGCAGAAGGACAATGTATTAAAAGTGGGAGGCAGTAGAGTGTTTGTGAAAAATAATTACTCACTGTACATCAGGCAGAAGAGGAGTAAATCCATTCCAGTAATCAGGGAATGTTGAGAAGCAGGCATAAGATTCAAGCTGCTATATCCTGATATTTTCAGAATATTCTTTCCTGGAGGGTCAAAATAATTTTTGCTGCAGAACATGCTAAGGAGTAAATAGAAAAATATGTACAACACAAAGTGAGCTGTTTAGGAGATTTTGCTTCTTGCTTTTCTGGTAATAAAGTCCATGGAGAGACTGTGCCAGTGAAACCTTTTCCAATGTTTCAAAGTAAAATGCTTGAGAGACAGAAAAAAAGCACAAGAGTTGACTAGAAGAACCAGGAGTACACTGGAAATTAAGCAGAGACTGCATTTGGAAGATAGAGATCAACAGAAAGAAACTAGCAACTCAGAAACTGACAAATAAATGAGGCATTACAAAGTATTAGTTATATTTGTGAAACATGAATAAACAAGAAAACCTGGGAATATTAGTTTTCTTTGACTTTATTAAACTTTTAGGGGACTCCAAAGCATATCTCCTACATCATGTCATGAATGTTTGGAAGAACATTTAGAAGAGGGGAAGAGGAATGAAGTATTTTTTAATGCATGATATAACCTGCATGCTGTAAAGTAAAGCTTTCTCAGTGATTTCTGGGTGTAATAATGATACTACAGTAAACAGGTGTCCATATTTTATTCCTTCTTCTTTTTTTCACCTTCTTCTAAGAAATGTAGGCACTGCAAAGTAAAAACAGAAGAAAAATCTGGACAAAAACATGATGCAAAAAAATATATATATGTTTTTTACTTACTCTTGATTTGGGGAATGCATGGATTAAGGCCCTTGGCTTGATCCAGTAACAAGGTTTAAGGGGAAGCAGATAAATAAAAACAAACACTAAATATAACAAAAAGTTTTCCTCTAGCAAATAACTGTGGCAGAGGGACAGAGTACTAAAAGTGTGAGACAGTAGAGGGTTTGTGGAAAATGATTACTTACTGTACACCAGGCAGAAAAGGGAATAAAGTGCAGGTAACTGTGTATCTGGTTCTCATGTCTCTATACTGAATACTTCTTTCTTTCAACAGCTAGGAGATAATGTTTTTTGAAAGCATTCAATTGTTTTTCTAATTTGAGAGAGGAATAAAGATAAGACAAAAACAGATAGAACTTATAGGAAGTAGAAGCACAGGCTGTACTGTGCATCTTAGCACGGATAAACATCTTTGTAAGTTAAGCCAAGCTTGTGAGTATGGCTGTCAGTGTAGGACAATTGTTCCTATTATTACGATTAAAATTCAATATTTGAAGATGTACATAGTTTGTGTGTTAGTATTAAACTAAATATTATATTATTTTTAAATGTGAATGGTCTCGCAGATATTTGAAAACAGTAAAAGGTAGTGAAATGTACTGGAAAATGCAGAGTGTGGGTGACTGTGCTGTGTTTGGAAGGAACTGAACATGTGGGTTTGATTAGGAAGGGTTTTCAGGGTGGCTATTCAGCAGAATATCTGGGGCAAAGGAAAAGGGACATACTTATTTTAATTGTAAGAGGGGCTCTGGTGGTGAAGGAAGAGGAAAGGAATGAAAATGCTGGCAGATTTGTAGTACTAAATAAAAAGATGCTGGAACAGCGAACAACAAATAACACCAGAAAAATAGTACTTCCTGTTCCAAAAGGACTCGCAAAAACACCAGCACTCGTAGAATGAATAAAAGGAAATTTAATTTCCAAACATAAAATATCCAGAACTGACGAAGTCTTTGGATGAAAGCGCTTAACTGGATATTTTATGTTTGGAAATTAAAGTTCCTTTTATTCATTCTACGAGTGCTGGTGTTTTTGCGAGTCCTTTTGGAACAGGAAGTACTATTTTTCTGGTGAGATTTGTAGTACTGAGGGGGTTTCTGGCAGGGGAGGAGGATTATGCTGGCATGTATTTGAGAACTTCTATAATGGAAATTGAGAAAACTCTGGGAGAAATGGTCAGCTTTCAGCACAGAATGTTGCTTATAGGTGGGGACAGGAATTTGATTTGCAGCAGTGGAGATGTGTCTGGGGTGGCCTGGCGGGGAAGGTGTAATCGTAGAGGGTGGACTTTTGAAGAAATTTCTGAAAATGTTGTTGTGGAAGATTTGAATTCAGTAATAGGAGTTTGGTGTGAATTTGCACATCATTCCCCATGGTACAGGAACTAGGCTAGGCTGGATGAAAATTGCATTTCACTTTGAAGGTTTTGATCTGCACCCAATGATCATTTCAGATCACACGCCAATGGTAACGAAAATAAAAATGCAGGGTAGTGAAATGAAGTGGAACACTGGTGCTTTCCCACCTATCTGTTGGAAGGAAAGGAGTTTGGGGAATGGGTCGTGGAAATTATTTGGGAATTATTAGGGAAAATAGAAACTTCTTCCCTAAAAATAAAGCTAGGAATGGGATAAAATTACAGTGGAGTTTAAATATAGGGTGGAAATGAGAGAGAGATATGGTTGAGAAATGACGGGAATTATTTGGAGGGACTGACAAGAGCTGAAGTGTTGCAGAGTGGTTGGAGTCTCGCAGAACAAGAGGAGGAGTAACTGCAGAAAGCTAAACAAAAAATAAGGGATTACCTCGATAATATGCATGAGATTAGAAAGATTGCTGTTAAGCAGCTGTTTCTTGATAATAATTCCAGAGCACAGAAACATTTTAGTACAGTGCCACAGGTAAAAGAAAGTAGAAAGGGTTGTCACCAAACTTAGGGAGCCTGTAACAAGAAGATAACCAGAGATCCTGTAGCGGTACCAGAAATATTTCAGAAATTTTATGAAACTATGTATAAAGCAGAGCAATATGGAAATCAAGAAAAGATACAAATGGAAATGTTTATGGAAGAATTAAATATGCCAAGGTTGGAGGTAGATGAGGCTCAGTTACGAACCGTTAGGATAGGAGGAGATGTGATTAAAATGATGATGTATAACCAGTCTAAAGGAAAACTCCCAGAAATAGATGGCATTCCTGTGGAAGTTTGGAAACTACAGGGGAAGAAAACTGATAAAGATCCATAAGGTTTTGTTTAACAGTATTTTAAAAGGAGAAGAAGCACCAACATCCTTGAAGAAAATGGTGGTGGCTGTAATACCTAAAGATAGTAAAGACCCATCAGATCTAGCTTCACATAGGCCAATTTCAGTTCTAAACCATGATTATGAAGTGTTTATTTCTATAATGGCAAAGATGATGCCAAAATTGATAGACATGGATCAATGTGGTTTTGTGGTGGGGAGGCAAACATTTGACAATATTAATAGAACAATGATGATCCCAATGGAGGCAGAATTTAAGAAAATGTCACTGCTGTTGGTGGGTCTTGATGCAGAGAAAACATTCAACAGAGTAAGCTGGAATTTTATGAGTAGGGCAATGGAAGCATTTGCATTCCCTGATAAAACTATACGGTTGATTAGGAGGATGTATGAGGGATTGCAGGTGAAAATTAAAGTGGGTGGGTTTCTCTCTGATAAGTTTTGTTTAAACAGAGGAACCAGGCCGGGGTGTCCTCTTTCCCTTTTGTTATTTGCATTATATTTAGAACCATTGGCAAAGAAAATAAGGGACTCATAAATTCAAGGATATAATTGATATGGTAGTCAAGAAAAGCTGGCTTTATTTGCAGACATTATTTTATTCCTGATAAAACCAGAAAAGGACATTTCAGTGTTGTGGAACCTTTTAAGGCAGTTTCAAGTATTTTCAGGACACAAAATTAATGAAACTAAAACAAAGGCAATAGCTGTAAATTATGTATCCACACATGAATTGGTTCAGCAATACCCATATTTATGGGACATGACAAAAATGAAGTACTTAGGAATATGGATTTAAAAGGATTCTGTTATGGCAGCTAAGGATATGTTGGAAAAGAATAAACAAAAGATAATACAAAAACTGTTTTATAGATATGGATAGCAAGATACAAGCAGTCAACATGTTTTAGTCCCTTTAGTTTTATACACAGGTCAGGCATATTTTACCAACCAGAAGGGAAGTTGTAGATAGCAACTGATAAAGAGTATCTGGGAGGGGAAGATGGCAACAGTCAAGTGGGATAAGCTGATATTTCCAATAGAACAAGGTGGTTTGGGATTACCCCAATTTGAAGGGATTTTTCAGAGCTACACAATTAAGGCTCCTACACATAACAGAAGCAAAACGCTATAATTCAAAGGTGAAAGGGATGATGATGAAATGGGGGGAAGCTCAAGAAAAAAGGAGAGGCTTGGATTTGGATGCAGACCCTTAAGGAAAACAACACTAACAATACAGAATATTATATTCATAAAGTAGTAGAAAGTATTTTAAGAACTAAATCAACATGGGAATGGAGAAAGGAGATTTTGTCCATAGGGATGACTGCAATTAGGGATACCGACAATAGGCAAGAAGGGTCTGGAATTTACTGGAGAAAACTAGCAAAGGAAACAAGGTATTAGGAGCACCCCGGGGATCATTTCTGTGTATCTGCTCGACAGTGGCACAGGAAAATAACTTTCTTGGGTGGCGTAAGCAAGGGAACCTTGTTGGCTAGGCTTACGTAGGTCCTTGGGCCGATAGCCTAGTACCTACCTATGAAACTATGAACCTAAATAATTAGAGGGGAAGACAAAAGAATGAGAGGAGGCAGAGAATTTGTTTGAACTGTAGGCTAGAGATTGCCTTTCCTATCAAGGACTGATAGAGTTACAGTCAAAGGGTTCACAAGTGAAAGACCAGCACTGGTAGAGTTGTTGGCAAAATCTAAAACAGAAACTGCTGTTAAAAAAGTGATAATTAGTAGAGCATATAAAATACGGCATTATAACTACAAGAATAAATCAGAGGAGGTTAGAAAGAATTGAGAAGAGAGACTGGATACGCAATTCACAAAGAAACAATGGAGGGATATAAGTATGACTCCCAAATTTGCAGCAGAGTCTATAAGATTTAGGATCTTTGCTTGGAAGTGTTTACAGAGGCATTTGTATATCCCAAGTATATGCCAAAGAATTTTTCCTCAGGTAGATAGCAAATGCTGGAGGTGTAATAATGAAGAAAGAGGTACTTGGGAAATTTTTTTTGGAGTATAATGAGTTGGCAGATTTAAAAAATTCCCTGCAGATTACTCTATTAAAAATACTGGGTAAGCAAATTGGTATAACTAAGGAAATCATTTTTTGAGCTACGGTACCGAATCAGAATTGCCAAAACATAATAAGGCCTTGATGAGTCTAATTATGGTGGCTGCCACAAAAGCAATCAATATAAAATGGAAATCAAAGTCTAAATCAACTGTACTAGAAGTAGTGAATACAGTAACAAAGATAACACAACTGGAAATGGTATCTGTAGAAAATGGCAGGAGTAAATTACATAGAAAAAAATGGGAATTGTGGGAACAATATAGGCAGAATAATGTTTTGGAGGTGGAATGAGATTTAAAAAAGTGGTGTATAATGTTTTCAACTAAAATATATCAGTCTAGTTTGTTTTCATTTATATACATGTATGATTGCCTCTGTCATAAGTGATACTTTAATAAAGATGTTTCTTGTTTAAAAAAATGGAAATTTTTGTAACAATTCATGCAGAAAATGGTTTGGATGAGGAATGAAGTTTAAGAAATGGCAGGCACTGAATAATTTACATAATGTTGCGTAGATAATATGATATATAACAGTATATGTCATGTATAGTACTTGCAAATGTAAACTTGTTAATATGGTTTGATTGCGTTTACACAAATGTAAATTTGCCTGAGTCACACATGATTATTCAATAAAAGTGTTTAAAAAACATTACTACATAACAGCTTCACACTGTGATTGTGCAGATGAACAGGAAGTGAGAGGTGCACTGATTACATACAGGGATGATTTAGAGTTACTTCTTAGTTTACGAAATGCAGACAATTAAGTAATTTTGGCAAATGGTAAATTACTGATTAAGGATATGATGAAGATGATGCAGCTTTTGCAATGAGTAAGTTTGATCTTCAGTAAAGACAAATGTGAATGATACTGTGATACAGTGAAATTAGGGGAGTGTTTACATTACTAGGAATTTTGTTGAAGTGTTAGGTGAATCTGAGAGACAAAACATTATATGTAGGAAGTGGGAAGAGAATAAGAAACCGACATCAGCTAGAGAAACAGTGTAGTTATCAAGGCCATTTAACTTTTCATAAGAAGGTACATTTAATTCATTCTATAATTTTAGGAAAGCTTATATGAGTAGTATATTTATGTTTCCTACTATAAAGGAGAAAGAATATATAGAGATTATTTTGGATGAGATATGAGGATCGATATGAATCCAATAAAAAAGGTGTAGCTTATTAAATAGGGGAGGCAGGAGTTAGATTAATCCTGATATACTGGGTGTTACATTTGCACTGGATGTTAAAAATAAGGATGAATAAAAAGAGGGTTTACTGGGAGGATTTTTGTGGTTAAATTACAAACAATTTAGAAAATGGTGGCTGCATAGAGTTTAGAGTCTTCATGTTCCTTTTGCCATTTAAAACTTTCATTTAGTGTCTCACTGCTGTTTTTCTGCTGTGATAAACATTTTTGTAGTGATTTCTGCCTAAAATAGTTTAGCTAGTAGCTATGGCATAGTATCCCACGTTCCCTCCCTATTGTTGTGTTGTTCTTAAAGTTGGTGGCTTTGCAGTTGCCCGCCCCTACTGTAAATATGATCTGGGACACTACTCCTAGTCCAGTCTCATTAGCGCATTCTACTTAATACAGAAAGAACATTTGGGAAGGCCAACCCCCTTAGTTTCTCAACCTTGAATTATCTTCTGTTCCTCCTTTCTCCCTTTCCACTCTACAAAAAGAAACTTTATTCAGCTGCTTTTACAGTATTTGTGTTTCTTACTCCTACTCTACTGCTTCATCTTGCTTTTTCGGCTACTTGTTCTCTAAAGTGTTCAATTGTATCTTTTCTGCTGCATTTATTACTGCTTGTTTTTAGCCTGTTTAAATTGTGTTATTCTAAGCCTCTTAGTTTTGGTTTAAGCACTTGGGCTTTAGGCCTACACCTTAGCTCTCCCTGGCACCTCTCCCTCAGATTCTGACAAATATGGATGGACAATTTCCTACGCTTTTTCCTGCCAGCCTGGTTGATATGGGCAACCTGAGACAGTGTGGCAACTGCCTAATGTACATGGACAACCATCTACTATTACCACCTAGGAACCCAATTTGTGAGAGACGCAATTACATTAAAAAACTAGAGTCTATGCTATCTCCCTTACAAGCCAGTATATCTGGCACTGAAAAGGTAATCAACACAATCACTACAACTCAAAACACCACCCACAACAACATAACACACACCCACATATGTGGAGGTTCTCAACAAAAACATACCCAAGCAAAGGAGGCCTCAGAGGCAAAAACACACGAACTCCACAACCCTCCACACCACATACCACTCATAGTCCACACACCTGTGTCTCGCACCCACAAAGGCCTAACCATAAACCCAACATATTAGCCATAGGAGACTCCATTATTTGACACACAGCTGCGTCTCTCACCAGGCTGGATAAGGAGAAAGTCACAGTTAGTTGTCTGTCAGGTGCCAGAATCCACCATATCACACATTATCTCAACAACGCGTACTGTTATGACTCTGTCAAAGCCCATGTTGGGGTGAACAACATGAGACGTAACTCCCTAGACTATATGAAGAGAGACAAGACTGAGCTCGCTGAATATGTGTCACAGGCAGATATGTCCCTAGCCTTAAGAAGCATTCTATCATCCAGAATGGTACCTCAATACAAACAGAAAATGATTGACTAACAATTGGCTTAGTTTCTGGTGTCATTCCAGGGGGATCCAGTAACTGACAGCCTGTGACGATATGATCGACAGACCACAATGCTTTGCTACAGATGGCCTTCATCTTTCTTATCAGGCTTCTGGCAAAGGCCCTTGCCTCCCCATAGTGCCTTTTTTAGGAAAAGTCCTGAGGTCAATAAAACCAACATAAAAAATTTCAACAAAATGCAAATTAAAGGTCATGGTGCTAAACGCTAGGAATCTAAACATGAAACTGCACTTATTGCAAGCATTCTTAACCCTGGAAGATACTGACATTTGGGCAGTCACAGAAACCTGGTTCAAAGCTGGGGACAGCTCCCCACTCTTACCTGGTTACTCATCCTAGCATATATTAAGACTCCAAACTGTGGACAGCAAAGCCAAAGGAGGCAGAGTTTCAAAAAAAATAATATATATATATATTCCCCCTGAGGGGGGGATTAGGGCAAAATAGCTGCTGTACTTTATGGGAGAGGCAAATAGATCACAGCAAGGCTGACCCCATCGACGAAAGATGGGATTGAGAGACCAATCATGAGGCAGGAGAATGCATCTGCTAAGTTTGTCCGCAATCACATTGGAATTCCCCGGGATGTGAGTTGCTATTAGAAAGCAGTCGGAGGTGATCACCCATTGCCAAACTCTTAGGGCTTCCTGACATAAAGAGTAGGATCTGGATCCCCCCTGTTTGTTGATGTACCAGACCAATGACATGTTGTCTGACTGAATAGCAATTGTCCCTGAAGAGAGGGTGGACTGAAAGACTTGCAACGCTAAGAGCACTGCCCTCAGTTCTAGGACGTTGATATGCAAACAGGCCTCTTGAGGGAACCAAGTGCCTTGGACTGTCTTTCCCTGAAAATGCCCCCTCCACTCCATCAGGGAAGCATCCATGGTCACTACGGCCTTGGGCTCAGAGGACAAGAAGGGGCAGCTCCATAATTCTTCTTCTGGTTTCATCCACCAATGTAAATCCTGCTTGCAACAGTTGGTTATGCGGACTGGGTGTGACATTGGGTGTGTTAACAGACACCACTGTGATGTGAGGAGCCATTGAAGCAGCCTTGTGTGCTATCCCGCTACAGGAACTAGGGTGATTGTTGCTGCTATAGACCCTAGAGGTTGTAAAACCAGATTTGCCGGAACTTTGTCTTGAGACTTGGAGTTGCGACCTCAGCCTTATCAGTCTGTGAAGAGGGAGAGCAGCCATGCAGGATTTTGTGTTTAATGTTGCTCCGATGAATTCTATGTCTTGTCTGGGGGATAGTTTTGACTCTTCCCTGTTTAGTGAGATGCCTAAGAACTCTGTAAGCCTTAGAATGGAGTCCAAGGTGAAAAGCAGTAGATGCCAGGAGGGGGCAGTGAGGAGCCAGTCTTCCAAATATGGAAACACATGGAATCCCTGTAACAGTAAGTGAGCTGCTACCATTGCCATGTATTTGGTGAACACCTTGGGGCTGTGGTGAGACCAAAGGGTAGTGCTCAAAATTGGTAATGAGTGGCTCCCAGCCAGAAGCAGAGATATCTTTGGGAGCATTTGTCCATTTTTATGTGGTAATACGCATCCTGAAGATCTACAGAGCATATCTAATCGTCTTTCTTCAGAAAAGGAAGGCAAGACTGAACCGTGACCATCCGGAATTTTGTCTGTCGAACAAACTTGTTTAGAACACTGAAGTCTAGAATCAGCCTCCAGTCCCCTGTCTTTTTGGCACTAAAAAGAATCTTGAGTAAAATCCAGATCCTATTTGGTCTGGTGGGACTGTTTAGATGAATCTTTTTTGAAGCAGCTTTTGAACTTCTAGTGCTGTTGTATCCATCTGACTGGGTGGAACATCAGGGATTCACCTTCGTGGTTTGGGATAAAGAATGAAGGGGATGCAGTAACCTCTGGTAATTATTGTCTGCACCCAGGAATCTGATTTTATTGTGCACCAGGCTAGATGGTATAGAGAGAATCTTCCCCTGGCTGCCTCCAGAGGTAAGCAATCAGGCCGCTGCTCAGGACCGCTGGCAGGATTGTCCAGAGAAAGAATCTCTGGAACCCTGGTTACATGGGCCCCCTCTTCCATGGGAAGGGCGTCCTCCTGATGAGTTCCCCCCTCTGCCCTGGGAAGAATAGTCTCCATGTGTGTCCCAAAAAGGTCCTTGGGACTTCACTCCTCTGATTCCTGGAGTAAGGTCGTTGAGGAATGGAAAAACACATGCCCACAGCAGAAAGGGTCTTTCTGTCCTTCTCACACCTGGCTTATGTGTCTCTGACTTTAGGGCCAAACAACTAGGTAGCATCTACTGGAGCACTAACAAAGGAAGACTTGAAAGGATCAGCAAAGTCACATAAGAGCATCCAGGTGTGACGCCTAATGGCAATGCCTGTACCTGCTGCCCTGGCAGTCCCTTCGGCTGTGTGCGCAATAAGACAAGTTGGATATCGATTCAAGGGTTGCAAGCTGGGAGGCAACCTTATCACTTACCTTATCAGACACTGCTCCTGCCAAGATCCCTGAAGGCGCCTTTATCAGGTTCCTTTGAAGTCATGTGAAATGTGCAATGACCGTATGGCAAAGGTCATTGAAGCATAGATCCACTTCCTGAATCTGTCTAGTGTCCGAGACTCTCTGTTTGGAGGATGGACAGCAGAACTCTCCTCAGCGAGTTCCATTTTTGTGGCAGCCGCCACCACCATAGCATCTACCACTAGACCTTTGGACCAGTGTGGTTGATCTTTGGGCACAGAAAGAATTTTACCCGGTCTCCGAGGATTGGCTCTATAGTGTCAGGAGCCTTCCATGCACGCTGCACGATGAGCTTGACCGATTCATCAGCAGGTGGGGTCACCCAGGAAGTAGAGGGTCAGACATGGAAGGCCTGCAAGAAAACAGATTCCTCGGGGGAAGGGTTGATGGACTTCCAGTCATCCCTTTGTTTTAAGATTTCCAGGATGTCTCCAAAGGAGACATCTTCAGGGGGCGACCGTGGGGACCCTTCCCCTTCATTGTAATTTGTATTCTCAATGACAGATTCTTCTGGAGAATCTAGGTGCTTTCTCTTGCATGATCTCTTATGGGGTTGCTCCTCAAGGGGGGAAGATATGAGGAGGACTCCGAAGAGAGGGTACCCTGCAGCAGGGTGTGTCTTGTTGCTCTCATGCCCACTGCCTCCATGTAGCAGATTGTGACAGCTGCAAGCCAGAGGATACATAGATGTGACACTCTGATCGGGATGGTGCCAACTGCGAGCCTGCTGAGGTGAGAGCTCTCTCCATAATCTGGAAGGCAGGCCTGCCTGAAGAGGGATGGGAGCCTGGAACCGAGAAAAACAACCTCATAACTAGGGTCACATTCTACTCTGATGAGGCCACCTCCACAGAAGGAGCCATGAGAGGACTCAGAACTGTCAAAACACCAGGAACCACAGACGGCGCCATGGGAAAAATCAGAGCCGAACTAGGGATCCTGGAGCCAGCAGCCAAGTCACAGTTCTGCAAGTGAGTTGGTTCCAATGTAGCCACCAACCACAGAGTCAGTTCTGGAACCAAGGTGAGGTCCACCATCAGTACTGAAGTAGCTGGCACCGGGAAAGTCGACATCAGGGGACACCAAGACGTGCGGAGAGGTTGAAGGAGGAAGATAAGTGGGAGTCCTTGAGAATAAGACTCGGATCCACATGGAAGAGAGGTCCTAGATGGGACAGGGAGACCTCTGGCTGCCAAGAGCTGATCCACTAATCTGACTGCATCAAGCTCTGAAAGACTCCTGGTGGAATGAAAGTATATCCCCGAGGGTGATTCCAGGCATTCAACATAGGGACTCAATTACTGACCAAGGAAAGGGTCAATAGATGAGGAGTACCTAGTCCTGGGTAAGGATTCGACCTTCAGCATCGGGTGCAGCTTGACAATGACTTGTTTTGGAAAGGGAGAAGAGACCAGTTTGACTGGGAAACTGTTGTTGGTGCTGAGAGAGTCATAGGTACTGATGAAGGGGTCAGTACTGAGGTGACTTTCATAGGTTCAGTAGTTGTCGGCACCATGGGGGAATTTGCAGGCTTGGGTGACGAAATGGTAGCAGGTGTCAATTTTTGAATCTTAGGCCTAGGTTATGAGGTATGAGAAGAGGCCTGGTTCTTAGAAGATTTAGATTCCTGGGATTTAGGAGATGCCAGAATGGAGTGGCTCCTCTTTTTTGACTCCTTTTTGGGAGACTTTTATGTCTCCGCCTCAGACAAAGCCTCACTAAAAGGACATTTTAACAGCCCTTTGAGGATTAACTTGTTGTGCCTCTCTGCAAGGGTTTGAGTGCTGAAACCCTTGCAGAGTTCACACAGTGGTTGAACCTCTAAATGTGGCACTCCCAAACAATAAACACAGGAAAGATGCCCATCCGAGTTGGCCATCTTTCTGCCACATCCTTCACACTGTTTGAAACCAGTGGTTCCCTTATGCTTCTCTGCCATTATCCAAACCTTAAACGAGAAGGTATGCTCACAGACACCACTTACTCACACACACAGAAGAAGTAAGAGAGAGAACAGAGTAAAGAAACTGTTTTCTTTTTTGAAAGGGTGTACCAATGATGGTAGTTAAAGAAAAATACCTGCAAAGGGTAAAGGGGAGAAGGGGAATATCAACGATGATATTGACAGACTTACCAAAATTAAGAGGGAAAGGAAGGGAGGGGCCTATACCAATAATGGTAAGAAAGTATTTACCAGTAAGGTAAAAAGGGAAGAAACAGCACTCTCACTCAACAAGACAGGTCAGTAACTTAAAATAATTCAACTAAATAATTAGTTTAGAGCTAAGAGAAAAAATTATAGATCTATATAAGAAAAAAGGTTAGCACTTAACTGAGAGCATGGCTGATGTGTCCAGAATTCTAAGCGGCAAACGAAATCTAAGGGGAAGTGAACAGAGGCACTATGGATAGCCTTAGCTTGAAAGTTTCTGGCTAGCGTAAACTTGATATAACAGCCGAGCCGGTTCTGAGGATGGAACCAAGACCCAACAGTTCAAGAATGAATGAACACTGACAACACCAGATCTTTCCTTTCTGGAAAAATGTATGTAGTTGTGTGTGCTTATTCTGACATAAAATTGGTTGGGGATTAAAACTGAAAAAAAAAAAAAAAAAAAGTATATGTATATATATATATATATATATATACACACACACACACATGGGTCTAAACAGAGACAAGAAGCTTCAACTGCATATAAGTTCAGCCTAACAAACAAAGCCTGCAAAACAGTAAGTTGCAAGCTGGAAAAATATATTCAAAAAACTGTCATGTAGAATATATTGTATCTTATTTTTCAGATTATGGAAAGTGAATGGCACTGTAGGTATGGGCAATGAGCACTGAGTGTTAAAATTATATTAAGAAGTGTGGGGTACAACTAATACTGTTAAAGGAAACAGGTAGATAAAAATGAGAATGTGAATTTGGCAAAGAAAGGATTTCAGAATGGTTATTCAGGGACAGAGGAAAAGGGGGATAATAATATTGATTGTAAGAGGGGCTTCTATAGTGACAGAGGAGGAGAAGAAAGATAACAAGGGTAGATTTATGGTGGCAGAGAAGGATTAAATTGTCATGTATTTATATTCCACTTAAAACTACTATTAAAGAGCTTAACAGAATTATGGGAGAGGTAATCATCATCCAGCAAGAAATATTATTCAGGAGTGGGGACTGTAACTTGATATGTAATAGTGAAGATGTATCGGGGGAGCTAGAAGGAAAACTAAAACAAAAGAGGGTAGATTCCTGAAGAACGAATATTTGAAATGGAAGATGCGAAACTACTAGCAGAACACAATCAGAATTGAGACAGCAGCACTTTCCTACTTACCTATTAAAAAGAGAGGATCTTGAGGAATGGATAGTGAAAACAATGCAAAAGTTGCTAGAGAATGCAGAAATCTCTTCAGAAGGTATAGGTAAGGAGTGGGATAAACTGAAGATTATGCACATGTATTTTCTGAACAATAAGAAGTATGAAACTCTACCAAAAAAGAGGGTAAGAGAAGTATGGCAATTAGTGTGGATGAAGAATCAATTGTGCTTGTGTGTGCTCAGCCCAGGGTGAGTTCTTTTAGTATTGCAGGGACTGGGTGACTCGGTGAGGCACACACTCTCACTAGCGGGGATGCCTATGTGCCTCTGTGACCCCCCCCCCCGCTGCACCTGTGCAGTAGTGCTTTAGCAGCAGCTAGATTTACTTTCCAGGTCTCTGGATTGAAGGCAAAAATACAGTTGTGTAAGTTAACTTACCACAACGGCAGATGTTCAGATAGATTGCTGTTATATACACGGGATGCTCCTGTCAAAGGTAACAGACACCTGGTCAGTCTAAAAGGCTTCAGGTGCCTTCTTCATGTACCATATGTCTACATTTAGCAGCAGAATACATGCTGGTATACGTGGAACTTACAAACACAACAAAATCAGAGCATTCTTGTTCTATAAAGTGAGGATAAAGTCTAGAGCTCCATAATAAATAAGTTATGTCATGTCAGAAGAGCAAAAGTGAAAGGAAAGATACCCCACCTGACCAGGAAAAATGGGGAATGGAGGTACGGTGACAGTATTGCAGCAGTGATCTACTGAAATACTGACTGCTATGGCAAGTTAACCTGTACAACTGTACTATTTTTTCATTAGATCATACTTGCAGCAGCAATAACTATATTGAATGACTGAGAAAGGTCAGGAAGAGAAGGAGAAGCTGAAGAGTCCAGGAGTCCTTAGAGAATAGCTCTAGCAAATCTTGCTCTAACTCTGGAGACTGAACCAAGTTTTAGTGCTTAGTGAAAGCGTCTACTGAGGGCTAAGTAGTAGCCTCTAGAACTGATCTGGAGTCCATCCCTTTCCAAAATACCTCAGAAGTGGACAGAGCTCTGATACAATGAGCCTTGACATTCTGAGGGGGAGATTGACCATGGCTTGATTAACAAAACCGAGTAGCCTGAGACAGCTATCTAGAAACAGTTTGCTTAGAAACTGGCTGGCTTTTTTTCTTATCATCAAAGGAAATGAAAACTTGTTTAGATTTTCTAAAATCTTTAGTCTTGTCTAAATAAAATCTTAACTGCCTATGGACATCTAAAATATGAAGAATTCTTTCTCCTCTGTTTTTGGGTTCAGAATAGAACAAAAGGAGATGAATGGTCTGGTTTAATGTAAATTCAGAAACAATTTTGAACATAAAGGAAGGGCTGGTTCAAAGTCTCACCTGCCCTTACAATAGATCAAAAAAGGTTGAGTAGAGATCAAGGCCTGTAATTCAGATACCTATCTAACACAAGTCAGAGCAATAAGCAAAGCAGTCTTCCAAGTAAAAAAAAAATCAGATAATAACTGCAGGTTCAGTGGGGGACAGGGTTAACTTCTCCAGCACAAAACTTTAATCCCAAGGAGGTATCATTTATGTTCTAGGTGGTCTGGAATGTAATACCCCTTTCAAAAATTGTTTGACTTGGAATAAAGAAGAAAGAGGGGATCTATACACAGACAAGCAGACAGGCAGAAATGACAGAAAGGTGTACCTTTATAGAAGTATATGCAAGGCCTGAATTAAGCAATTCACACAGGTACTGAAGAACCACATAAGCCTCTACTTGGGATGGGTCTTGTTCTTTATTATGGCACCAACTAGAAAATCTTTTTGATTTGGCTAAACATGACTTCCTAAGTAGCAGCTTTTCCTTGTCTCCTTTAACACCAGTAGCACATCCTTAGACTAAAGGTGCCTACATTTTCTTGGTTTGGCATGGTTTTCTTCTTTTGGCAGAGTCTGCAACAGTAAAGCCTTAAGGTAAGTTTTCTGTATGTATATATGTATGTGTGTGCACTTTAATGTCTGCAGGAGTGATGCGTGCTTGTGTGAATGAGGTGAGAAAGGATAGCAACTGAGTGTGTGTGTGTGTGTGTGTGTGTGTGTGTGTGTGTGTGTGTGTGTGTGTGTGTGTGTGTGTGTGTGTATGTGTGTGTATGTGTGTGTGTGTGTGTGTGTGTGTGTATGGCTGCAGTGCTAGTATCTGAGTCATTTGTGTCTGTGTGAAGTGAAAAAAAAGTGTGACTGCATGCGTGTATGTTTGTATGGGTGTAACACTGGTGTGTAAGTTTGAATTTGCAAGACTGGTATATGCCTGAATGAAAAAAGGATTGACTGTGTGTGTTTGCTAGTGACAATTTGTGATAAGTGTGCTTGGTTATACTTAGGAGTGTGAATGCTGGTTGAAAGAGCTGGTGTGTGTGTGTGTATTTATGTGTATGTGTTGGAGAGGGTGCGATGAAGCTATACCTCTAAACAGTTCAGAGTCTTAACTTAAGTGTAATAAATCTGGAGAAGGCCAAAAATATGGACAGATTTTAAATATTGCTCTTATAAACTTAGAAAGTTGCTAGAATAACAGGTTATGTGTTAGCATGCATTTTCTGATAGATATGAAGTCTGATACTCAAACGTGTGCCCTTTTAGTGACTTCATGCCTCAATGATTTAGCAGAAAACCACCAATGGTTGCATTTTTATGTCTGTACATATCTGGATGACCTGCCTTGATTTCCATGAAGCATTTATTTAAGTTTAATAAATGCTTCACGGAGATCAAGGCAGGTCAACCAGATAAACTTGCTGCAGACATAAAAACTCAACCTTCCTTACTTAAACTTACTTTATGAGAGCTGATTTATTTGACTATTATTGTTTTGTTTTGTAAAAAATTGTGATGGCAAGGGGGTATTTTTTTAAAAATGCTTCAGGGAACTCTGGACAGGTCAGTCAGGTCTCTATTAAGTCATTGAACCAGCCATTCGTCAAACCTTTCTAATTGAGATTGCATTACAGTAGGGATTAAGAAATTTGCCCATTTCCTCACTGTACTGTGATCTCGAAGTTGGTCTATATAACTAGTGGGGGGTGTGAAGGAGTTCAATGAATGGCATTTCCGATGAAATGCCGTTCGATTATATTTTCGTTCGATGAATTAATATAGACCCGATCAGCCAGATGACGTTTATAGGAGCAGTACAAGAAGTCTACCATACCTAACCCTGTAGGTGCTATTCAATGAATGCAAGATTTTCATGACAATCACGAATCATACCTCTGAACTTCTGAAGTGCAATAAATCTGGAAAAAGCTAAAAATAATGGGGGGAACAAAGGTCCAAAAATACAGACAAGTTTTAAATATTGCTCTTATAAACTTAGAAAGTTGCTAGAATAACAGGTTGTGACAGAATGCTTTTTCTGATGGATATGAAGTCGAATAGTCAAAGGTATGTCATTTTAGTCACTTCAATTCTCAACGATTTGTCAGAAAACCACAAATCAGTGTCAGACCTATCACCTGTTCTTGGTCTTGGTTCTGAGTTTTGATCTGTCTCTAATAAAACTGGCAATTTGGAGAAGACAGCTGGTGGTTCTTCGCCTGGCACTATTTTGTATCTCTTCTTGACCTAAGTCAGAGGTGGGGGGGGGTACAGCTGTCATTCTTTGTATTCTGACAGCAATATGCTCGGAAGATAAATTTCAATGTTGCAGTTATTCATGCATTTAATTTATTCATTCCCTTTATCTCAATTATCTGATGTGTACACTCACAGTCATACAAGAGGCTGATTAATTCATTTAATTCCCTTGATCTCCTTGAGTAGATATGGCATATCAGATATGCCCTTAACATATTACTACTTCTGACCCAAATGGGATGGTCAGTAAGTAAAAGGGCAACTTATTGAAAAAGAACATACTGCTGAAAAAGTTGTGTTTTAAAATGTGTCACTCCACTGATATTTGTATATGTTTTGTAACAAATATGGTATTAATACATATTTGCATATTTCATGTAAATATTTTGGGTAAATTGCTGTACTATACAAGTTTACCCTAACAATAACAATTGACACCCATCAGCCACCCCAGTTTGGCAATGCAGAAATTCTCATCACCAAACTAATAATAAACAAAAATAAATGCAGATACATTGTCTACATTTATATTCCACCCGGCAAGCATGATAATACTCTAGAAAATATCTTACATTGGCTAGCTTCTAACTATCCCCAGGAAACCATTGTCTTGGGGGACTTTAACACTGATTGGAACACCTGTTCCTCTGAAACACTCTCCACCCATTTAAACCTCCACGGGTTTATTCAGATCATTGCCACCCCCACCAGATTTAGCAAAAATAGAGTCAAAGATAGTATCCTCGATTGGATACTTATTAACAGCCACTTCCAAAAGTACAAGTCAGGTACATTACCCGATGATCTAAGTGATCACTGTCTTATCTATATTATTAGGCTCAAAGCCGACATTCCCAACCAGCCAACCTACAAAACTATAAGAAATGTCAGGAACTTTAACCTTGACAACTTCCAAAAAGAACTCAAAGCATGTAATTGGAATGTCTTGAAACGACTCCCACTACAAGAAGCAGTTGAGTACTTCAATACCAAATTTCTGGCTAACCTTAACCATCATGCTCTTATCCGTACCATCTGTGTAAATGCCACGGTTGCACCGTGGCTAGCTAAAGAAACAAAAACCAAAATTAAACTAAGAAACAAAGCCTGAGCCACGTGGCATGTTACCAAAGCCCGTATGGACCAAGTAAGATACCGGCAGCTAAGGAATCAAACCAAAAAATCTGTCATTCTAGACAAAAAAAAATCACTACACTCTCCTACAACAAAAATATCAGCTAAAACCTCAAAAGTTCTGGGCTGGTATTAACAATCTTCTCCACCTAGGCTGTTCCGCCCCTCCTACCCCATCAGCTGCCCTTGATAAATCCCATGTTGAAATTGCAAACAGCTTCAACTCCTTCTTTACTGAAACTATCCAGTCTCTAGCTACCAATCTCACTCCATCGGACACAAACACCAGGTCTGGCACATCTAGCCCTGATCTACCCAGCACCCAACCCACCTTTACCTTTCAAACTGTACCTACCAACTTGATCCAGACCTTATTCAAAAAGTTAACACCTACTACACTAGCTGCCGACCACCTCCCAGCTGAATATCTTCAAAAAGCAGCTGATGTCATAGTACTTCTTATTTCTATTCTGATCAACAGATCCATCACAGAAGGATCCATCCCAGCAATATGGAAAATATCACGTTATACCTCTCCATAAAGGAGGAGGTTCCACAGACTTATCTAACTTTAGACCTATAGCCATTCTTTCACCACTAGCTAAAATCATGGAAAGATGCATACACAAACAAATCATGCACTTTCTTATTCAAAAGGGAAAGCTCGCCGACTCTCAGCACGGCTTTAGGCCATTCCACAGTACCAACATGGCTCTTCTATCTTTCTCTAATGTCATCAATCTTCATCGTAACAACAACAAACTATCTTCAGCACTCTTCCTAGATCTCTCAAAAGCTTTCAATATGGTCAACCATCAGCTTCTGCTCAATACCCTACAAACCATCGGTTCAGACCAACATGCAATAAAATGGTTTCACTCCTACCTAAACAGTAGAGAGCAGGCTGTCTTATGGCAGAGCAAGCTGTCATCCCAACTTCCTCTAACCCTAGGTGTCCCACAAGGGTCCATACTAGGTCCCCTTCTTTTCTCTATCTTTATCAATGATCTGCACACCACCATCCTAGGAGCCACCTGCATCCAATATGCAGATGACTCAATGCAAATATGCTCCGCCTCCTCTCCTACACAACTTCTAACCCTCACCCAGACCACTTTCAGCATGGTAGAAACATGACTAGCTAATCGCCGCCTGCTTCTAAATCCTAAAAAACCAAGCTACTACTTTTCTCCCCTAACCGTAGAATTCCTCCTCCTTCCTTCAACATCAAATCTAGCAATGACACCATTATCTCCCCTGATGACCATACAAAGCTTCTAGGCATAATAATAGACAACAACCTTAAACTTGATAAACATGTCAATCACACTATTAAGTCCATCAACAAAAACTTGGCTCCCTATACAGAGCCAAACCTTTCCTCACCCCCCCCCCCCCACAGCTAGGGTAGCTATTGCAAGATCACACCTCCTCTCTACCCTTATGTATGACTCCCCTGTACTCAACAACCTATCCAAAACTGATCTCAACAAATTATCAGGATGTTACAATCATATAGCCAGATTCGCTACAGGCATGGCATTTAGGACCCACCATTGCCAGAACCACAAAGCACTGGAATGGCTACAGTATCCTACCCTTCTACAGTTCAACCAGCTTATAGTAGCGCATAAAATAGTCCATCAATCTGATAACACCCCTGCCCTTAAAAATATTCTCACCCCTCATAGTGCCCCCAGGCCATTATGCTCAGCTGATAAACTAATGATACTGACCCAAAAATCCAACAACTCTGCAGGCGATGCTATATTTGCCAACTCAACCAGTAAAATCTGAAATCTACTCCCTACTACCATTACCAAAGAAACCTGACTACCCCTATTTAAAAGAGAACTCAAAACATACCTCACATCTCATTGGTTGTGCTCTTGTTCTAAACCTAACAACTTCACTAATACATGTCTTGCTACCCAACCTGCTGTTTAGCTAAGTATCTATGCCTCATAGCATTTGAATGTCTAAGCATTGTGAATTATGAAATCTGATTGTATTCTATGTTCACATTTTCTGATATGTCTTTGCCAATCAGATGCAAGTCTGCAAATTGTGTATATTGATATCTGCCTATATTCTTTGTCTATATTTTTCTAAACATGTCTGCCTGAGTTTATCACTCAGTGATGTATGTACTGTCTCTTTTTTGGTATGTGGAGCTTTTCTCCCCAGGCCTGCACTGAAAATGGACATATATCCAGTCGGACTATCCTGGTCAACAAATGTAAAATAAATAAAAATAAAATAAATATTGTTGATATAGTGGCATGATGGAACAACAGAGTTTCCAAATTTTGAGGATGTGCCATATTAATATATTAATACCTTGACCTAGACAGGGTATTTGGTATGAAATGAAAGCTTACATAATGTTAGATACCTGTTGCATGTCTGCTACCGGTATTCACATATTTAAATTTGATTAGTAATTATGTAAATAAGAATAAAGATTATACTTTTGCGCATATATCAGTCATTGTTTACCAGAACACATTGTAGAAAATGCCTGAATTGCCCATTCACTGTAGAGGTCAGCAATGGCTCTTCAGACAAGTGGTAAAGGCTGTAACAGAAAAGTTTGCTAAAGAGCTATATGGCCATTATAGTTATGATTTCCTTTACAGTTAGAGGTAGCGTATTCTCTCTTAAGGGCCACATTACACTGGGAAAGTATGCATTTTCTGCCAAAATATCTTATTAGAAGTCCCTGGATTTTCTTACTAACATATGACCTTTCAAATATAGCATTTCAAAATTTATTTGTTGTCACAGTCCAGTACTATGATTGTAATTTGGGGGCTATTTGACCTCTATACAAAAGGCTGGTGGTAGGTGATGTATGATAGCAAAAAAGAAGTTACGCTCTTACCATAACATTCCATCTGTGTTGTTGATCTTCATGCATTCATTACTGATGGGTGTTGGTTCCATCCTCGGAACTGAGTCGGCCTTATAGCAAGCTCGTGCCAGCCAAAAATCTCTTCAGCTAAGCTTTCCCATAGTGCCCCTCTCCTTGTTACCTCAGATCGAGTTTGCCCGTGATAAGGAAAGCAGAGGCTTTTTCTGAGCAAGTTCCCTAATACGGGATTTGGACCAAATCCAAACCTCCAGGAGCCCCTTGGAGGGGGAAGGAGGGTGCGACATAATGAATGAATGAGGATCAACAACACAGATAAAACGTTATGGTAAGAACATAACTTCTTTATCTGATGTTGTTAATCTTCATTCATTCCTTACTGATGGGACAGAGTCCCTAGCTACTTTATGTCTTGGGAGGCCCTATGGAAGGATGTTCCTGAGTACCATTGAACCAAAGGATGCTCTCCCCCTGGAGACCAATTCCAATTTGTAATGAGTGATAAAGGTATGAGGGGTAGCCCATGTTGCAGCTGCACAGATATCGTCCATGGAAGCCCATGACTGAAAAGCAGCATAAGTCCACACCGATCTGGTTGAGTGTGCTTTGACCTTACTCAGTAGAGGAATTTTACTATGTTTGCAGGTAAAGCATATACACTTTCTCAACCATTTAGATAAAGTTACCTTTGAAACAGAGTTTCCCAAATTTGGTCCCGAGTAGGAAACAAATAACTGGTTGGATTTCCGTATTGATTTAGTTCTGTCTAGGTAAAATTGTAATTGTCTATGCACATCCACTAAATGAAGGCAGTATTCGCCTTTATTTGAGAAGTTTGTAAAGAACACTGGTAGGTCAATTGTCTGATTAATAGTCAATTCCTAAATAACTTTGGGCAGAAAGGAAGGGTTAGTCTGGAGTGATACTCTGTCCTTATGCAAGGCCATGTAAAGGCGTTTTATGTACAAGGCTTGAAGTTCGGATATGCGTCTTGGTGAGGTGATGGCTACCAAAAATAGGGACTTCCAAGCTAAGAATTTTATATCACAAGTGGCAGCAGGTTCGAAAGGTGATCACATCAAGTACTACAGATCTAGTCTCTAACTCCAAGGTTCGAATGTTTTTTTAAAGGGTGGTCTTTTGTGTGAGACCCCTTTCAAAAAGGTTTTACAGAGATGATGGGAAATTAAGGATGAGTCTTGGAATCCATTGTGGAAGTTTGAGATAGGAGCCAGATGTACTCGAATAGTGGAGGCTTCCACTCCAGAATGAAGGCTTGTCAAATAATCCAGTACCGCACTAACTGGAGCTGAGCTGGGGTCTAGTTCTTTCTGTCAAGACCAAATAAGGAATCTCTTCCACTTGTTAAGATAAATTTTCCTAGTGAATGGTTTGTGTGAAGCCAGAAGAATGTTACGTACAGGGGAGGAAAGGTTATTCTGACTGGCAATTACTGGAAGTGGAAAAAACAAGCTGTTAGCTTGAGATTGGATATGTTTGGATGTATCAACCCCAGCGGGTGCGACAGTAATTCAGGAGTTGGATCCAGAATCCATGGTTGGTGTACTAGGTGAGGTCAAAGGAAGGGAAACCAAACTTGTCGGGGCCAGTAGGGTGCAATGAGCATTACTCTCTTTCTCAACTGAAGGGCCTTCTTTAGAAATTGTGGGATTAGGGGAAGGGGAGGGAAAGCATAAAAAAGCCCTACTGGCCAATTGTGTATTAGAGCATCCCTTGGGGACTCCCCCTGTGGGGGAATTAGGGCAAAGTAGCTGCTGCATTTGTGATTTGCTGGAGAGGTGAATAGGTTGCAGCAAGGTTGGCCCTAGCGGCTGAAGATCTTCACCACTATGGTTGAATTGAGGGACCACTCGTGAGGCAGGAGGATGAATCTGCTCAGTTTGTCTGCTATCACGGTGGAATCCCCAGGAATCTGCATTGCTATCAGAAGGTGGTTGGAAGCTGTCGCCCATTGCCAAATTCTCATGGCCTCTTGACACAACGGGTAGGACTTGATTCCCCCTTATTTGTTGATATACCGGACAACCGACATGTTGTCGGACTGGATAACAATTGTCCCTTATGGAAGGACAGATTGAAAGTCTTCCAATGCTAGAAGCACCACCCTCAGTTCTAGAAAACTGATATGCAGATTGGCTTCCAGAGGGGACCAAGTGTCTTGGGCTGTCTTTCCCTGGAAGTGCCCCCCCCCCCCCCAATCAGGGAAGCATCCATGGTCACTATGGCATTGGGCTGAGAGGGGGAGAAAGGGTGACTCCATAGGTCTTTTTCTGGCTTCATCCACCAAATAAAATCTTGTTTGCATTGGTTTGTTATGCGGATCTGAAAGGACATAGTGTGATTCGAAGGGGACCACTGTGTTAGTAGGAGCCACTGAAAAAGTCTCATGTCTTGTCTCGCCAGGGGAACTATTGTAATCGATGCTGCCATTGATCCTAGAAGTTGAAGTACAGCCTGAGCTTGAACTTTGCCCTGAGAGAGTATCACCTGGAGTTGGGACCTCAGTCTTTCTAATCTGTGACATGGAAGGGAGACTAGGCAAGACTGAGTATTGAAAATTGCTTTTATGAATTCCAGGATTTGAGAAGGAGTCAACTTGCATTTCTCCTTGTTTACCGAGATTCCTAGGTATTTTGCTAGTTTTAGAGTGTAATGTAAGGCGGTAACCAGCAGACGCTTGGTGGGGGTGGTATGGAGCTAATTGTCTAAATATGGAAACTCCCAGAATCCTTGCAGTCTCAAGTCAGCTGTTACCACTGCCATGCATTTGGTGAACAATCTGAGGGTCGTGGAGAGTCCAAAGGGCAGTGCTCAGAATTGGTAATGATTGTCTCCCAGCTGGAAGAGAAGGAATCTCCTGGAGCGGTTGCTCATTTTTATGTGGTAATACGCATCCTGAAGATCTACTGAGCACATCCAATTGTATTTCTCCAGGAAGGGTAGGATTGACTGAACCGTGACCATCCGGAATTTTGTCTGGTTGGCAAATTTGTTTAGGATACTGAGATTCAAGATTGGTCTCCAGTCCCCGGTCTTTTTTGGCACTAAAAAGAACCTTGAGTAAAATCCAGATCCTATTTGGTCTGATGGGACTGCTTGGGTGATTCTTTTTTGAATCAGCTTTTGTATTTCTTGAGCTGCTGCTTCCCTTTGACTGGGTGAAATGTTGGGAATGTGCCTTAATGGCTTTGAGCTAATACTGAAGGTTATGTGGTAACCACTGGGGATTATATTCTGCACCCAAGAATCTGTGGTTATTGTCTGCCAGGCAAGGTGGTGCAGAGAGAAACATCCCCAGATTGCATCCAGAGGAAAGCAATCAGGCTGCTCTTCAGGAATTTTGGTAGGGCTGTCCAGAAAAAGAACCTCTGGACTCCTGGTTACGCGGACACCCTCTGCCTCTGAAGGGGTGTCTTCCAGATGAGTTACCCTCTCTGCCCCGGGGGGAAAACTCACCACATATGTCATGGAAAGGACCCCGGGATTTTTTGTGCCACATCTTTCCACTCCTATGATTCCTAGAGTAGGTTTGCGGGGAGGGGGGTGGAACAATGCACCCCCATGGCAGACAGGATATTGCCATCCTTTTCACACCTGGCTAACATGTCTTTCACTTTTGGGCCAAAGAGAGAGAAGACGCTTACACTGGAGTGTTGAGAAAGGCAGACTTAAAAGGGTCCTCAAAATCACAAAGGCGCATCCAGATGTGACATCTCATGATAACGCCCAAGCCTGCTGCTCTAGCCGCCCCTTTGGTACAGTGAGAAATCAACTGCATGTACAAGTTAGATATAGATTCCAGGGTTGTAAGCTGCAAAGTAACTTTGTCATGTTCCTCATCAAAGACAGCTCCTGCTAAGGTTCCTAAGAGTTCTGAAATTAAGTCTCTCTGAAGCATGGTAAAGTGTGCCAAGTAATTCAAGGACTGAATGGCAAAGGTCGATGAGGCAAATGCTCGCTTCCCTAACCTGTCCATCACCCGAGACTCCCTGTTTGGGGGATGGACAGTATGGCTCTCCTCAGAAAGCTTCTTTTTAGTGGCCACCACCACCACCATAGTGTCTACCAGGAGGCCAGTGGACCAGTGTGGACTTGCTTTTTTGGAGACAAAATTTTGTCTGTTCTTCTGGGGATTGGTTCAACAGTATCAGGACTCTTCCATGTGTGCTGCACAATGAGCTGGACTAGTTCGTCTGCAGGTGGGATCACCCAAAAAGTAGAGGGTCGAGCACGAAAAGCATGCAAGAATATTGACTCCTCAGAGAAGGGGTTGATGGGCTTCCAGCCACCCTGCTGTTTTAAACATCTTCAGGGTGTGACTGTGGGGACCCCTCCCCTTCATTGTTGTCCATATCTTTAGTGAGGGACTCTTTGGGGAAGTCCATGTGCTTCTTCTTGCATGATCTCTTACGTGGTACCTCCTCAGTAGGGACATCTGAAGAAGACTCAGAAGAGAGGGTGCCCTGTGGTAGGGTATATTGGGGCTCTTGTGCTTAATGTACTGATGTGTTGGACTGTGTCAGCTGCAGTTCAGAGGGAGGATATATAAGGTACTCTGATGCGGAGGGAGCCATCTGTGTTCCTGCAGAGGCAAAGGCCCTCTCCATCACCTGGAAAGCTGGCCCACCTGAAGAGAGATGGGAGCCTGGAACTGAGGACAACCTCGGAACCGGGGTCACACCCCACTCTGATGAGCCCACTCCCAGGGAATGAGCACCAAGAGGACTTGGTGCTGCCAAGACTCCCGGAACCGTAGTGGATGGCACCGTAGAAAAAATAGGTGCTGTACTAGGGGTCATGGTGCCGGCAGCCCAGTCATGATCCTGAGGATGGCTTGGCTCTGAATGAGTCGATGTCCAAAGGGTCAGCTGTGGAACCACGGTGAGATCCACCAGTGGAACAGAAGAAGCTGGAATCAGGATAGGCATCGGTGTCAGGGGCTTCGATACCTGCAAAGAGGTTGAAGAAGGAGAATATGTGGGAGTCTGTAGAGAAAACCCCCCCGGGTCCGGTTAGGAAGGAGGTTTTGGAAGGTATTGTGATTCCTCTGGCCATCAGAAGCTGATCCACAAGTTACACCATGTCAGAATCTAAGAGGTTCCTGGAAGAGCGGGTTAATATGCCTGACAGAGTCAGGCCATTCCAAGAAAGGGCTGAATTGTTGCCCAAAAAATGTATCTGCCATAGGGGAATATTGGGTCCAAGGGGCTGTTTCTCCTATCAGCACCGTGGTCTCAGGACCAGTAAGATGTATTGTGGGGAAGTGACCAGTGTTTGGAGTACTATTTTTGGTGCCAAAAAGGACGGAGCCAAAGTGGTAATTAAAAACATGGACGGTACAGTAGTTATTATCGGTACCGTGGCTGATGCCGGAGATAATGTTACTGAGGATGGTACCAAGCTGGATAGATGAGGTTCTGGAACCAAGGACGGCACCATGGAAGGGGGGGGGTGAGGCCCCGGTGCTGAAGTTGTTGGTACCAGTTTTGGGATTTTTGCCTTTGGTTCTGAAGACTTTTTATCAGTACCATGCGGGGGAGAAGGTACGGAATGGCTTCTTCATTTCTGTTCCTTCTTAAGAGGGATTGAGCCCTCCAACCCAGAAATAGCCTCTGAAAAGGGAGTTTTTAGAAGACACTTGTGTATTAATTTGTTTTTTCTCTTAGTTAAAGTGCGAGTGCTAAAACCTTTACAAATGTCACATGGCGGTTGTACAGATAAGTGCGGATCACCCAGGTCGTAAACGCATGAAAGATGAGTGTCCAAGTTTGGTATTTTGCAAATGCATTGGTCGCATTGTTTGAATCCTGTTGTTCCCCTACTTTTCAGACATAGCAGAACAAGATTTAATTAAATTAGTGTAGCTATAAACAAGAAAACATACACTCTTCTTCTTCTTCTTTCGGCTTTTTCCCGGTTAGGGGTCGCCACAGCGGATCACCTTGTCCGCACATTAATTGGCAGTGGAGTTTTACGGTGTCGAGTTGCCAGCCCGGCGCCCAACCTTCCACAGAAGGCACACTCACACGCACACCTAGGGCCAATTTCAGAGTGTCCAATCCACCTGCAGCATGTCTTTGGGATGTGGGAGGAAACCGGAGCACCCGGAGGAAACCCACGCGACCACAGGGAGGACATGCAGACTCCGCACAGAAGGTACCCCAGCCGAGGATCGAACCTGAGAACCTCTTGCTGTGAGGCGGCAATGCTAACCACTGCACCACCGTGGCCGCCCAAGAAAACATACACACTAACTATCGGAAAACAGAAAATCTGTAAAGTGAGTTTTTTTTTTTTTTTTTTGATAGAAGACGAAAATAGGAAAGGGAAAGGATACCAACAATGGTATTAAAAATTACCTCAAAAGGTAGGAAAATTACAGAAAATAGAGAGAGGAAAGGCCTGTACCAACGATGGTACAGAGAGTACCAAACTGGTAGGAAAAGGGCAAAAAAGTTAAAAGGGCACTCAAAAAGGTATAGTAGTTTAGCGACTAATGAGAAGGGAGAAAATTATAGATTTTGAAGAAGAAACCTGTGAAAAGAGTTTTAATAAAGATAAATTTCTATACTACTTAGTTGAGAACTGGCTTGACATGTCTTGCGGCAAACAAGATCTGAGGTAACAGGGAGAGGGGCACTATGCGAAAGCTTAGTGCGACAGTTTTTTGACTGGCATGAGCTTGTTATAAGGCCGACTTGGTTCTGAGGATGGAACCGACACCCATCAGTATTTAAGGAATGAATGAAGATTAACAACATCAGATCAGAAGCTTTGTGATCACTTCTGATTGATTATTGATATGGTTTGTTGGAGGGGGGCAGCATTTCTGGAATAACTATGGCAAGTACAGTATGTGCATGTATTCTACCAAAGTATCTTAGTAAAAGTTCAAGATTTGTTTCATCTTACTGTGAAGAGACTTAGGGGCTCTTGCACATAGCTAGTAAATCCAGAATTTCAGAGGATGTTTGTTGTCACAATCTACCTGGCACTTTTTTTTTTTTTTTTTTTGCTTTCCACCTGAGGGCTGTTTGACCTCTGGACAAAGGTGCTGAGACAGATTACTTATAAAACAAATGTCTGTTATAGGGTCACTTTTGACTGATTATTGAACTTGTTTGCTGGAAGTGTTCAATATTTGTCAAAGAGAAACAGGACCATTATGTTTGTGATCCCTTCAGAATAGTCACAGGTTACTCAAGACAGTATGTGTGTTTTGCAACAAAGTACCTTGTTATAAATCCAATAGCACAGTCTTCTACAAATATTATCTTTCATGTTTACTGCACTTTTTGGAAGCATGTACTGTTGTCAGCAGAACTTGTCTAGAATGAAGACTGTGAAAAGCAAATTGACATCTGTTATCACTGATGCACAACTGGCAGATACATTTCGCATTGCCACTTCCACAGCCAGTGCAGACATAGACTACTTGTGCAAAAACAGGCAATGTCAGACATCCCATTAACTGTGGTCTTGCATGTCACATATCTCAACAGCTTTTTATTCTGATTTTTGACATTTGTTTTACAATTTTTGGTAAAATTTCACCTGGATTTGCAGTTACAACATTTTTAAAACTAATATGTGCATTTGCACCATTACATTTGTGCTGTTGTAGCAAGGATACTATTTGTAAATGTCTCGGGTTGTAAGCTGAGGGGAGAGAGTACTGAAAGGCCTGTAGTGCTAGGAGGATGACTGTCATCTCCAGTACACTGATGTGAAGACTGGCCTCTGATTGTGACCGTGTACCTCTGACTGTCTTTCCCAAGTAATGCCCCCTCCCCCAGCCAAATGGGAGGCATTTGTGGTCACTGTGGCTTGGGGAGATGGAAGGTTGAAAGGATGTCCTTGTGAAACATGGTGATTCTAACTACAATCAGATATGTGTTTTGCAAATCTTCTTTAAAGACACTTGAAAAGACATGGGTTGCTATGTTATTGACCACTGGATTGCAAGAGTCCACTGTAGAACTCGCATGTAGTACCTAGCCAAGGGAACCAGGGTGCTCGAAGCTGCCATGGAGCTTAAAAGAAGGAGAATCATTCTTGCTGGTAGCTTCTATCAAGAGAGTTATGGCTTGATGATGAATGGATATGATCCTTGCTTGGAAAAGTTTTGCAATTTGGAGCCTTGTGTCCAACTGAACTCCTGTGAACTCTAAATATTGAGCTGGGTGAAGTTTAGGTCTTGTTAGACTCACCGTAATGGCTAAGTCTGAACACAGATGAAGCAAGGAATCCCTGACTTGGATGAGTAGATCCCTGGTAGGGGTGGTGACGAGCCAGTCTTCCAAATGAGGGAACATTCATAACCACTGCAGCCGAAGATGAGCTGCTACTACTGCCATACATTTGGTGAACACCCAGGGGGCTGTTGCGAAACCAAAGGGCAGAGCTCTAAACCAAAAATGACTGGCTCCCATCCAGAAGAAAAGATACTTCCTGGGGAATCTGTCTATCCTGAAGATCTATTGAGCACATCCAGTCATTCTCTCTTAAAACAAGGAGAATGGACTATACCATGACCATCCAGAATTTTGCTTTTCATACAAATTTGTCCAAGTCACTTAGGTCCCCGGTTTTCTTTGGCACTTAAAAGAACCTTGAGTAAATTCCGGATCCTCTTTGGTCTGGTGGGATCTCTTGGGTGACTCAATTGTTTAGAAGCGTCCTTATTTCTGAAGTTGCCACTTCCCTTTAAGAGAGTGGAATATTGGGAAGTCTTTCTGGGGCTAATGTAACATGTGCCAAATAATTCAATTCCTTCACCGAGACAGTATATGAAGAGCAGACTTGCTTCCCAAAAATTGTCTAATGCATGATACTCCCTGTTTGGTGGATGGACAACCTTCTTCTGCTAGTTTCTTTTTGCTGGCTGCTGCTACTACCATGGAATCCATGGCTGGATATTTGCTCCAACTGCAGCGATCCTTGGAAGCGATGAGGACTTATCTGGTTTCTTAGGGATGGATTCAGCTGTATCCAGCTCCTTCCACGCCCATGTAGAGAAAAGGTCTATCATCTTATCTGCAGGATGAAACTACCCAATACATAGATGGGCCAGAACTAAAAGCCTCACTAAGAACTGACTCTTCTGGAGAAGACAGCTAGGAGGACCATACTCCTTTCTGTTTAAGCAGTTCAAGGATTTACAAAAAAAAAAAAATCTTCAAGGGGGGATCTGGGGAACCTTCTCCTTCAACAAAGTCAGTATCAATGGTGACAGACTCCTGAATGGAATCCAGGTGCCTCCTTTTGCAAGTATACTTCCTGTTCACTTCTTCAGTGGGATGCTCTGGGGAGGACTCAGAAGCTGAGATGGTCTCTTCCATAGGAGCCAATGCAAGACTTTTGCTTACTGGCTGTCCCGAAAAGACAAGAAGAGTAGGTCCCAGAACCTGGGAGATCTTTTGTGGGAGGGATAGATCGGAACTCGTGGGGTTGTCTTCTCTCTGGAATGGGAGAGTATTCTCTCAAAGCCTTGAAAGCTGAGCTAGATACAGGTCTGAGGAGCTAAGCCCTAGGAATTTCCAGATTCCAGGCAATGATAGTTAGTCTGCAAAAGGGATGGGATTCTGCCCCCCCCCCAATTTGTTCATACATCGCATTATTGTTGTCTGTTATCACTAACATAGGTCCAACTGTCCACAAGTGATTTAGAGCCTTGAGAGCTTTTATTAAAGCCAACATTTCCTTGAAATTTATGTGTTTCTGCCTGAAATGAAGTTTCCATCTGCCTTGAACCTTTATATTTTGAGACACTGCACCCAAAGTGTGGTCTGAAGGGTCTACCTGATAACGCCGACATGCCAAAATACCGACAACGAAATAACCGACACCACAAAACCGAAAGTTCAAAAACACGAAACTTCACATGCCCGACAAACCACAATCCAGACAATCAACAAAACAAATACCTTTTCTGAAAAACACACACACAACACAAGCACACCAACAACCTTACAAACCTACACTAAACCTTACATACACAACTATCTATGTACTAACTTTAACCCAAACCCTAACCCTAAGGTCCGTCACTATCACACACTTACCTTGCCCGCACCCTAACCCTAACTCACTTAATCCACCCATAACCCTTAAGTCTGTCATTATCACACACTTACCTTACCCACACCCTGACCCTAATGCCCGTCCCTATCGCACACTTACCTTAACATGTAGTTGTTCTCAGCATCGGGATTTTCAACTTTTGGTCTTCTCCGTTGTCAATCTTCTGGTGTCGGTTATCTCGTTGTCGTTCTTCTCAGCTTTTGACATTATCAGGTAGACCCGGTCTGAAGCATCAGAGGGCATGGAGGAGAAAGAGGGAGTAAAAACAAAATCTTTGCATGTACGGCTACTGCAAGGTTTCAAGAAGAAATGCTTTCCAAAACTAAATGATGAAACCAGCAAACTGTGGCAAACAAACAATATTTAATATTCTGTGCTAAAAGCACATACTGAAATATAGGAGAAAGAAACAGACCGGTTTCGGCTTAGTAAATCACATAGCCTTCATCAGTGTATAAACCATGAATAAACCAAACTCCTTATATAATCAGTAATAAGCGGTTCAATCAGCATAATCATGTAACCGATTAAAGGTGCTCATTTAGTCCAGGAGCAAACAAACCCCCCAGCTTAATGATCCATTTTTTTTCTCTTTCTTATTCAACATTTTTTTTTCTCTTTCTTATTCAACATGTGATGTCGGGTGGCCACGGTGGTGCAGCGTTTAGCATTGTCGCCTCACAGCAAGAGGTTCTCTGGTTCGATTCTCGGCTGGGGTGCCTTCTGTGCGGAGTCTGCATGTCCTCCCTGTGGTCGCGTGGGTTTCCTCCGGGTGCTCCGGTTTCCTCCCACATCCCAAAGACATGCAGTAGGTGGATTGGACACACTAAATTGGCCCTAGGTGTGAGTGTGTGCGTGTGCCTTCTGTGGAAGGTTGGGTGCCAGGCTGGCAACTCGACACTGTAAAACTCCACTGCCAATCATGAGCGGACAGATGATCCGCTGTGGCGACCCCTAACCGGGAAAAGCCGAAAGAAGAAGAAGAAGATTCAACATGTGATGCCAGCCTGTCTTGTTGGATCTAATACCTAAAATTCGATCAATAATAATAAAATTAAAGAAAGCATTTTTGTGTACTATGGTATATTTATAAAGGGCACTAGCAATTTTTTGGTGTTTCATATCACAAAAATGCTCAGTAATCCTTTGACCAATATAGGAGGCTGAACAATTACAGATGGCTAAATAAATCACCCAATCTGTTTGGCAATTAGCAAAAAAGGAAATGTAAACCTGGCTGGTGTTTTTGCTACTAAAGCACTTGGTTTTCATAACCCTCGGACAGTGTGTGCAATGACCACAAGGGAAACAACCTAAGACTTGATCCCCCAAAAGTGTAGTTTGAACATATTCTTTCTTATGAAAAGACCCATGTTTATAATGGTTAAAGTAGAAACCCAAGTTTCTGCCCTTCCTAAAGGAGAAATGACATCTGTTCTCCAAAAATTCAGAGAGTTTGTTGTCTGCCAGCAGGATATTCCAATGACGCTGGACACTATTTATAAGTGCTCCAGTATTCCTGCCATATGTTGCAACAAAACGTATAGTGGGTTCTCCATCAACAACCTTGTCTTTGTATTGAAGAAGGCTATTCCTTGTCAATGGTATCCACCCTGTTCTTGGACTGAAGAACATATCCTGCCTTGTACCCTCTATTCTTAAATCTGATTGTAAGGTCATCTCGGAAATGCTGATAAGTACTATTGTCAGAGCATATATGTTTAACTCTCAAAAACTGAGACCTGGGAATGTTTTTGCAGATATGTGGAGGATGATAGCTGGTGGCATGGAGGAGGGAATTATATTCAGGGAACTTCTGGTAAACCTCAGAGATTAAGGTATTATCAGGACCTCTGGTCACCAAGACATCCAAAAAAGTGATCCGATCCATATCATAGTTTACCGTAAAGTGTATCCCCCATTTGTTCTCATTCAGGTAGCTGACAAAATCCTGTAAATAATCCACATCCGATCTCCATACCAACCAGCAATCATCCAAATGTCAATCTCCTCCAGAAACAAATTGTGTGAGCTATCATAAATTATTTGCTCCTCAATATAAGCCATAAGTCAGCATAGATTGGGGCAAATGAAACACCCATGGCCGTACTTTGAAAATGGAAGTAACATTTATCATGATAGAAAAAAACATTCTTTGTAAGTATATGCTCAGCCAGGTATATAAGAAATGTATTAATGTTGGTTGGTTGGTATAATTCAGATTTATACATGCAGTATTCTAAGGCATCAAACCCTGCCCAATGGGGGATATTAGTATATAAAGCTGTAACATCCAAGGTACAGAGTAACCAGCCTGGCTCAAGCTGCATTTCAGAGATGACCTGGAGAAATCCTGTAGTTGTAACCGCACACATACCCATTTAAGTAGAGGTTTAAGTTATTTGGTTAGAATTTGGGACAATGGTTCTGTTAAAGAACTTCTCCCTGAAACAATGGGCCTACCAGGGGGGGGTTTGAGGGTCCTTGTGGATTTTGGGAAGAAGATAAATATATTGATTACTGGGATCAGATATCATAAGGTGATGCATGATGGTATTTGTAATAATACCCTCCTCCTGGGCTAGAGATAAAAACTCATCAATTTGTTTTTTGAAAAGGGGGGTTGGATTGAGTGTTAAATGTAAATAATACCGACCATCTGAAAGCTGCCTGGTCGCTTCAGTATTATACTGTGTCCAATCTTGGACTACCACCACCCCTCCCTTATCAGCCATCAATATAACCAATTGATGATTGTTGGCTAATTTTAAGATTACTTCCATATCAGTCTTGGAAATATTACTGGATTTAGTCCTAGTCTCCCTGGAGTAAAAATGCAAGTCCTTAAGGATAGAGTTTTGAAACATAAGGACATTGTGATGCATTGGTGGCATAAATGTAGACCTATGATATCTGAACTCCTCCCAAGCATCAGAAGTGTCCCTTCCCTGAAAAAGTAACTTCAAGTTAAGATTTCTACAGAACGCTATAACATCGTTTACAAAACTGTCCTCAGACACAAAAAAACAGGTAAAAAAGACAATCCTTTATTCAAAATACCAATCTCCATAGAAGAAAGGGAGCAAGATTAAATATTCAAAACATTTTTGATTTATTGTTTCCATACAGACATTTTTAACACCCCCTCCATATTGTCTACCTGATCTGTGTTTCCTGCCCACCGTCCTTTGTTCAGATCTAAAGGGACACTCAGATTTAAGAATAGATGGTACAAGGCGGGATATGTCCTTCAGTCCAAGAACAGGGTGGATACCATTGACAGGGATACCCTTCTTCAATACAAAGACAAGGTTGTTGATGGAGAACCCACTATACATTTTGTTACAACATATAGCAGGAATACGAGGGCACTTATGAATAGTGTCCAGCATCATTAGAACATCCTGTTGGCAGACAACAAACTCTCTGAATTTTTGGAGAACAGATGTCATTTCTCATTTAGGAAGGGCAGAAACTTGGGTTCCTACTTTAACCATTGTAAACATGGGTCTTTTCATAAGAAAGAATATGTTCAAACTACACTTTTGGGGGATCAAGTCATAGGTTGTCATAGGTTGTTTCCCTTGTGGTCAATGCACACACTGTCTGCCACTGTTATGGAAACAAAGTGCTTTAGTAGCAACAACACCAGCCAGGTTTACAACATTTCCTTTTTTGCTAATTGCCAAGCAGATTGGGTGATTTATTTAGCCATCTGCAATTTTACAGCCTTCTATATTGGTCAAACATCACCATCGGTTAAAGTTAGTATTACTGAGCATCTTTGTGATATGAAACACCAAAAAATTGCTAATGCCCTTTATAAACATACCATAGTAGACAAAAATGCTTCCGTTAATTTTATTATTATTGATTGAACTTTGGGTATTAGATCCAACAAGACAGGTTGGCATCACATGTTGAATAAGAAAGAGAAAAAATGTATCATTAAGCTGGGGGGTTTGTTTGCTCCAGAACTAAATGAGCAGCTTTAATCAGTTACATGATTATGCTGATTGAGCCTCTTATTACTGATTATATAAGGAGTTTGGTTTATTCATGGTTTACACACTGATGAAGGCTATGTGATTTACTAAGCCAAAACCGGTCTGTTTCTTTCTCCTATATTTCAGTTTGTGCTTTTAACACAGAATATTAAATATTGTTTGTTTGCCACAGTTTGCTGGTTTCATCATTTAGTTTTGGAGAAAGAGGCAGACCTAGATTTACTAGGACTTGATTGGCCAACCAACTGAGTTCTTTCTTGATTAAACTGAGAACTGGGATTGGGAAGGTTAGAAGACACAGATGCTGAGCCCAAATTGATTTGAGGAACCACTGAACATTCCTCGTATGGAATCTAGTAAATTGAACCATAAGAATGAATGAGGCCATATAACCCAGAATATTCAATAATTATTTTACTGTGGACATATTTTGATGAGATAGATTTAAGATATAATGTTGATGGTAAGATGGCACTTTCTATGGGGAAGAAAAGTTGTCATCTGATAGGTGCCTAGAAGGCAGCACAGAAAAAAAAGTTCTGTGTGCAAAGTTTAAGCATGACTTCTTCAGGCTTAGTTTAAAGTCCAGATTGCTGAAAAGAAGCACAGTAAAGTGAAAAGATGCCAGAGTGTCTTAGGCAGAAGAAGCTGTAATGAGGCAATCATCTAAGCAGGGGTAGAAGTGAATGCCATGAAGTCTGAAGAAAGCTATGACTGTGGCAAGGTAATTTGTAAAGAATCTTGGGACAGTGGAGAGTCTAAAGGAGGAACATATGAATATGGTTCTTTGCAGAAGGAAGTACCCCAGCTTGTACAGGAGTGCATCTCCCCTGAAGTTTGCAACCATGTTGAATTATTTTTAGAAACCAATCATCTGAGATTATTTGTTTCCAGAGATGAAGTCTGGGGTTGAAGGCAGGGGTGGAAGTGTGTGTGTGAGAGGGGGCAGATAAAAGGCACAGACAGACATTGTTTTTTTGTTTTTTTTTTTTGTTGAAAACAGGGTACTGGAGATTGCTCTCCTTTCTTTTTTGTGTCACCCTGTCATTTTTCTTATGCAGTTGTTTAGAAGACTTTTGCTGGGTAGATTTAAATGGCTTTCAAAGAAAGGTTTAAAGGTAAAGAAAAGTTTCCTCTGGTACTTCAGGATAGAGGGCAAAAACAGAGGCTTGATTACTTACATCAACTTATCCCTATCTTCCAGCTTCTTAAGTACTTCAGCTAAAGAATTTACAAACAGAAGAACTTTAGGTCTTCAGTGAAGTTCGGTAGTCTTATGCAGTCACTTCTGTATATAACTGCTCAAGCAGCAGCAGCAGCCCTGGAAACAGCATCAACTGCATCATAAGCACATTTAAGAGTGCTTAGTGACTTGGGAAGCAGAACTAACCAAGCCAAGTAAATTAGATGTAGCCTCTGAACTAGACAGACTAGACAGAGACAGTTTTATATTGGCAAAAATAGATAACAGATATTTAGACAAGTGTTTGGCAACTAATTTGGCAACTGCCAGCACCAAGTCCACAAACGGCTTGAAAGAGAAGACAGAGAATGATACTGGACAAGATCACACTGACTGCAAGGACAAAATAGGGTGGGGATTTGCTTTGTATGAAAAAGTATGCAGCTTCTTATGCTATATATCAAACTATAATGTCCTTGATTGCCAGTTCCCCACTATGGGAAAGTATGGAAGTGAGACTGTTGTGGAGCTCTTCTCATAGAATGGTTGACTAGTACAAAGGTCCTTTACTATCTTATTTATGCTGATGGCCCACGTGAGTTGCACAGATTAAGGAAAACAGATGATATCCATCATTCTTGGGTTTGGGAGACGTCCATCTGGGAACATGTTAAGATCAGGACTGAGTGGGGTTTGGTCCACTGAAAATTATGGCTAGATAAAGGAACAGAGATGTGGTCAAAATTCCTCCAACTAAGCTGGGGGTGAGCAACCTTATATACTATTTGGCACACTCCATGAGAAGTGTGAGACTAGTATTACTTGCAATGTTTTGGAATGTACTAAAGCTGAACTAATAAACAATGATACAGGTGACCTTATATTCCCGGACAGGCAGCAGTTCAGCTTTGTAAAAGGCAGATTATGTCTGCTCAACCTGGATGAATTATTTGAAGGGATTACTGAGGCCATAGATAAAGGGCACACAGTCCACAATGTTTATATGACATTGCCAATGACTTTGACACTTCCTCCATACTGGAATTACTGAAAAACACTCCCATCTCAACATTAGCACATACACAGTTCACTGGAATAGTACTTCGCTGCCTGACAGAACCTATACCACTAAGGTCAGTGGTATTTGCTCTAGACAGAAACAAGTGAATAGTAGTGTCCCACAATGCTCTGTCTTGGGTCCCTATACATTTCTGTGACATAAAAGCTGACATCAAGGGGCTATGGTTAACCAAGTTTGGTGATGATTGCAAGCTTGGAGTGATTATCAAATCCTATTCTGATATTCAAATTCTCCACCAAGGACTAGTTCAAACAAATGCTTGCTGTATTACTAAGTGGCTTAACTTCAATAAGAACAACAAGAAATGCAGCAGCAGTTCCTGCTTACCATATAGATAACATTCAACTTAACTTTAACACAACCAACCAAGGACTTGGGTACGTACATTGATAACAGACTTTCATTCGACCATGATGTCTATGTAGTGGGTAGAAAATCCTTCTACCTTTCACAGCTTATCCTTTGTGGTATCCCTCCAGGTTAAAAGAAGTTATAGTCCTACTTTATTCCTCCCTCATTAGGTCCATCATTGAATATAATGCACCCTTCGGTAAGCAACTCACCTAGCATCTGAACCAGCTTGAGAGACCTCAGTGTTTACTCACCAGAAATATCTCAGGTCTCATTACCCTTAGCTACTCTGACAGACTAAAACCTCTGTTCCTGTACTCAGTGTCGTACAGACTCCTGAGGGATAATCTCTGCTTAACGTTCCATGCTATGAGCAACCTTACACTCCTACACTCTTTGAATTCTTTCACCTAAACAGAGCAAGTGGTAAAGCACCCATTTCTAGAAATCTAAATCTCCACTATCACATTAACAACACCAAATGATGTAACAAGAAAACTAACCAAACATATCCCCAGTTTCTGGAATAGGCTGCCCTTACCTACTAAGCACAATACTTTCCAAAGCAACCTTTACACCAGTCTGGATGACTGGATGGATGACTGCAGATTTTCACCAGGGTGATGTGGAGTAAATCTGCTTAATGAGGGACACTGTTAGTCTCCCATCAGTACTGGTTGATATGGCTGAGCTTCTTGATGGTCTCCTTGCGAAACTGTTAGTACAGCCTCAGTGATCAGCCCATTTTGTTTCATAGGGTTTGGCAGCAAAAATCTTGAATCACCACTGATAACTGTCTAAATTATGGCCACTCTCAGTTAGCCATCGCCCCAGTGATAGGGAATGAATAGATGGATTCACTGCAAGGAGCTTGACAATTAACAGTGGGCCAAAAAAGAGTTAAAGACAATAGAAAGACACTAAGTATCAGCTTTAAAAACTGTTATCACACTTCACCCTGCCACCCAAATGGCCATCGCTGTAGTTAGCTCAATTGATATACTGGCCAGTGCCGTGACTGCATGCCCTCAGCCCAAAGTTGAGGACCAAAGTAAACTAACAAACATACAAAATAATTTAATTTAAGCAGCAGTTTAAGCTACTTCTTCTTCAGTGAACTCTGGTACTACACTTTCTACTAAGTGGCAGTTCTTAAGCACTGCCGATTGTACCCCACTGAGGTTTTTTTTTTTTTTTAACTTGGAAAAGCTGCCCCCTTCCTTACTACAGCCCTGAAAATACCAATCAGAAGTGAAGTACACTACTAATTAACAATTAAAAACCTTCTACACACCTCAATGTGTCACACAACTTTTTTTTTAATTGAATCTATCACTTAGGGGCAACTAAAACTTCCATGTATTACAAAGGATCGCAAACTTAATTCTCTGTGTTTTACAAAAATCAAATATATTAAATTCATGTGGAATACTGAATTGGATTCTGGTAATCTTAATAGTGTTGTGTCTTACACTTCTTTGGATCAGAACATCTCTACAGTGGACCATTTAAAAAGCGCTCCCATACTTTTAATAGTATTACTAAATGCAAAGTCCTTCAGTGGATTTCTGCGTAGTTAAGAGGAAGCATCTACATGGTCTGAGTGAAAAAAATGACAGGAATTTGACTTTGATGTATAAAAATATTTCTCATTTTCATAAGAATAAAGTGACAACATTTTCTTTCACTTTCTAGTGCACAAAACTTCACAGGTACTGTAGAAGTTTCATGTTCAAGTATAAAAAATACGGGCACATGTATACCTTTTTGATGACTGACATCAGTCCTTGCTAGTCAGGCACATACTCCCACAAAAATGTCTTTACCTGGTATATTTGAAATTAAAAGCTGGAACAGTAGATTTGGGAAAGGAGGTTACCAGCTGATCAGCAGAAGTAGGCTGTTTAAGTATCATAATGGAAAGCTTTCCATTATGAGACAGCCCACATTTTAAACTTCCTTGACCAGCAATATTCCACTTTTTAATTCAGTTGATGATATTAATGGACATATAGACAAAAGGTACCTCTTTTCAAATGTCTTTTTTTGAATCTTACATTTTGTTAGTATATATCTGGTTATTATTTTGGCTGGCTTCATAGCCTGTTTTAGAAAGCCATCTCGAAAGAGATACCTACATCAAAATCACATGTTGAATGCCTTTTGTCATCAGTTTATCCTTGTTTTGGTTTATAAAAATACTTATTTTCTGATTTTACCTCTAATGACATTAATCATTTATCCATACAATATACAAGTTGAAAGCATTACATCTTTTAATTTAGTGGCCTGTTTAAACTTGGCACAGTTTTCATACGCCTCAGCATTATGATCAGGACCCAGACAAAACAAGCATGGAGTCTGTTAATCTTTTTGTGTCATATGCCTACTGTAAGTACACTTGTTCACTAACTTTGTCACCATGACTTTTGTTCTGAAGATTATTAGATGTTGATAAAACAATATCGTAGAAAAGAAAAAATGAGAAATAAAAAACATGAGCCAATGGAAAGTATAATTTTCTGCATCATGATAGGGAACCAGTAATATTCAGAAAATTGTAGGAAGGTTAGAAGGGAATGTGGAACAATGCAGGATATATAAGTCAGTCTCACTCTTGCTATGTCACTACCTAATCAGGCACAAGTCTTCAGGCTGTTTCTTACAAGAACTATGCAACTACTCAGAGAAACGCTGCTGGGAAAATGAAAGGTTGGAAAATTACCATGTTAAGATTTACTGTGACAGTGACTATTCCTAAGGAAGATCAGTACTTCCTTTTCTTGAACAGTTGCATATAGACCTGTTAGCTTCCTGATTCAGCATGATTAAGCAAATTCCTTTTTGAGTTCCTACTGAAATTTTGAGGACTGAGATTCTCAGAACAGCAAGATTGATGATTTATTTATTTTATTTTCTATTTATTTACTGGGTTAGTCCGACTGGACACAAGGTGACTGTTTTCTGTGGAGGCCCGGGGAGAAAAGCTCCAGGTACATAGTAAAAAAAATGATAAAAAATAATAAAAAATTATATAAACATAGCTATTTTGTACAAAGAGTATGGAACATATAAAAAGACTATACAAACAAAGTAAATACATTAACATTGAACTTACTCTGAGGTGCATTCAACTTGAAGTTAATATATATATATATATATATATATATATATATATATATATATATATATATATATATATATATATATATATATATATATATATATATATAAACAAAAAAGGATGGGGTGGTGCAGCTTTCCCCACACCAGGGGGTGCAAAGAGGCAAAAAATGCTTTAATCACATCACAGTAAGTTAGCTTCTATATTCAGTGTACTTAGTTGGCAACTGCATTTTATTTTTTGAATATGTGGGTCTAATAATTAACTGTCTTGCACTTCTGATATGGAGCTTTTCTTTCATCATCAGTATTCAAAAATACAATGCATCCACAGTAGAGGAAGATTCACGCACACAGTCAGAATGCAATGTGTAGGGTTAATACACAGGAAATCCTGCAGCAGAGCCCTATATGAGACATAAAATCAATGAAATACATACAAAAATAAGCAACACAAAGCACAGCAACATGGAGCTCTGTTTCTGCAATTCACAACAACAGCTACATGCACCAAAGTGCAGGGTATGAGACATGCTAAAATGTGGTGACAGATCTGTATCAACATAAATAAAATGAGTTGAAGGGTATATGATGGTTAGGGGTCTATATTATGTTGTCAAAAGCTGTTTACAGCGAATACGGCAACATTGACCTTGAAACAGTGAAAACCCACAAACACGACACACCACCTAAATCACTACAAGTGGGGGGCTGTGCTCCTCACACCAACTAACTAAATATACAAACTGCAGGATCGCACTACAGTGGGGTAAAGGGCAATTTCACGACGATGGTCAAGTGATTTTTTCTCTGGGAAAAAAAATTGCTGACCTAGCCATTCGTGTTAGTGGGTTTTTACTGTTTAAGGGTCAATGTTGCTGTATTCGCTGTAAACAGCTTTCGGCAACATAATATAGACCCAGTGGTTAGCATAACAAAACATAGCTGTACAATATGATAAGGAAGTTACACTAAACAAGCGAAAAAAACAAAAACGAAAAGAACAAAAAAAAATATCTTGCCATATACTCAAGCTACTTATACAGATACACAAGACACACACATATATGCTAGCTACTAAGGGAATCTGTTAGCTAAGAATATTGATCACATTAACTGCCTCCAATACAAGATGCAAAAAAATCTGTCATGCAAGTATGTATACAAAGCAAGGCTCTAACCTTTGTAAATTACAACTGCATGTGAACCAGTAATTCTTGCAGTGGGGGCAGACCACAAACAACAGTTAATAGAGGACAAAATCCGCTTCTGCTACCTTTTCACTTCCTACGAATGGTGTGTAGTCATACCAATGCAGACTGAAAGATGCTGAGGTATAACTGGCAGTTTCATGAACCATTGTCCCTGCTGTCATGCAAACTCTGCCCTCATATACTTCCCTCTACCTGATATCTGATGGCCCCCTGTATAGTCATAGTCCAATATCCTTATCCTCACATACATTGCCTTGGATAGGTTCAGTAAGAAAATATATGCTTCCACCTTGGCATTAAAACTGTGAAATGCCAGGCTTATATGTCTAGATTTCTCCTGGCCTCTTTTGATAATATGCAATTATCTTTTGATAATTGCTGACTTTACTTCATAAGAGTCTACGGCATCTCTGACTTTGCTGCTGTCTTCTTCTCAGGTTATATAACTTACTATGAAGTATGCATATGATGCTGCTGATGCAGTATCCAGGGTGGCTGCTACAGTCTCTGTTCTGAAAAGATGTGTCTGGTTATGTTCTCAGACCTTCCCTGACTCTGTTGAGGCAGAAATTCTTAATGCCTCTCTGGATAAAGAAATTTTGTTTAGACCTTTCTCTGTGGATATCCCCAAAAGGTTTAATGAAAGAGGAAAATTAAACCAAGGGGTTACACAGATTTGTTAGCCCCCCTTTCAGAATTATTTCAGACACCTTTCCACCAGTACAGGTTCCACTTTCAGATCACAGAGTAAGTCATTCCAGAAAACTTCAAGTAAGCAAGCTTCCAAATGGCAACAGCAGGGTGGATCCAGGAAAAAGAAAACTTCCTCACAGTCCCAGTTTCAAGCTAGGAAAACAGACTGACTATGTACCCCATCACATTTTCCCACCCCATCCTGGCAATCTTGTAAATGGTCACAAATTTTGGGCATTCACCTTCCTCTTTGGCAACCCCAGGTTCTTTGGTTCAAGAATCGTTCTCAAGGGTTACCACTAGCAGTGGGATTCTCTTCCTTTGTTTTAAGGAATTCCTCCTTACCCTTCCAATCAAAGCCATTTTTTTCTCTTCTTTTCTCCATCAGATGCTATCCCAGGGTGTAAAGTATATCTGCCCTATGCCAACAAGGGGAAAAGGGCTTTTATTTAAGGATGGTTTTGGTGCCAAAGAAAGGGGGAACCAGGAGATCTGGTCTAGTCCTTTCTTTTCTAAACCATCGCATCAAAGTCCCAAAATTTAAAATATTCTCCGTTTAGTCTGTGTAACCTCTCATTTCCCTTGTCAGCTTTCTAGTAACTTTAGATTTAAAGGATGCTTGTCATCAATTTCTGGTCCTCAAAGAGTTCAGATGTTCTTTTGTGATTTTCTACTGCCAGTTCAGTTCTCTGTTTTGCCCTTTGGGTTATGAACTTCTCCAAGGGTGTTTACAAACAGCCTGTTTCTAGTGATTGCCCAATGCAGTCTACAGGACATTCAAGTTTAACCATACCTAGACTGGTTGATAGAGGCAGATTCCTTCAAGGATTTTCAAAAGTCTCTTGTTTGGGTAATAAAACATCTTCTGAGTCTGGGATTTCTAGTGAACATGCAGAAATCGTTTGTTCCTGCTCATAGAATAATATTTCTAGGATGTCTTCTAGATTCATCTCTGATAATGGCTTTTTCCCTAAAACAAAAGAATTTCTTACATGACCCATTTTCTGAAGTTCTCCAACCTGAATTAGGCACCAGCCAGAAATACTTTACAATTTTAGGGTAAATGCACTCTGCTAATCTCATGATTCCTTTGGCCAGACTTCATATGAAAAAATTAAATAGTTTGCTAAATCTCTCTAGGCTCAATACTAAGATCCCCTGTTCTTTCTGATTCCTGTTCTGGGGATCTACAAAAGTTATATACTTAACATAAAGATAGATCAGTGTTGTTTTATTTTCATCTGGTTCAGTGTGAGATATTGGATCCTGCCGGATCCGACCTCAGCACCTTATACGACAGTATATGTTCTGACACCTATGACTCTTCTCCTACTCACATTTCCCTTAGCTGATTTACCTCAGATCGAGTTTGTTGATGGATTCCAAATGGTCTCTAATAATCTTAGGATGGAAAGTAGAAAAAAAGAGATACTGTACTTTATCCACTATACAGAAAAGTGGAAGAAAGGACAGACAGGGTTATAACAAGGTCTGATCAATCCCCAGAAGAGGAAAAGACAATTTGAAAGGGGGAAGGAGGAAGGGTAGTTGAACCAGATGAAATTAAGACAATACATATCTATGGTAAGCACATAACCTTTGTATCCAATGTTTTTAAATTTAATCTGATTTCTGATTCAACATGTGGAACAGATTCCCAAGTTAACCAAAAGAGGCTTACGTGGACTCAAGTTAGGACATCCCTGAGTTTGGCAGAGCCAAAGGTTATGCGAGTCCTAGTCTGCACATCCAACTTATAAAGGTATGAATTGTAGACCAAGTCACTGCCGCACAAATATCACTGACAGGTGTTCTTTTTGCGAATACTGTTGAAGCTGCCATTGCTCTGCTACAGTGAGCCTTACGTTTCAAATTCAAGGACAGCCCTTTTGTCTTATACACAAAAGAAATGCAATCTGCTAACAATCTAAAAAGCATTACTTTAGATGCATGTAATAGTCTCATTTTCTATTAGTCCAGTGTAAGTGGAACCTGAGTTGTCTATGAACATCTAAGGTATGTAGGGTGTGTTCTCCCTTGTTAGCAAAGTTTGGAAAGAATAGTGGCAAATCAATTTGTTGTTTCAGGTTATATTCTTAAGCCACCTTGGAAAAGAAGGTGAGATTTACCCTCAGTGAAACTCTATCCTTACGGAAAATAAGGAAGAGCGGTTTGCATGAAAGTGATTATAGTTTTGAAACTTGTTTTGCTGATGTAATTCCAACAAAAAGGTTCCACGAAAGGAATTTTAGATCTCTCAAAGCTGCTGGTTCAAAGGGTTTTTGGGTCAAAGATTGAAGTAAAACTGTGATGTTCTAAGGAGGGACAGTATCACGAACAGGAAGAAAATCCTTAGTCACCTTAAGAAAGGCAACATATGAATCCTTATGTCTACTTGAAAATTTGAAATGACGGCCACCTGGACTTTAATTGTAGAGTAAATGGAACCTCTTATGAAACGTTCAGAAAGGAAATCCAGAATCACTATTAGAGGGGCTGAAAAGGGTCTAATCCTGTTGAAAATGCCCACACAGAAAATCTTTTTCATTCTTTTGAAAATACCTATTTGCAAGTCCTTTTCTAGGGAATGTGTTTCTGGGCCTCTGATGGTGACACCTCTAGTCAGACTGGGAGCTTGAATGTTGAGCAGTCTCAACATTGATTATGTTTGCCTGTCCCTCTCGACCTGAATGAGAAGAAGGAGTTTCAGGATCTAATAGGAGTCAGAATGGATCCGAACTCAGTGCATGCACCATTCTTCTTAGTCCAGCCAGAGCCTTTTCCACAGCCTCGAAAGCCAACAATGCTAATGGAGACAAGGAAGAACCACCCATATCCACAAAGTCAGTAGCTTCCTCCACTCTAATAGCAGACAGCTCTGAGGAGGACCTTGGAGTACAGCTATCTAGAGATGAATTACCAAATGGCAGGGATGTGTCTAAAAACTTCGGACTCCAATGTTAGGGCTCCAGCTCTGACACTCTGGCTCTGGGACTCTGCCTGACTCAAGGGCAATGGTGTTAAGAAAGTGAAGGGAAAAAGTCAAATCCAAAGTCTCCACAGCTATTGCATTCAATGCTGGTATGGTGGAGGGGTTTAGACCCATATGCATCAGCTCCAGAAAGGGAGATGGAATCGGAACAAATATGGATGGTGTTGATGGGCTTGATCCAGTTCCTCTCCTCAGGGATGGTGCCAGGAGAACTCTCAGCTTAATCTGTGTGCTTAGAAATTTCCTCATCATATGGTCGATATCCATTTTGGTTAGGCTTCTGGTGGATCAACCGGACCTTGAAGATGAATCTACAAATGGAGGTCTTGAAGGTAGCTTTTAAAGTATGGGAGAGTGAAGTCTGGGGCTAATCACAGCCCCAGAAGAAGAACAGAAGGTTTTGGGGAGGGAGTTCAGATCCTGGTTGCTGGTGGATCCGACTGCCTTGATAACTTAGATGCCGGACCTGGAATAGCACTTGGATTCTGAGACTTTTTCTTAGGTTTCTCTACCCTTTCCTTCTTGCCTCTTTTCAGCCTGTTTATCTTTATGTTTCTCTCCCAATTTCTCTTGTTCCCTTTCTTTTTCTTTAGAACATTCCTCTTCTTTTCCCCTCTTTTTGCCAGAAGAAGGAGAGGTGGAAGGTGCCTTTGATTCAGTGGACACCCTGGACCCTGTCTGAGGGGGAAGAAGTCCCTTAAAAGTAAGTTTTTCCTTTCTGCCCTGAAGAGCTCTGGTTCTGCAAGATAATGCAGCTATCCTGCAAGTGGGAAAAACCTAGGCAGCACACACAAAGGGAATGGGGGTCTGAGGCGGTAGCATCTTTTGTCCACATGCCAACAATCTTTAAGGACCAACAAGTATCTAAAATCTTAACAAACAAATATGCATATAGGATAATAGTCCAAACCTATTACCTACAAATCATGTAAGATCTATAGAAAGTGAGCACAACACTATATACAACTGCTAACCTACACAAAACACTACGCAAAGTATAGAGATATACTAGAAAGTTATAACTTATCTAAACATACTAATTCTAGACTAACAGCTACTCTAAAGGGAGGATGAAACAGAATTAAGTAATGATCTTCACTTATCATAAAAAAGGTGGAACTCTCAGCAAATACATCTGGGTTGGTAGGCGGCAAATGAGATCTGAGATAAATCAGCTAGAAGTAGGGAATTGTCACTAGGGGAGGAGTCACAGCTCTCGGATTCAACACTCTGGTCTAAGGAGCCGAGGTTGGATCTGACCAGATCTGGCATCCCACATGCTGAATTAGATGAAAATAGATAATATCGGCTTTGATGGTTCTTCTACATGCTCTCAGATCTCTGCAACATCTATGAGTTCCATGTCCTTTGCTTGTCATCACAGACAATACCACAGAGATGTGGTACAAAAACAGACAAGGAGAACCAGGTCTTAAACCCTCTGCAGGCTAGCTATGGTAGCTTGGGCTCTAGATATTCAGCACCATTTATACCTATAGGCTACCTGCACTCTGTCATAGTAAAATACTGTTGCAGACAAGCTGAGTAGAACCAGTACAGTCCTTCACAAATGGATGTTGTACCCATGGGTATTCTGGGAATTGGTCCTTCTGTGGGGAACGTCATAAGTAGATCTGTTTGCCTCCAGCCAGAACAAACACATTAAACCATTCTGTTCCAGGACTGTACACTCAGGTCTGGAAGACAGATACATTTTCATGCTCCTGAACGGTGATGTTCCTCTATGTCTTTCCACTCATTCCTCTAATAACTACAGTTATTTTAAAAATCCAGGAGGACTGTCTGAAATTATAATGGTAACCCCCTTCCGGGCCAGGCATGCATGGTTTTCCCATCTGTTGAATTTGGTCAAGGACAATTACCACAAGCTTCCTCACAGGATGGACTTAGTCACACAAGACACCATTTGTTTCATACACCCCAACCCTTCAAGTTCCTCAGCTGACTGCCTGGAGGAAACAATTTTAATTCCTTTTAGGCAACTTTTTTTCTGTGGAAGTGTAGCAGATATTACAGCAGACTAAGAAACCTGCTACTCGAAAATCATATGTGTGGAAGTGGAGGAAATTTTCTAGTTGGTGCCACACCAGGACCCTTTTCAGGCCCAGATAGCTGTGATTTTCCAATATTTGTATGAGTTATTATCTGCTGGCCTTTCTACGTCTTCTATTAAGCTTCACCTACAGGCCAGTTTCTACATGTCTACATCCTCCCCTACTACATTACCTTTAGTGAAACAATTTTTGAAAGGAGTTTTGCATAAGTGTCCACCTATTAAACAAGTGGTGACTTCTCAAGATCTTAATATTGTGCTGAAAAAGTTTATGCTGTTTACTTTCGAATCTGCTCATGAGGCAGACTTGAGATTCATATCTTGGAAACTAGTCTTATTAATTGCTCTGACCTCTGCTAGACATCTCTTTGAATAAAAAAAACCTTAATGGTAAATCATTTTTATTCCATTTTTCATAAGGACAGGATTTCCTTGAGAACTAACCCTTCATTTACACTTGAGTGTTTCAGAATTTACTTTGAGCCAGAGCATTCATTCCCTAGTTTTCTTTATGGAGTCTAAAACTACGGATGAAAGGTTTCATCATGCTTTGGATGTTCATAGGCAACTCACATTCCACACTGACAGAACCAAAACCTTTGGAAGTGCAGATCAACTGTTTTTTACCTATGAAGGAGAGAAAAAGGAGCAAGAAGTATCTACACACACAATTTCTAGATCGCTATCCCAAGGTTTTGCTTTATGTTATTCACATCATGGACATTCACTTCAGGGTAAAACCATGGCACATCAGAATCTGCATATTTCATGGCCCCTTTCTGGTGTTAAGCATGAGGAATTACCATTTCTTTCCACGAAAGCCCAACACTCTGCTGTTTTTGTCTGTCTTTTTCTGATATGTTACCTTTAATCTGGGGTATATCCCAAATATTGATAAATTGTGAGTTGCCCCTTCCATGTTTTCCCCATTTTATCACACCTCTGTGTCAATGTCCTGTAAGTACTTTTTGCAACTTTTGTCTCAACTAATCTTGGTTGTTGTTTTTCTTGCCTGTCTGTTTCTGAGGGTTATTTGGTCCTCATCCACTGTACAAGGCTTAAGGAAGAGTTTGTGTAAGAACATCGGTCACACCTCAACTACCTTCTGTTTTCAGACATAGTAATTTGTCTTCCTATACAGCTGTCTTGCCTACCCTTAACATATTCTTGTAACATAGTTTGAATATGATGTAGTCCAAGGTGGTCTGATGGGATTGGAACGTGTCTTTGGACATGAAGTATGAGTCCCAGTTATTTCATTCATTGCATTAATCCTTCCTGACAAAATGTTAAACTTACATCCTCCTTTCTGTAAAATGGTTGCAATTTTATTTTGTAAAGAGACCACATTTCTACAGTTCCTACAGGTGTATATTCTACTTCCAATGTTAAACATTTAGGATAATCAACCTCCTATATACTTCCTATTGTATTCTTCCTCTTTCCTTCTCCAGTTATGACCATTAGTTTTGCTTGCATTATGTAAGAAGCCTGATACCTCTCCAGCTACTTTAAAATGTTCAGAACTTAGGGCAGAGATAAACATTTTCATCTAGTAAAATGAAGTCAACTGTAAACAAATTAAAATTAACCATTCCTATTTCTTCTTGTAATGATTCTAAAAACACTGCATACCCTCAGAACCAATTCCTCAATAATTAATATAAATATCTCTGTGAAGAGTCAGTATCCCTTCTTGATCTGTGTTGGTATAGATTTTTTTTCCAATTAATTAGTACATCAAAGGCAGAATCTTGATAAAGAATCTAGATTCATATGAAGAAGGCTGGACCACAATTTCTAGACTTGGGTGCTTCAAATAAAAATTCCCATGCCACTGTCAAAGGGTTTTTTGGGTGTTGAAAAAAGTTACCTTTGCCGATTTTTGTATGTTCTTGATATGACTATAAAAATCTGCTAGAAGCCAACAGTTATCAGTGCTCCACTTACCTTTAAAAAAGTCATTTTGGCATGACAGAACAGGGGTGGAAAGGACTCCATCTAATTTTTTCACTACCACTTTTGCTATTATTTTGAAATATATATTTAAGAGTGAAATTGGTCTGAAATCTGGTGGGGCAGTCCTTTTATCTTTGTGTGTTGTGTAGATGTAGGGAGAGAATTATTTTCCCATATAATTGATATATACTACCCCATTAATAAATTTCAGTTGGGAAACCATCTGGTCCCAGGGATTTGCCTCCTTTTAAGGTAGAGATGGCTTTTCAATTTCCAGGGTTGTGAAAGGGATATAAAGTACTTCTTGTCTACTCAAGGGGGACTGAAACCATGTATTGACAGGCGTCCTCACAGAGTCATTAAACAGGTTGACATAGAAATCCTTAAATGCCTCTCTATCTACAGTTTCATAGATAGCGTGTTCTTTTTTTTAAATGCCAGGGCTATGCATTTTTCATGCTTTTCTCCCTGCACTTACCAACAGTTGTTTCTATTTAAACATTTTGCTTCTGTCTGATTGTTAGACTTTCTAATTCCGATTTTAGAATGTCAGTGACTGTCTATAAAATGGGCCAAAAGCCTTGGTCTATTTTTCTGTGCCTCTGACAGTTTCTTTTTTCTTTGTTTTCTATTAGAGTTTGCCTTCTAAGTTTTGTCCACTTTCTTCTGCCATCAACTATGCTATTATAAAAACCTTAACTATATCCCACCAGACAATTTCTAAATTCTTTCCTTCTGTTTGACTGTTGGCATTGTATATAATATGTGGAGGTCTATCCTTATTCACAGCAGGACAGATTCCTAAGCTAATTATTTTGAGTGGTTTACCTCATGGGAACATATCCTTGATTATTATAGTTTCAAAGAAAGATCTAGATCTGAATGTGACATCCAGCTTACAATGTCTTGCAGAAATATTCACTTAAGACCAGTTACAGTATATTTCCCTGAATTTAACTTGTTCAGTCTACAAATGGACATAAAACAATGGTTGAAGCCTGACAGAAAAATAAAAAAAAAAATGTTTTTGCAGGAGGCATGCCCCACTATCCCTATTATCTAAATTGTAACATAAATGTAGATACACATGAAAATATTATGCACAGGACTATCACTGCCAGTGTGTAACTAGAAAACACACCAGTAGTGACTTTCTATTGAGAACCGTGATCAGGGAGCAGAAACCTGGTGAGCTTAAACTGAAGAGTTGAACCCTCAATCATTTAGGACTTGTTGACTAATAGGTTAGCCATGAAGACCAAGTAGCTGATGCATAAATATCATCCAAAGCTGTACTGTGAAAAAAAGCTTGTGAGGTCAAAATATTTCTAGCAGAATCTGCTCTTGGAACACAGGGTGGAGACATATTTTTCATAACAAAACATTATGCAATATGTTAGCCATTTAGCCAATGGTATTTTAGATACTTTGCACCCAGTTTCTTATTAGAATAAAAAATGAACACCCTGACAATCTTTTCTAACAGATTTTGTTTTATCTACATAGGCTCTTAAGTTGTCTATGTACAGCCATACAATTAACGACAGCCCTGTCAGACTAGTATGGAAAGAAAACTGTTGAGTGAATAGATTGGTTGAGATTAGTTTCAGTAGCTACCTTAGGCATAACAGAAGGACATGTGTGCATGGGCACTCTAGCTTAATGAAAGATTAGGTAAGAAAGTTCCATTGATGGGGTTTACAATTTTGAAATTGTTTAGCTGATGTGATAGTCTTAAGGAAGTGTATTCTAGGGCAAGAACTTTAATTCTGTGGATGGTGCTGGCAAGGAAGGGAGTAGGTCAGTTTTTCCAGCACAAAACAGGGATCCCGCAGAAAAATGGGATGCTTAACAGGTGATTACAAGAGAAAAGTAACATTCAGAAAGGCTTTGCAAAACTCTGCAAGTCTGCATAGTGGTGGAAGCTGGAAATGGCTGCCACATTAATTTTAACTGATGAGTGACTTAGTCCAGTGACAAGGATTGGAGAAAGGTATTCCAATACTAAAGGTACAAGACCTCTACAACAGTCTAGACCACTGCATGAAACCCATATGGAAAAACAGGTCCATTTGCCCTTTTGTTAAGTCTTTCTAGTATGTACTACCATAGGTTGAAAGGCAAAATTAGTGCTCACCAATGAAAGAGGAGAATCAAAGTGATTAGATTTAAGGAATGAATATCCAAGTAGGGCTTGCTAGAGAGATGGGATAGTAGGATCCTGATGCAGACAGAGAGGTTTCTCCAAAAGATGAGGCATCAACAGGGGAAATCATACTTGTTCAGGCAAAAATAGGACTGTCAGAATGATTCTAGACTTGCGCTGTTTGGATTTCCTGGTTGAAAACTACCTTCAGAAGAAATGGGGGAAAGCACAGAGGAGATTATGCGGCCATTTCTAGATAAGAATATCTCTAATGTACTTCCCCGGTGGAGGGATGAGGGGAACAGCAGATGCTCAACTAGGCACTGGCTGAAAAAGGAAAACATATCACAATAAGGCTTTCTCCAGCGCAGTGACAGAATAGGTTTTCATGCAACAAAAATCTTTAAGGAACAACTTAAGTGTCATCAGCAGACAATGTATGTGCCTTTCCAAAAGCAAGTTTGCTTTACCTGGAATATATCTGCTATCAGAAAGTGGTTGGACAACACAACGTTTTCCCAAATCCCAGTGCTTCTTGACATAAGGGAGGAGTAAGTTCCACCCTTGCTTTTTGACAAAACATACCACTGCAATGTTGTCAAAGTGAAATGCTATCAAACCATGGTGAAGAGAATCTTGAAAAGCTGAGGTAGGTGAGAAGAACTAACCTCATCTACAGAATACTGATGTGAAAACTGGGCTCTGAATATGACCAGATAACCTGGACAATATGTCCTTGATGATGTACCTGCCAGCCCAGAGAAGAAGTGTCTGAAGTGGAGATGAAATTTGGAATGGATTGCCTATCATTCTACATGAGACTTGCATGTTTCAGACATGCTGTGACATGGGGCTTGATATCTGTGACCACTGCACTGAAAGTGTTCACAGCTATACTCTCATCTAATACATGGAAGAAGGTAATACAAGCATTCCAACTGCAATTAGCCTGAATGTTAGGAGATAATTATGGGCCCTGGGAGACTGTGACTGAATAAACTGTGAAACCAAGTACTAGACAGGTAAGATTCTTTCTGAGGGCAGATGAGCTCACCACATGCCTACGAATGTGACCATTTGAGACTTCACAGTGCTCACTGTGATCCCTAAAGGCTGAAATATAGTAATCAGACACTCATGAGCAAAAATGAGATTGCTCAGGGAGGAAATGGCTAGGAGACAGTCAATTAAGCAAGGAAAGATAGTTGCCTCTGGCAGCCTCTGGTTCACTGCAACTAATGACATGCACTTGGTAAACACCTTAGAGATTGTGTTGACACCAAATGTAAGAGTCATGAATTGAAAGTGAATGGCTTTTACCCAGAAGTGAAGATACCTCCTGGCCTTCTTGGCTATCTTTATATGGAGGTATGCATCCTGGAGGTTCAAAGTGCACAGACAGTCTTCTTTTTATGAGCAGAAAAGGATGCATTGTAATGTGCCCACTTGAAAGGTTTACCTGGTTATGAAATTGTTTAGGTCACTCAAATCTAAAATGGGCCTGAGGTACTTTGTTTCATTTTGTACCAAAAAGACCCATGAGTAATACTTACGGTGGAATCTCCTGTATAACTTTTTGCTAGCAGGCTAGGTTCATCTGTTTTCACTGCAAATTTTTGATGGGATTGGATGTTGGGAAAGGGAAAGAAAAGTGGACTGCAAGGAGATTTATGAGGGGATTTATATTTTCTAGATATCATTATCCTTACTCACTTGTTTTATGTGATGGAAAGACATGCAGGGAGATGGTGGGACAGATGACTTCTGAATGCCTCCAGAGTAGGACAGTTTCAGTGCACTACACAGACCTAAGATTTTATCAGAAATCATTGAAAGCCATTCTTCATTTACAGGCAACTCACTATGTTCTATCAGCAAACCAGGAAGCTGGTGGGACAAATGACTTCTGTCTCCAGAGTGTGACAGTTTCAGTGTACTACATAGGCTGTGGACCTCATCAGAAATCATCAAAAGCCATTCTTCATTTACAGATAACCCACTGCGTTCTTTCTGAAAACCAGGAGTAACCCTTTTTTTAAATAATTCCATGGTACTAGCTGTTCTAATACTAAATGGTAATTCATTCAACCTTGAGGTTGCTCTATAATTGTACATGTTAAAGCATGGTTTTGCATTGGCTGCAGGAATATACACATTTTATTATTTGTGCCTTTCTCAACATTGTTAAAATACCTAATCATACACAAACTTAAATATGCAAATAACATCATACCTAATTGGCTAAACTGACTCACTTAATCCACTGAAATATGAAGATAGGTTACTATACTAGCCTATCTTCATATTTCAGCTGATTAAGTGAGTTGATTTGTTTTAGCATCTTTCCTTTGGATTTTCTCAAAAGTGATTACATCATTTCTAGAATACACTTAAAACTCCCTCCATATTCAAGAAGTGATTGAACAATATTAATACACAGTGGAAGCAACCCAGATGTACATCTTGTGAAGATTGGGTAGAGATGGGTGAAGGCTGCCAGCCACACGAAGCACTGGTTAGACAGAGAGGGTACTGGAGGTTTTAGCTTGCCAGCTAGGCTGAGCTCTGGACCCTATAGCTGTGCCAGTGGAGAGTCTTATTGGGGACCTGGGAAGCAAGGGAGCGACCAGTCCTGGACTGACTGTGATCTCTGTGTGCTCTTAAGGGAAATTGCACATTACTGTGTGTATCTGTTATCCTTTCCTCTCATATGAGCTGCCCTCTCTGGTGTTAGTGGTGAGGATTGAGGCTCCTTGATTGCTGGACCAGGGCACGGGCGTCACATGTGGTGGCAGTGGTTGGATATCCACATCAAATATTAAGTAGTTGGCAAATACTAACTGACTTGTAGTGGTGTCGGTAGAGTGAATCCTGCAGCTTATGCGCAGTGATCTCTGAAGATGTTTTGTACTCTAAATCAGCCATGCAGAGAATACTCAGAGTTCAGATCACAATTGTTTTATTTCTTTTGTTAGCTTAGTTAGTCAGGGGGAGCAGGCAGCATGTCAGCAGAGGAGTATAGAGAACTGACAAGGAGCCAGCTGGCGGAGATGTGCCAGGCTAGGGGACTGGTGCTTGGAAACCTGACTAAGGCAGACCTGATTGCAGCCTTGGTTACAGCTGCATCAGAAAACAGCATTCAGGAGGACAATTAGACTGGCAGTGGAGATACGATATCCTCGGAGAATGGACAGCTCAACCTTTCTGCGAAGGACAATCAGACTGGCAGTGGAGATACAATATTCTTGGAGAATGGACAGCTCAACCTTTCTGCAGTGGACTTAAAAATCCAGCTGGAGCTAAAGAGACTTGAGATAGAGGCCAGGCTTTTGGAGATAGAAGCCGAAGAAAAGGAGCGTCAGAGGAGGCATGAGAGGGAAATGCTAACTCTTCACCAGAGTCATGGAGGTAATGGGGAAGGGAGTAACTGGACCCCAGAAGCACAACAGGTTAGTAAATTTCTTCCACAATTTAAAGAGGGGGATACTTTTGATAGTTTCATTCATATGTTTGAGAGGGTATGCAAACAGTATAGTGTTGACATAAGGCTCTGGGTACGGTTCCTGACCCCCTTACTCCATGGGGAAAACTGTAACTTTTCTGTCAAAAATGACTGACACTGTCTGTTTTGATTATACTGCTGTAAAAAATGTATTTTAAAATGTTTTAAGCTAGCACCTGAAATGTATAGGAAAAAGTTTCGTGAGCATGGATGCAAGGCAGATGAACGTGTCTGTGAATATGTTGCTGAATTGAGCACTTATTTTCATAGCTGGGTGAGTGGATGTCAGGTCATCACTTTTGAAAGGCTGGCAGACCTTTTGGTGAGGGAACAAGCCCTTAGCACTTTGCCTGAGGACATGAGGATCTGGTTAGCTGATACACAATGTGCGACTTCAGATGAGTTGGGAAAGAAGGGAGACCTATACCTGGCCAGCAGGGCAGCCCTGCACAGGAAGCGGACCCCCAGTACTGCTCATGAGTCTAAAGGAACCCATGGTGGGCAGCACAGACTGCCACAACAGAATCTGCCAGTAGCAGGGGAAGCCTCTATTCCAGGTACATGTCCAGGAGCTAGGGTTAAATGTTTTGAATGCAACCAGTGGGGCCATGTAGCATACAGGTGTCCACGGAGGCAAGTGGGGAACCAAAGGTGAGGGAACCAGTAAGTGGGAAAGACAAAATGCCAATAGTAGGTTGTCTTGGGACAACAAGGGTATCAAACTACCACCAGAGGTTATATCCTATTGTAGTGAATGGCAAAGAGGCCATTGCTAAGAGAGACACAGCCTCTGACATAATCATTGTGAAGCCTGCAATGGTTACAGAGGAGCACTACTTGCCTGGGCAGACTACTCCAGTCAGAGCTTTAGGAGGGATCCCATTCCAAATACCTTTAGCTAGGGTTCAGCTGGACTGGGAGGGTGGAAAAGGAAGCCAGTGAGTAGGTGTGTTTGAGGATATCCCTGCAGATGTCCTAATAGGGAATGATTTTGATAGTGCAGCACCCTGTGCTTGTGCAGTTACACGCAGTCAGGCTTGGAGACAAGCAGCTAAGTCTGGTAGCCTGGGGGAGACCCAGACAGACTGCATGCTTGCGGCCAGGACTGGTGAGGTGGTTACTTCAGGGAGGGAGCTACTCTGTAGCAGTGAAACTGAAGGTGAGCCACAGCTGCTTGTGGGTACTGATGGTCCCTTGGACAGAGTGACTGCAAAGGTAGAGGTGAGTAGTAGTACCCAGGCTGACAGTGAGGCACAACTGTCAGAGGATGCCAGACTTCCTGTGGAAGGGCAGCTGGGAAGGATTACAAGGAGAGAGTTGAGACAGGCTCAGTTCTCAGACCCTACATTGCAAGACCTGAGGCAGGTAGCTAGGTAGGCACCTGATTCTCAAGGAAAGGGGGAATCTGTATACTGGGACAAAGTGTTACTATACAGAGAGTGGACCCCTGATGGAGAGCTAGAAGGTGAGAGAGTACAGCAGTAGGTAGTGCCTATAGCCTACCGTCTGGCGCTTCTAGCCACAGCCCATGATATTCCCTTTGCAGGTCTATGGGCATAAAACATACAAAGAGGCGTATTATGCAGAACTTCTATTGGCCTGGAATTTCCAGAGATGTAACAAGGTACTGCAGGACCTGTGAGCTGTGCCAAAAGGTAGGCAAGGCAGGAGACAAGGTGAGAGCTCCTTTGATGCCTTTGCCCGTGACTGAGGAGCCATTTCAGAGGGTAGCTATGGATATTGCGGGTCCTCTGAGTACCCCAAGTTCCACAGGGAAAAAGTATATCCTAGTGGCAGTGGATTATGCTACACGATACCCTGAGGCAGTGGCTTTGTCCTCCATTGAGGCAGAGAAGGTGGCAAATGCATTGTTACAGATTTTCAGCAGGGTAGGTTTCCCAAAAGAAATGCTGTCTGACAGAGGTGCCAGTTTCATGTCAGACCTGCTGGCTTGTCTGTGGAAGTCCTGTGGGGTGAAGTACATGAAGACCACCCCCTAACATCCCCAGATTAATGGTCTTGTGGAGAGGTTAAACTCTACAATCAAGTCCATGCTACGGGCATTTGCAGATCAGTTTAAGAGAGAGTGGGACAAATATTTGCCCCATCTGTTTGCTTACAGAGAGGTTCCCCAGGAATCCACAGGTTTTTCACCCTTTGAGTTGCTGTATGGGCATAGGGTGAGACGAACTCTAGATTTAATTTGAGATGAGTGGGAAGGTGAGTGCGAGACTCACAAGGAGTCTATTGTTGCATACATCCTAAACCTCAGATCAAGGCTCAAGGAACTCATGGGCTTGGCCCAGGAGAACCTGGCAGAAGCCCAACAACAGAAAAAGGTGTGGTATGACAGGAATGCTCAATCTAGAGAGTATGCTGTCGGGAAGCAGGTAATGGTTCGCATTCCTGTCAGACACAACAAGTTGCAAGCAGCTTGGGAGGGTCCCTACAAGGTGGTAAGAAAGGTAAGTGATGTTAACTGCATGGTGGAACTGCTAGGCAGATGGCAGGGGCACAAATTGTACCATATTAACATGATGAAACCTTACCATGATAAGGAGGTCCTTGTGCTGAGCGTTTGCAGTGGATTGCAGGAGCAGTCCGAGGGAGATCTGGGGACTGATCTCCTCAGTGAGGCTCGGGCTGACACCTCAGTGAAAGGGGTAGCAATATCCCAGCAGCTATCTCCTACCCAGGTTTGAGAAATCTGAGCAGTGTTGCATGAATTTGGGGACATGTTCGCTGGGAAACCAGGGTGCACCCACCTGGTGCAGCACCAGGTGGATACAAGACCCCAAAGGCCTATTAGGCAGGCCCCTTGTAGGGTGCCTGAGAGAGTCAGACTCTGAGGGAAAAGGTACAGGAGATGTTGGAACTAGGGGTGATTCAAGAGCCCAACAGTCCCTAGGCCTCCCCAGTGGTGCTGGTGCCAAAGAAGGATGGCAGCACCAGGTTCTGTGTGGATTACAGGAAATTAAATAGTCACACAGAGTCAGATGCTTACCCTATGCCTAGGACAGATGAGGCCCTAGAACAGCTGGGTGGGGCTAATTATCTTACCACCATTGATCTTACCAAGGGTTACTGGCAGGTGCCCTTGACTCCCAGTGCTAGAGAGAAGTCAGCCTTTGTGACTCCTTTTGGCTTGTATGAGTTCACAAAGATGCCCTTTGGGATGAAGAATGCCCCAGCGACTTTCCAGAGGCTGGTAGATAATATCCTAGTAGGAGCTGGAGGGTTTGCAAGGGCAAACCCTCCAGCTCCTACTAGGATATTATCTACCAACCTCTGGTACCTAGATGATATTATATACCAGCCTGGTAGATAATATCATCTAGGTAAGCAAGGGCAAACCCTCCAGCTCCTACTAGGATATTATCTATCAGGCTCTGGTAGATAATATCCTAGTAGGAGCTGGAGGGTTTGCCCTTGCTTACCTAGATGATATTGCCATCTACAGCCATTCCTGGCCAGAGCACCTTCAGCATGTCAGGGAGGTGTTGGGCAGACTACAGAGGAGAGGGTTGACCATTAAGCAGAGAAAATGTCAGGTGCATATGGCAGAGGTCTACCTAGGACATAGAGTGGGGAGTGGTAAGATATGGCCAGAACCTGCCAAAGTGGAAGCCATTCAGGCATGGCCTGTACCCGTTACTAAAAAACAGGTGATGGCAATTTTATGGACAGCAGGGTACTACAGAAAGTTCGTCCCCAGTTACAGTACCATAGCTGCTCCGCTCACAGACCTGACAAGGAAAAACAGGCCAGATAAGGTAGTGTGGACCCCAGCATGTGAGCAGGCATTCCAGAAGCTTAAATAAGCTTTGGGAGGACCCCCCTGTGTTAGCCAGTCCAGATTACAACAAAGAATTTGTTGTGCAAGTGGATGCTTCAAACCATGGGGTGGTGGCTGTACTTAGTCAGATTTCTTCAGAGGGGGAACAGCACCCAGTGGTTTATCTCAGTCATAGGCTCCAACCCAGGGAGGAATGCTATGCAGCTGTAGAAAAGGAATGTCTAGCCATAGTGCTGGCACTGCAGAAACGTCAGCCTTTATCTGCATGGAAGGAAATTCATTGTTATCACAGATCACAACCCCCTAATATGGTTAAACAGAGCCAGCCAGCAAAATGCCAAGTTGCTAAGATGGAGCCTGGGTTGCAAACATATGATATGTCAGTGCAGCACCGCAGTGGGAATAGTAATGCCAATGCAGATGGGCTCTCAAGGCAGGGAATGGGGTGAGGTACACTCAGATAGACCTAACCCTCTCAAGCGGCGTTTCTCATGGGTCACTTGAAAAACTAGCTTGAGTTCTCCAGGGGGGTGAGAGATGTGAAGATTGGGTACAGATGGGTAAAGGCTGCCAGCCTAGCCAAATAGAATTTGATACATAATTCTGGCATTTGTAAATACAAATGTAAAATACAGGCTTGTTTCTTAAATGAAAGAAAAAATACTGTAAAATGTTGAACTTCAAGATTGTAGCAACATTGCCATCTGCTGTAAGGAAAACTAAGTCAAGCATTTCACATCTGTTCTTTGAAATTAAAATCATGTCTTGTATGTTCTTTTGATCTCCATAGCTCGGAGTCATTATGTCTGGATTAGCATATTCTTTATATGATTTTAAGGCTAAAGTTAATGACCAGAATTTACATATGGAATGTCCTTTGTTGCTTTAAGTGTAAAAGAATGTAAATGCAGTTTCTGTGTAGCCTGGGAACCAGCAAAGTGTCAAAATGATATAATGTGTATACTGGGAAACCCAAGTGTCAAAAAACAGGATATAATCTGGGAGGGCCCAGCAGAAATGTTAGTTAGTGATTTTAAAAACTATTTCTCAGAGAGAGACTGTGAGCATTTTTGTCTTGATATCCAACCTACAGCACTGCATGTTGTCTTAAGTATGTTATCTTAGAAGTGTGTTTTCTTGTAGAAATAGCTAGGGCTATAAATGTTAGACTAAGTGTTTTTCTGTTATGTCAGAACTGTACTACTGAATTATTTTAAGTTTCTGTGTTATCCCTGAACTCTTGAATAGCACTGTGGTGTAGTAGTATTGTCTTGTGTTTTCATGATTTATTATTAAATATTTTAAACAATTTCAACTGTGGCTGGTTTATGTAGAGATAAATTAAGCTCTAGAGTACACTGCATGCTTATAAGTGATCCTGTAATAAGCCCTTCCAATAAGCCTTAAGACTGCTTAGTTACACTACTACTGGATAATAATATTGCACAGTAATAACTGGACACCCTTTTAAGGGCCTTTGGGTAGCTGATAATTATTAGCTGGTGGTGGCAGTAATTACTACTGTATAGTCTGGGTATAGGGGCACAGCTGGAGAATCTGTATCAGCCTTTCCCAGGAGTGTCTATGAAGTTATATAAATACTTATCTCAAAGTATGTGTGTGTGTCAGCTACTTGGGCAAGGACACAAAGGACTGGTTGGACAGAGAGGGTACTGGAGGTTTTAGTTTGCCAGCTAGGCTGAGATCTGGATCCTACAGCTGTGTCAGTGGGGAGTCTTATTGGGGACCTGGGGAGCAAGGGAGTGACCAGCCTCAGACTGATTGTGATCTCTGTGTGCTCTTAAGGGAAATTGCACTTTACTGTGTGTATCTGTTATCCTTTCCTCTCATATGAGATGCCCTCTCTGGTGCTAGTGGTGAGGACTGAGGCTCCTTGATTGCTGGGCCAGGGCACGGGCATCACACATCTTAAAGTGATGGACCTTAAGATCATGTCTCACACCCCATAACCTTTTCTGGACTGAAGATTAATATGTTCATAAGTATAATGTAACTCTCAGATCATTAAAAGAAGAGCACTCAGTTCCAAGTTAATCTGTAATAGCATATGGGTATCCCACAATGTGATACACATTTTAGCATTAAATAAAATTTTACTCTGTAAAGCCTACATATGAAGTCTGTCACTACATTTCTGCAGGAAAATTAAAAATTAAGTAAGGACTCTGTACTGACACCTGGTGAATACCCTTGAATACCTTGTACTCAAACAACTAAAACTGTATACTTTTACTGATGATTTTCTACCAGTTAACTGGTTATAAATCCAGCATATTATATATACACTGATGTTGCAAAGCCTCACAAAAATAATAAAAGATTTACAAAGAACTGAATCAAATGCCTTTGTTATATCCAAGTAGATTACATTAGCTGAAAGATCCATATCCAGTGCGTCAACAGCCTCCAAAGGAAAATAAGTTGTTCATGCAAGATCTTCCTCTGACAAAGCCATTTTTAACACCTTTACTGAATTATCACTTAAGATAAAGGCAAACATACATTTATATAAAAGAAAATAAACCATGTTAACATGTTCACAGTTACAAACATTATATATCACATACACACTTTTATGCAATTATCAATTCAACACTACACAAATTGATCAATTCCTGCCTTTCTCTAAACCATACTCCTTCAAAACATTATTCTGCATATATTGTTCCTACAATTTCCATTTTTTCTATGTAGTTTGCTCCTACACTTTTCTAAAGGTCCCACTTCCAGTTCTTTTATCTCTGTTACAATATTCAATACTTCAAATATAGTTGGTTTAGACATTGGTTTTCATTTTCTAGTAATTGCTTTTTTTGGCAGCCATATCAATTAAACTTAACTTACTATGCCTAGGCAATTCAGATCCTGTATCCCAGCTCAAAAAAAATAATTTATTTAGTTACACCCATTTACTCACTTAATATTTCTGACAGCATATCTGTAGTAAATTATTAAAGTCTGACAAATCATTAGACTCCCAAAATATATGTTCCCAGTTGCCTCTTTCTTCTCATCATGCCTACAGCATTTACCATCTACCTGAGGAATTTTTTGGATTCTTTTTGGGATATAAAAACACTTCTAAGCAAATATCCAAAACCTTCTAGACTTCATTGCACATTTGGAACCCATACATATGTCCTCCCATTGTTTCCTTGTGAAATGCTTATCCAGTCTCTCTTCTTGATCTTTTCTAACCTCCTCTGTTTGATTCCTATAATCATCGTGCAATATTTTACATGCCCTACTAATTATATCTTTAACAACAGCTTCTGTTCTAGATTCAACTAAAACCTCTACCAGAGCAAGTCTTGCAATTAAGACTCACCTATCCCTTTCTCTTTGCCTATACTCTGTTATTAGTCCCTGACAGGGAAGGCAGTGTCTAGTCTGCAGTCCAAATATCTTCTTGGCCGCTTCCCATTCTACATTTCTTTCTCTAGTTATTTGCACCCAATACTTTGGTTCCTTTGCAACTTTCTCCAGTAAATTTCAACCATCGCTTGCCTGTTTTATGTACCCCTAATTGCAATCATCTCTATCAGGAGAATCTCCTTTCTCCATTCACAAGTTGGCTTAGTTCTTAGAATAATTTCTGCTGCTTTATGAATGCAATAATCTGTATGGCTGTTGTTATTCTCCTTAAGGATCTGCAACCAAAATTCCACTCTCTCCTTATGTCTTGAATTCCCCACTCCCCACTTCATCATCATCCCTTTCCACTTGGAAGTATAGCTTTTTGCCTGTGTTATGTATATGAGTCTTAACTGTGTAGCTGTAAAATATCCCTTCAAATTAGTTAATTCTAAACCACCTTGTTCTACTGGAAGGATCAACTTATCCCACTTGATCCTTGCCCTCTTCAGCTCTTTACTAACTACTACCTGCAACTTCTGCTACGGTTGATAAGATATGCCTCACTTGTATATAAAAATAAAGGGGCTACAAACATTTTTACTTCTTGTATCTTGCTATCCATATCCATAAACAAATTTCTCAGTTTTTGTATAATCTTTTGTTTAGTCTCTTCCTGTGTATCCTTAGCTGCCATTACATAATTCTTTTAACCCATACTTCTAAATACTTCATTTTATCATGTCACCGTAAGTATGGCTATTGCTGAACCAATTCATGTGTGGGTACATAGTTTACAGCTATAGCCTTTGTTTTGCCTTCATTAATTTTGTATCCTGAGAAAACTTGAAACTTTCTCAAAAAGTTCCACAACACTTGGATGTCCTTTTCTGGTTTTATCAGGTACAAAGTAACATTGTCTGCAGATAAAGCCAATTTTTTCTTGATTACCTTTAATATTATAACCTTGAATTTCTGAGTCTCTTATTTTCTTTGCCAATGGCTATAAATATAATGCAACAACAAAGGGGAAATGGACACTCCTGCCTGTTTCCTCTGTTCAGGCACAACTTATCAGAAAGGAACCTTCCTACTTTAATGTTTGCTTCCTCTCTCTCATATATGCCTGTAATCAACCTTATTATTGTATCGTGGAATACAAATGCTTCCATTGCCCTCCTCAAAAAATCCCAACTTGCTCTGTTGAATGCTTTCTTTAAATCAAGACTCACCAACAGTAGTATTTTCTTATCATCTGCTTCCCTCTGGATCATAATTGCTCTATAAATGTTTTTTAAACAATCAACCTTATTATTGTATCGTGGAATGCAAATGCTTCCATTGGCCTCCTCAAAAAAATACCAGCTTGCTCTGCTGAATGCTTTCTTTAAATCAAGACTCACCAACAGTGGTATTTTCTTATCATCTGCTTCCCTCTGGATCATAATTGTTCTATAAATGTTTTTTAAACACCATTATTGAATTCTTACTTCGACTACGGTGGTGGTGCTGCGGTAGCGTTGTCGCCTCACAGTAAGACGTTGTCCTGTTCGATTCTCAGCTAAAGCGTCTTCTGTGTGGAGACATGCGTGAATGGGCGTACCTTCGTTGAAGGTTGTGTGTCAGGGCTGGCAACTCGGCATGTAAAAATCTACTGCCAATCATTAGCGGACCAGAGTTCTGCTGTGGCGACCCCTAACCGGGAAAAGCCGAAAGACACATTAAATTCTTACTTCACATACAGACAAATAAAAACAGAAAAGAAAGCAAACAATTGTTGTATTTTTTCCCTTTAAATACAAAATACATCACATACCTTTTCTTTGCTACTATCACCAATACATTACAAAATACTGCTGAATTCCTGCCTTCCCTTAAACATCACTCCTTCTGAAATTATGCATGTATTGTTCCACAATTTCCATTTATGTCTATATAATTTGTTTCTTCTCTTTTCTAAAGAACCATCTTCCAGTTCTTTTATCTCTTTTATAATATCCAATACTCAAATACAGTTGATGCAGACTTTGATTTCCATTTCGTAGTAACTGCTTTTTTGGCAGCTAACAGAATTAAACTTAATAAGGCCTTACTATGTCTGGGCAATTCAGGTCCTGTATCCCAGCTCAAAAGAATAATTTCCTTACTTACAGCCATTTGCTCACCCAATATTTCTGATAGGGTATTCTGTAGGGAATTTTTAAAATATATTAATGCATTACACTCCCCAAAAAAGAAGTTATGTATTCACCATAATGTTCTATCTGTGTTGTCCATTTTCATTCTTCCTCAATCTGTGGGTTCGGATCCGATCCTTGGATCCGACTCGGATGTTGTTTCAAAGCTCATGGATACTACAAGCTCTCGAACTTCTCCCTTACCCACAATGCATCAGTCCCCCTTATTCCCCAGATTTTGTTTGCAGCTTCTTATTGTATGACAGAATAAATTTGCAGCTTTGAGATGGAAAGTCAATATCTGGAGCTCAAATAGAAGGAACTTTGGTTCATCTAATGTTCTCTCTTGTTCTTCCAGAAGTCCTCAGTGGTAGGGGGCTGGAGGAAGGAGAGTTGAGGAAGAATAATAATGGACAACACAGATGGAACATTATGGTGAGTACGGAACTTCTTTATCTGCCCTATGCTGACCGACTAAAAAAACTCCAGCTATACTGTCGCATATTGTCTACTCAGAGGCGATTTCTGCTTAATATACAAGGCCATATCAAACCCAGAGCTGTTGGACAAGCTACACTTAAAGAACTTCCAATCCATTAGAGCCACATGCTCCAGGGACCTAAACCTTGTCATCACAATGAACAAAACATGCTTGAGGGATAGGTTCCTGACGCAGAGACTCTCCATACTCTGGAATAGACTGCCCATATATGTCAAGCAGAGTGCCTCCTTGGCCCTCTTCAAAAGGAACCTTGACGACTGGATGGGAGATAGGAAATGTACCCCAGGGATCACGTCAGTTGTCCTGCTAGACAGTGGTTCAAGGAAGTAAATACTGTGGGAAGAAATAGCCAAAGAATAGTTATGGATAGGCTTGTATAGGCCCTAGGCCGGATAGACTAGTACCAACCTATGAACCTATGATGTCAATTTTCATTCATTCCTCAACATATGGAACAGAGTCCTCAGCTACATGTATCCCGGGTGGACTCTAAGGAAGGATATTTCCAAGTGCTGTAGAGCTGAAGGTTGCTCTTCCCCTTGAGATTAGATCCAATTTGTAATGAGTAATAAAGCTATGAGGATTGACCCAAGTCGCAGCCACACAAATATTGTCCATAGAAGTCCTGGATAAAAAGGCTGATAAAGCTGCTGTGGACCTGGTTGAATGAGCTCTTAAAAGTTTTGGCAAAGCCAGAACAAACTTTTTATAGATAAAAGAAATGCAATCTGTCACCGATTTTGATAGAGTTACTTTTGAAACTGGCTGACCCAATCTAGTTTCTGAAAAGGATACAAATAATTGATCTAGCTTTCTAAACTTCTCCAATCTGTGAAGATAATAAAGTAATTGCCTGTGAACATTTAAGTGCAAAATGGATTCACCTTTTTTTTGAAAAATTTGGAAAGAACACTGGAAGGTTAATAGTTTGATTAGTGTTAAATCCTGACACCACCTTAGGAAGGAAAGAAGGATGGGTTCTTAAGGAAACACTGTCTTTATGAAAAATGAAATAGGGAGGCCTAGAGGATAAAGCATGAAGTTCTGAAATTCTTCTTGCTGATGTTATGGCTATGAGAAATATAGTTTTCCAAGTCAGATATCGCAATTCACATTTTCAGCCAGATCAAATGGACTCTGGGTTAGGGCCTTTTACATTAAATTTAGATTCCAAGGTAGAGTAGGGTCCTTGAAAGGTGGTTTGAGTAGAAAGGTTCCTTTTATAAAGGCTTTACAAAGATGTCAAGAAGTCAAAGTAAAATTATCAACTCCAAAATGAAAACTGGAAATGGCAGCTAACTGTATCTTGACAGCAGAGCAGCCAGCCTCTTCATTAAAAATAGAAGCCATGAATTCAAGAATTTTACATACTGGTGCTGAAAAAGGGTCCTTGTCTTATTGTTGTTGTGCCCAAAGGGCAAATCTTTTCCATTTTCTCTTGTAAATCTTCAGAGTGGAAGGTTGGTGGGAAGATGAAACAATGTGGCAGACTGGAGAAAAGAGCTTTAGTTATCTGACTATCAATGGAATTGGAGAAACCATGTGGCCCAAGATGTCCAGATGAATCATGTCTGTTGGGTGAGACAGGAGGTCTGGAAATGGATCCAGAATCCAAGGTGTGTAAACTAGATGAAGCCAAAGGAAGGGAAACCAAATCTGTTGAAGCCAATAAAGGGCAATGAGGATGACTTTGCTCTTCAACTGAGATACTTTCTGTGGGAATTTGGGGGTTAAGGGGGTTGGGGGATAAACATAGAGGAGACCTGGGGGCTAATCATGAAGAAGAGCATCTCTCAGTGACTCCCCCAGTGGCGGGATTAGGGCAAAGAACCTGCTGGCATTTATTGTGCAGAAGAGATGCAAATAAGGCACTGCATGGGTGGCCGCATTGGCAAAATATCATCTCTGCCACTTCTGGATCACTTGTGAGGTAATAAGATGGATCTGCTCAACTTGTCTGCTATCATACTGGATTTCCCTGGTATACAGGCTGCTCTCAGAAATCGATTTGAAGATATCACCCATTGCCACACTCTCATAGCTTCTCGACACAAGGGGTAAGACCTAGTTCCTCTTTGCTTGTTGTTGTACCATATTACAGACATATTGTCCATTTGAACTGCAATAGTTTTGGAAGGGAGATAGTCTTAGAATGCCTGCAGCGCTAGGAGTACTGCTCTCATTTCCAGAACACTGAAATGCAGTTTGGCCTCTTCAGGTACTGCATGCCTTGAACAGTCTTCCCAAGAAATGGCCCCCCACCTCATCTGGGAAGCGTCCATGGTCACTATGTTCTTGGGCTGAGGGAGGATGAATGGACAACCCTGCAATATGTGATCTGAACGAATTCACCAACAAAAGTATTTTTTGCAGGCTTGAGTTATGCTGATTTTGGTGAACACAGTTTGATGCAAAATGGACCACTGGGTTGCTTATGTCTACTGGAGAATTCTCATGTGGTATCTTGCTAGTGGAAGTAGTACATTTTCTGTGGACATTGATCCCAGGGTCTGCAATATTTTTCAGGCTAGCAATACTGATTTCCTTAGTATCCTTCAGACTTGAAAATGAATGGTTTGAACCCTCAATAATGAGAGAGATGCTGTCATTGATGTGTTGAAAATGGCCCCTATGAATTCTAATGTCTGAGGAGGTTAAAATTAAAATTTGTTGTTGTTGATTGTAATGCCTAAGTTGGAACAAATCGGGAGTAAATAGTTTTGAGCTGCTATCAACAGATGCTTGGTCGAGGCGATTAGCAGCCAGTCATCTAGATATAGAAAATATTCAGAATTCCTGCAGTCTGAAGTAAGCTGCTACTATTGCCATGGATTTGGTGAACACCCTGGGGGCCATTGTGAGACCAAAGGGCAGTACTCTGAACTGGTAGTGCCTGGCCCCCAGCCAGAAGCATTGATATCTCCTGGACTGTCTGTTCATCTTTATGTGATAGTACGTGTCCTGGAGATCTGCTGAGCACATCCAGTTGTCCTTGTGCAGGAAGGGCAAAATGGACTGAATTGTGACCATCTGGAACTTGGTACACTGAACTGACTTATTCAGAATGGCGAAATCCAAAAATGATCTCCAGTTCCCTGTTTTCTCTGGCAGTAAAAAGAATCATGAGTAAGTTCCAGCCCCTCACGGACATCTTGGATGACTCTTTTTCTAAAAGCTTTTGAATTTCCAAAGCTGCCATTTTGCTCTGACTGGGTGGAACTTTGGGAATTTTGTTCTGTAATGGTGGAGGTAGGGAAAAGAGAATTATATAGCCTCTAGAAATAATCCTCTGCACCTAAGTATCTTATATTTAGCCAGGCTCTCTTTTGCAGGGATAAGTAACCCCTGACTGCCTCCACGAATGGGAAATTGGCCTCCTTTCAGGAGTGCTGATAGGGTCTCTCAGAGTAAGCCTCTCTGGACCCCTGATTTTGCGGGCCTCCTCTGCTTCATGGGTGGCATCTCCATCTGAGTTCCCCCCTCTGCCCCTGGGGGACCTCTCTCCACATGGATCATGGAATGGACCCTGGGATTTCTTGAACCATATCTTTTGACCACCTCATTGCTTCCTTAAAAAGGTTCTTTGAGGGGTCAAAAAACATATTCCCACAGCAGACAGGGTCTTACCATTTTTCTCATAGCTGGAGAGTGTGTCTTGCACTTTAGGGCCAAATAACGAACTTCCATCAAAGGAAGCATTGATGAAGGATAACTTGAAGGGCTCAGCATAGTCACACAGATGCATTCAAGCATGCTTTTTGATGGAAATAGTTGAACCCACCACTCTTGAGGCTCCTTCAGCTGCATGTGAAATAAGCCTCATAGAGGAATTTGAAATAGACTGAAGGGTCGCTAACTGTGAAGGAACAGAAGACTCTGCCTCAGCAGTACTAGTCCCTGAGAGGGATTTTGAGAGTTCCTTGATTAAATCTCTGTGTAATCTGGTAAAGTGTGCCATTTAATTCAGGGACCTGAGAGCAAAGTTTGCTGATGCATGCACACACTTTCCGAACCTGTCCCACACCACAGACTACCTGTTAGAGGGATGAATAGAAGAACTCTGTTCCACGGGTTCGTTCTTGGTGGCTGCCAGAATGAACAAAGTATCCACTGGCACTCCTTTGTTCCAAAATTCCCTTCCATTTGGTGGTGCCACGATCCTATCTAGTCTCTTGAGGACTGGCTCTAATTCAGTTCCTTCAAGCCCACTTATATGTATCCAAAAACACAAAAGAGGCACACCACGATGATTCTTCAGGCTTTAATAGAGAATTAAAACATCAAATGAACAGCTGTAGGAAGGAGTAAGCGCTTTCATGTTTTAACAACGCTTCTTCAGACTTAAAATACATCTAAAAAAATGTGTTCTTATATACTCATAGTTAATTGAATAATTAAAGCAATTAGAATAATTAAAACTCTATTACAGTCATCCCTTGTTAAAGGTGTATTGCTATGTTAGTAGCTTATATAAAAGACTATATCTTGTGGCTGTATATATAGTAAATGCAATATACCTATATATTATACAAGACACATCTACTAAAATTAAGAATAGAACAATTTAAAATAATAATAATTAGCAGTACTAATATAAAGTAGCCTACAACTTATAAGAACAAGCTAAAAAATGGTGTCACATGTATAACACTATCCTATGTGGCATAGCTAAATCAATAACTAGAATAGTGTATAAAGATAATAATAGCAAAATTATTAAACATATATATATATATATATATATATATATATATATATATATATGGAAAATATACATATATATAAAAAATACATATATATAAAAATGTATATGTTCGTACATACTTACACTGAATGTTTTGCTAAGTATACATGTACAGAAATAGTGTATGCAAGTTATATTAACTTGTTTACTGTACATGTATGGATATCAATGACTATAAGGTCTCCCTTTTAGAAAAGGTTTAAGTGATATTTTATCATTGAGGCCATGGCCTCTATGTGCTTGTAGCCTTAATATCCATTTGTTTTCCTTTTCTTCAGTGAAGTTCTTTATATCACCAAGTCTATCTGTTTTATTGACTAGCTCAAGTACTTGAAACGTGAATTTATGTTTAGATCCTAGACTCAATACATGTCTGGCTAAAGCATTCCTATCATCCTCTCTATTTATGGCATATATATGCTCCCTAATTCTTTCCCGTAATGTTCTATTAGTTTTTCCTATATAGAATGATTTACATAATGAACATTTTGCCAAATATATCAAGTTCCTGGATCTACAATCAGCATATCTATCAAACTTGAAATTATTACCATTATCAGGATGTGTAAAACTATTTTCTTTTGCTATGTAGCTACATTGATTACAATGTCTGCATGGAAACGTACCCTTCCTTTGTGTTAAAGGGGCAACCTTTATATTATTTTCATAGCAGAGTAACCTCTTGAGGGATTTCATATTCTTATATGTGATATCAAGCTTATCACCTATAATATCTTTTAGCCTATCGTCTACCAATAACATTCCCCAATTATTAGTTAAAATGTTTCTAATAGTATTATTCCTGTTTGTAAAAGGTATCACTATTCTATTCTTAACTGTTCCTGTCTTAAATCTTTTTATACTATTGCCATCTTTGCCAGTCCTATGTAGGAATGGTCTACCCCTACCCTCTCTTTCCAACGAATTATCCTGAAATATTTTGTTCAATACTTGTTTATTGTATCCTCTATTTAAAAATTAACCTCTTAGTGTCTCACATTGTTCACGATGTCTCATATCATCTGTTACTAGCCTAGAGACCCTTAATGTCTGACCTCTGACTATATTGGGATAGAGGTGTCTAGGGTGCATACTGTTGTAGTGTAATAGATTATTCTTTCGACAAGGTTTTCTAAACAAATCCGTATTAACAGTGTTCTTATCTTTACTAATGAGAACATCTAAAAATTCTATCCTATCAAATGATTTAGAACATTCAAATCTCAGAAAATTAGTTGTTCCATTTATATAAACTATAAACTGATCCAACTCTTCGGGTGTACCACCCCACAGGAGGAATACATCATCCACAAAACGTTTATACAGCTTAATATTCTCTCCAAAGAGTGCATTTCCTAAAACATAAGTTCCTTCCCAGTATGCCATCACAAGGTTTGCATATGAATTAGCACATGGTGTGCCCATCGCTACACCCTTTTTCTGTAAATAATAATTATTATCATACAGAAAAACATTGTTCTCAAGTACCAATTCTAGGATAAGCATCCATTGTATGACTTGGTTATTAGGAATGTTTTTCTCAAGTAGTAGCAATCTCACATATTCCATCCCTACTTGATTTGGTATAGATGTAAAAAGGGAAACAACATCTAATGTAACCAGTAAATCACTGGTATAGTCACTATGTGAATGTAAGTACTCAGCATAGCTGTATAAAAACTCCTCTGTGTCTCTAATTATGGACTCATTGTTATTCACTATTGGTTTGAATTGTTTCTCCAGATAAATAGACATAGGCTCAGTGGCCCAGCCTTTACCCGATACAATAGGTCTCATTGGGGGGTCATATAAATTTTTGTGTATCTTTGGTAGACCTCTGAAGGTTGGAATGACTGGCTTTTCAACCAAGAAATACTTGTATAGATTTTCATCTATTATATTACATAACAAGAAATCATATAACATCTCAGGAACACTTTTAATCACTTTATCTAAAGTCACAGCATTCAAAAAATGATATGTGTCTGTTTCTTTCAATAAATCTTTCATTTTCATATTATATAATGTCCTGTCTAATACTACTACTGAGCCCCCTTTATCAGCTTGCCTAATGACAATATTGGTGTTATTTTGTAGGCTTTTTAATGCTTCACGTTCAGCATGATTCAAATTATAAAACTCAGGTTTAACATTAGTCATATCACTGTCTATTAAATCCCTTTCACAAGCTTTCTCAAAAGCCTCAAGTGCAGGGCATAACTGTGGTATAAACGTTGACGTTTTTTTAAATACATTTGCATCTTTCGCATTATCATTATCTGTGAATAGTAGTTTCAAACCTAAATTCCTGACAAACATTTTAACATCTATAATAACATCAGCAATGTCAGCACTAGCAGCAGGTATGAAAGATAAACCCTTATCAAGTAGGGAAAGTTCATTTTCATTTAACTCATACCTGGAAATATTCACAGTTAGTCTTTCTGTATGGGACGCAGAATCTTCTTCTGGAATTCGAGCCTCTCTTCTGAGTTCTTCCTTTTCTTCACTCTGTTGTATGGTGACCATGCTTGTTTCCCTACAGCCCGTATGGGGAAGGGAAAAGAGTGATTGTCCTCATTCTCTATCAGGCTATCCTCTTCATATGAGATGCAGCCGTTATTAGTTGTTTTGTTCGTACCTCTTGTATCTCTTATTTTCGGGCGGACATCAGCATTCGCTTCTATCTCCGCTGTTGACAATTCCATTGTTTTTTCATGCAAAAAAGAATTAGTGTCAATCTCATTAATTATATTCTTCCCAGCATTTACTGTAGCGTAAGTAGTAACCACTCTCGGTTTAGGAATGGCATTCAAACTAGTAGAACAGTTGGTAACGTTTCCAGATGACGTCAGCATAATAGGTGTGTCTCTCTCTCTCCATTCTCATGAATATTCATGACTTCCTTTCTTTTCACCGGTTTTTCATTAGTGATTAAATCACTGCCCGTGGCTCCTTTGAATGTAACATTATTGTTCTTCCAAGTGTACTCTCTCGGCCAAGAGAATATCTGGCCTCTCCTGAAATCATTATAGTCTCTCTCCAGTTTTTTCTTCTTATCAGATTTTAATTTATTATCAAGCATTTTCACAGAGGTAGTCAGATCTTTAAGGAAATTTTCTATCCCATCTGAGTCGAGAAGGATTCTTAACTTCTTTTCCATCTCACTAATATCTTCCATTTATTTTATTCTCTATCAGTTGATATTGTTCTATTAATAACCTGATATACCCATAGCTGGTTTCCAGGTTAAGTTTTTGCCATTTCCCTAACAAGTCAGGGTATGTTGTGCCAAAAGTCGGCATCTTAAGAATTCTTAGTCCCCTTGGGACTATCTTGAAGCTGAGGCACGCCTCCATATGCTGCCTCTGCCATTGTATGTTTTTTAATTTGTGAAAGTTATTTTCTATTCTTCTCGTTAATTGCAGTATTTCCATGTTTGATGCTGTGTTAACAGTTTACTTCCATCTGTTGCTAAATCTTTAAGGGATAATTTTAGCAACGGATTATTGTTCATAGTAAAAAGTTAATTTAAAATATCATCACCAGTTCCAGATTCCATAATAAAAATTGATTTAAGAACCGTGTTCCAGTACCAGAAAGAACACAACAGTAATGCAACAAAGACAAACCAGTACTGGATGAAGTGTCTCTTGAGAAAAGTCCTATTTGTATCCAAAAACACAAAAGAGGCACACCACGATGATTCTTCAGGCTTTAATAGAGAATTAAAACATCAAATGAACAGCTGTAGGAAGGAGTAAGCGCTTTCACGTTTTAACAACGCTTCTTCAGACTTAAAATACATCTAAAAAAATGTGTTCTTATATACTCATAGTTAATTGAATAATTAAAGCAATTAGAATAATTAAAACTCTATTACAGTCATCCCTTGTTAAAGGTGTATTGCTATGTTAGTAGCTTATATAAAAGACTATATCTTGTGGCTGTATATATAGTAAATGCAATATACCTATATATTATACAAGACACATCTACTAAAATTAAGAATAGAACAATTTAAAATAATAATAATTAGCAGTACTAATATAAAGTAGCCTACAGCTTATAAGAACAAGCTAAAAATGGTGTCACATGTATAACACTATCCTATGTGGCATAGCTAAATCAATAACTAGAATAGTGTATAAAGATAATAATAGCAAAATTATTAAACATACATATCTATATATATATATATATATATATATATATATATATATATATATATATATGGAAAATATACATATATATAAAAAATACATATATATAAAAATGTATATGTTCGTACATACTTACACTGAATGTTTTGCTAAGTATACATGTACAGAAATAGTGTATGCAAGTTATATTAACTTGTTTACTGTACATGTATGGATATCAATGACTATAAGGTCTCCCTTTTAGAAAAGGTTTAAGTGATATTTTATCATTGAGGCCATGGCCTCTATGTGCTTGTAGCCTTAATATCCATTTGTTTTCCTTTTCTTCAGTGAAGTTCTTTATATCACCAAGTCTATCTGTTTTATTGACTAGCTCAAGTACTTGAAACGTGAATTTATGTTTAGATCCTAGACTCAATACATGTCTGGCTAAAGCATTCCTATCATCCTCTCTATTTATGGCATATATATGCTCCTAATTCTTTCCGTAATGTTCTATTAGTTTTTCCTATATAGAATGATTTACATAATGAACATTTTGCCAAATATATCAAGTTCCTGGATCTACAATCAGCATATCTATCAAACTTGAAATTATTACCATTATCAGGATGTGTAAAACTATTTTCTTTTGCTATGTAGCTACATTGATTACAATGTCTGCATGGAAACGCACCTTCCTTTGTGTTAAAGGGGCAACCTTTATATTATTTTCATAGCAGAGTAACCTCTTGAGGGATTTCATATTCTTATATGTGATATCAGGCTTATCACCTATAATATCTTTTAGCCTATCGTCTACCAATAACATTCCCCAATTATTAGTTAAAATGTTTCTAATAGTATTATTCCTGTTTGTAAAAGGTATCACTATTCTATTCTTAACTGTTCCTGTCTTAAATCTTTTTATACTATTGCCATCTTTGCCAGTCCTATGTAGGAATGGTCTACCCCTACCCTCTCTTTCCAACGAATTATCCTGAAATATTTTGTTCAATACTTGTTTATTGTATCCTCTATTTAAAAATTCATCTCTTAGTGTCTCACATTGTTCACGATGTCTCATATCATCTGTTACTAGCCTAGAGACCCTTAATGTCTGACCTCTGACTATACTGGGATAGAGGTGTCTAGGGTGCATACTGTTGTAGTGTAATAGATTATTCTTTCGACAAGGTTTTCTAAACAAATCCGTATTAACAGTGTACTTATCTTTACTAATGAGAACATCTAAAAATTCTATCCTATCAAATGATTTAGAACATTCAAATCTCAGAAAATCAGTTGTTCCATTTATATAAACTATAAACTGATCCAACTCTTCGGGTGTACCACCCCAGAGGAGGAATACATCATCTACAAAACGTTTATACAGCTTAATATTCTCTCCAAAGAGTGCATTTCCTAAAACATAAGTTCCTTCCCAGTATGCCATCACAAGGTTTGCATATGAATTAGCACATGGTGTGCCCATCGCTACACCTTTTTCTGTAAATAATAATTATTATCATACAGAAAAACATTGTTCTCAAGTACCAATTCTAGGATAAGCATCCATTTTATGACTTGGTTATTAGGAATGTTTTTCTTAAGTAGGAGCAATCTCACATATTCCATCCCTACTTCATTTGGTATAGATGTAAAAAGGGAAACAACATCTAATGTAACCAGTAAATCACTGGTATAGTCACTATGTGAATGTAAGTACTCAGCATAGCTGTATAAAAACTCCTCTGTGTCTCTAATTATGGACTCATTGTTATTCACTATTGGTTTGAATTGTTTCTCCAGATAAATAGACATAGGCTCAGTGGCCCAGCCTTTACCCGATACAATAGGTCTCATTGGGGGGTCATATAAATTTTTGTGTATCTTTGGTAGACATCTGAAGGTTGGAATGACTGGCTTTTCAACCAAGAAATACTTGTATAGATTTTCATCTATTATATTACATAACAAGAAATCATATAACATCTCAGGAACACTTTTAATCACTTTATCTAAAGTCACAGCATTCAAAAAATGATATGTGTCTGTTTCTTTCAATAAATCTTTCATTTTCATATTATATAATGTCCTGTCTAATACTACTACTGAGCCCCCTTTATCAGCTTGCCTAATGACAATATTGGTGTTATTTTGTAGGCTTTTTAATGCTTCACGTTCAGCATGATTCAAATTATAAAACTCAGGTTTAACATTAGTCATATCACTGGCTATTAAATCCCTTTCACAAGCTTTCTCAAAAGCCTCAAGTGCAGGGCATAACTGTGGTATAAACGTTGATGGTTTTTTAAATACATTTGCATCTGTCGCATTATCATTATCTGTGAATAGTAGTTTCAAACCTAAATTCCTGACAAACATTTTAACATCTATAATAACATCAGCAATGTCAGCACTAGCAGCAGGTATGAAAGATAAACCCTTATCAAGTAGGGAAAGTTCATTTTCATTTAACTCATACCTGGAAATATTCACAGTTAGTCTTTCTGTATGGGACGCAGAATCTTCTTCTGGAATTCGAGCCTCTCTTCTGAGTTCTTCCTTTTCTTCACTCTGTTGTATGGTGACCATGCTTGTTTCCCTACAGCCCGTATGGGGAACACAACAGTATGCACCCTAGACACCTCTATCCCAATATAGTCAGAGGTCAGACATTAAGGGTCTCTAGGCTAGTAACAGATGATATGAGACATCGTGAACAATGTGTGACACTAAGAGATGAATTTTTAAATAGAGAATACAATAAACAAGTATTGAACAAAATATTTCAGGATAATTCGTTGGAAAGAGAGGGTAGGGGTAGACCATTCCTACATAGGACTGGCAAAGATGGCAATAGTATAAAAAGATTTAAGACAGGAACAGTTAAGAATAGAATAGTGATACCTTTTACAAACAGGAATAATACTATTAGAAACATTTTAACTAATAATTGGGGAATGTTATTGGTAGACGATAGGCTAAAAGATATTATAGGTGATAGGCCTGATATCACATATAAGAATATGAAATCCCTCAAGAGGTTACTCTGCTATGAAAATAATATAAAGGTTGCCCCTTTAACACAAAGGAAGGGTACGTTTCCATGCAGACATTGTAATCAATGTAGCTACATAGCAAAAGAAAATAGTTTTACACATCCTGATAATGGTAATAATTTCAAGTTTGATAGATATGCTGATTGTAGATCCAGGAACTTGATATATTTGGCAAAATGTTCATTATGTAAATCATTCTATATAGGAAAAACTAATAGAACATTACGGGAAAGAATTAGGGAGCATATATATGCCATAAATAGAGAGGATGATAGGAATGCTTTAGCCAGACATGTATTGAGTCTAGGATCTAAACATAAATTCACGTTTCAAGTACTTGAGCTAGTCAATAAAACAGATAGACTTGGTGATATAAAGAACTTCACTGAAGAAAAGGAAAACAAATGGATATTAAGGCTACAAGCACATAGAGGCCATGGCCTCAATGATAAAATATCACTTAAACCTTTTCTAAAAGGGAGACCTTATAGTCATTGATATCCATACATGTACAGTAAACAAGTTAATATAACTTACATACACTATTTCTGTACATGTATACTTAGCAAAACATTCAGTGTAAGTATGTACGAACATATACATTTTTATATATATGTATTTTTTATATATATGTATATTTTCCACATATATATATATATATATATATATATATATATATATATATATATATGTATGTTTAATAATTTTGCTATTATTATCTTTATACACTATTCTAGTTATTGATTTAGCTATGCCACATAGGATAGTGTTATACATGTGACACCATTTTTTAGCTTGTTCTTATAAGTTGTAGGCTACTTTATATTAGTACTGCTAATTATTATTATTTTAAATTGTTCTATTCTTAATTTTAGTAGATGTGTCTTGTATAATATATAGGTATATTGCATTTACTATATATACAGCCACAAGATATAGTCTTTTATATAAGCTACTAACATAGCAATCCACCTTTAACAAGGGATGACTGTAATAGAGTTTTAATTATTCTAATTGCTTTAATTATTCAATTAACTATGAGTATACAAGAACACATTTTTTAGATGTATTTTAAGTCTGAAGAAGCGTTGTTAAAACGTGAAAGCGCTTACTCCTTCCTACAGCTGTTCGTTTGATGTTTTAATTCTCTATTAAAGCCTGAAGAATCATCGTGGTGTGCCTCTTTTGTGTTTTTGGATACAAATAGGACTTTTCTCAAGAGACACTTCATCCAGTACTGGTTTGTCTTTGTTGCATTACTGTTGTGTTCTTTCTGGTACTGGAACACGGTTCTTAAATCAATTTTTATTATGGAATCTGGAACTGGTGATGATATTTTAAATTAACTTTTTACTATGAACAATAATCCGTTGCTAAAATTATCCCTTAAAGATTTAGCAACAGATGGAAGTAAAACTGTTAACACAGCATCAAACATGGAAATACTGCAATTAACGAGAAGAATAGAAAATAACTTTCACAAATTAAAAAACATACAATGGCAGAGGCAGCATATGGAGGCGTGCCTCAGCTTCAAGATAGTCCCAAGGGGACTAAGAATTCTTAAGATGCCGACTTTTGGCACAACATACCCTGACTTGTTAGGAAATGGCAAAACTTAACCTGGAAACCAGCTATGGGTATATCAGGTTATTAATAGAACAATATCAACTGATAGAGAATAATCTAATGGAAGATATTAGTGAGATGGAAAAGAAGTTAAGAATCCTTCTCGACTCAGATGGGATAGAAAATTTCCTTAAAGATCTGACTACCTCTGTGAAAATGCTTGATAATAAATTAAAATCTGATAAGAAGAAAAAACTGGAGAGAGACTATAATGATTTCAGGAGAGGCCAGATATTCTCTTGGCCGAGAGAGAACACTTGGAAGAACAATAATGTTACATTCAAAGGAGCCACGGGCAGTGATTTAATCACTAATGAAAAACCGGTGAAAAGAAAGGAAGTCATGAATATTCATGAGAATGGAGAGAGAGACACACCTATTATGCTGACGTCATCTGGAAACGTTACCAACTGTTCTACTAGTTTGAATGCCATTCCTAAACCGAGAGTGGTTACTACTTACGCTACAGTAAATACTGGGAAGAATATAATTAATGAGATTGACACTAATTCTTTTTTGCATGAAAAAACAACGGAATTGTCAACAGCGGAGATAGAAGCGAATGCTGATGTCCGCCCGAAAATAAGAGATACAAGAGGTACGAACAAAACAACTAATAACGGCTGCATCTCATATGAAGAGGATAGCCTGATAGAGAATGAGGACAATCACTCTTTTCCCTTCCCCATACGGGCTGTAGGGAAACAAGCATGGTCACCATACAACAGAGTGAAGAAAAGGAAGAACTCAGAAGAGAGGCTCGAATTCCAGAAGAAGATTCTGCGTCCCATACAGAAAGACTAACTGTGAATATTTCCAGGTATGAGTTAAATGAAAATGAACTTTCCCTACTTGATAAGGGTTTATCTTTCATACCTGCTGCTAGTGCTGACATTGCTGATGTTATTATAGATGTTAAAATGTTTGTCAGGAATTTAGGTTTGAAACTACTATTCACAGATAATGATAATGCGAAAGATGCAAATGTATTTAAAAAACGTCAACGCTTATACCACAGTTATGCCCTGCACTTGAGGCTTTTGAGAAAGCTTGTGAAAGGGATTTAATAGACAGTGATATGACTAATGTTAAACCTGAGTTTTATAATTTGAATCATGCTGAACGTGAAGCATTAAAAAGCCTACAAAATAACACCAATATTGTCATTAGGCAAGCTGATAAAGGGGGCTCAGTAGTAGTATTAGACAGGACATTATATAATATGAAAATGAAAGATTTATTGAAAGAAACAGACACATATCATGTTTTGAATGCTGTGACTTTAGATAAAGTGATTAAAAGTGTTCCTGAGATGTTATATGATTTCTTGTTATGTAATATAATAGATGAAAATCTATACAAGTATTTCTTGGTTGAAAAGCCAGTCATTCCAACCTTCAGAGGTCTACCAAAGATACACAAAAATTTATATGACCCCCCAATGAGACCTATTGTATCGGGTAAAGGCTGGGCCACTGAGCCTATGTCTATTTATCTGGAGAAACAATTCAAACCAATAGTGAATAACAATGAGTCCATAATTAGAGACACAGAGGAGTTTTTATACAGCTATGCTGAGTACTTACATTCACATAGTGACTATACCAGTGATTTACTGGTTACATTAGATGTTGTTTCCCTTTACATCTATACCAAATCAAGTAGGGATGGAATATGTGAGATTGCTACTACTTGAGAAAAACATTCCTAATAACCAAGTCATAAAATGGATGCTTATCCTAGAATTGGTACTTGAGAACAATGTTTTTCTGTATGATAATAATTATTATTTACAGAAAAAGGGTGTAGCGATGGGCACACCATGTGCTAATTCATATGCAAACCTTGTGATGGCATACTGGGAAGGAACTTATGTTTTAGGAAATGCACTCTTTGGAGAGAATATTAAGCTGTATAAACGTTTTGTGGATGATGTATTCTCCTGTCGGGTGGTACACGGGAAGAGTTGGATCAGTTTATAGTTTATATAAATGGAACAACTGATTTTCTGAGATTTGAATGTTCTAAATCATTTGATAGGATAGAATTTTTAGATGTTCTCATTAGTAAAGATAAGAACACTGTTAATAATGGATTTGTTTAGAAAACCTTGTCGAAAGAATAATCTATTACACTACAACAGTATGCACCCTAGACACCTCTATCCCAATATAGTCAGAGGTCAGACATTAAGGGTCTCTAGGCTAGTAACAGATGATATGAGACATCGTGAACAATGTGAGACACTAAGAGATGAATTTTTAAATAGAGGATACAATAAACAAGTATTGAACAAAATATTTCAGGATAATTCGTTGGATAGAGAGGGTAGGGGTAGACCATTCCTACATAGGACTGGCAAAGATGGCAATAGTATAAAAAGATTTAAGACAGGAACAGTTAAGAATAGAATAGTGATACCTTTTACAAACAGGAATAATACTATTAGAAACATTTTAACTAATAATTGGGGAATGTTATTGGTAGACGATAGGCTAAAAGATATTATAGGTGATAGGCCTGATATCACATATAAGAATATGAAATCCCTCAAGAGGTTACTCTGCTATGAAAATAATATAAAGGTTGCCCCTTTAACACAAAGGAAGGGTACGTTTCCATGCAGACATTGTAATCAATGTAGCTACATAGCAAAAGAAAATAGTTTTACACATCCTGATAATGGTAATAATTTCAAGTTTGATAGATATGCTGATTGTAGATCCAGGAACTTGATATATTTGGCAAAATGTTCATTATGTAAATCATTCTATATAGGAAAAACTAATAGAACATTACGGGAAAGAATTAGGGAGCATATATATGCCATAAATAGAGAGGATGATAGGAATGCTTTAGCCAGACATGTATTGAGTCTAGGATCTAAACATAAATTCACGTTTCAAGTACTTGAGCTAGTCAATAAAACAGATAGACTTGGTGATATAAAGAACTTCACTGAAGAAAAGGAAAACAAATGGATATTAAGGCTACAAGCACATAGAGGCCATGGCCTCAATGATAAAATATCACTTAAACCTTTTCTAAAAGGGAGACCTTATAGTCATTGATATCCATACATGTACAGTAAACAAGTTAATATAACTTACATACACTATTTCTGTACATGTATACTTAGCAAAACATTCAGTGTAAGTATGTACGAACATATACATTTTTATATATATGTATTTTTTATATATATGTATATTTTCCACATATATATATATATATATATATATATATATATATATATGTATGTTTAATAATTTTGCTATTATTATCTTTATACACTATTCTAGTTATTGATTTAGCTATGCCACATAGGATAGTGTTATACATGTGACACCATTTTTTAGCTTGTTGTTATAAGTTGTAGGCTACTTTATATTAGTACTGCTAATTATTATTATTTTAAATTGTTCTATTCTTAATTTTAGTAGATGTGTCTTGTATAATATATAGGTATATTGCATTTACTATATATACAGCCACAAGATATAGTCTTTTATATAAGCTACTACCATAGCAATACACCTTTAACAAGGGATGACTGTAATAGAGTTTTAATTATTCTAATTGCTTTAATTATTCAATTAACTATGAGTATATAAGAACACATTTTTTTAGATGTATTTTAAGTCTGAAGAAGCGTTGTTAAAACGTGAAAGCGCTTACTCCTTCCTACAGCTGTTCGTTTGATGTTTTAATTCTCTATTAAAGCCTGAAGAATCATCGTGGTGTGCCTCTTTTGTGTTTTTGGATACAAATAGGACTTTTCTCAAGAGACACTTCATCCAGTACTGGTTTGTCTTTGTTGCAAGCCCACTTATATTTCAAATCAATGAGTTCATCAGTGGGCAGAGTCACCCAGGAAGTAAATGGGCCAGTATCAAATGCCTCCAGGAATGCCGATTCCTTTTGAGAAGGGTTGTCAGTAGACCATCCACCCTCTGTTTCAGAGTCTCTAAAATGACTCCAAATGAGACATTGTCAGGTGGTGATGTTGGGGACCCTTCCCCTTTATCAAAATCAGTATCTTCTGTGACTGACTCCAGAGGGAAGTCCAAGTGCCTCCTCTTGCACTTCCTCTTCCTAGGGACTTCTTCACTAGGATTTTCAGAAGAAGTATCGGAAGAGATAACAATATGCTGTGGGGTCTCCTGGTGACTTTGGGCTGGCTGCCCCTGTGGAATGGAATGCTGAGCCTCATGACAAAAAGACATCTGAGAACCAGAGAGAAGATCAGAGGGGAGAGGAGCCATCTGATCTCTAGAAGAGAACACTCTTTCTACTACCTTGAAGGCATAATGCCCCAGGAAGAAGGAAACTGTAGGGGCCAAGAAGGCCTGCCTTTGGAGGAATGGCTGCCTCTGACCCAAAGACACCACACCCAAGGCAGGATTCAGAACCGAGCTATTGAATGCCAAGGCACCGAGGGGCAGAGATAGCTCTGACAACTTCAGAGTCGACTCTAACCCCTCAGAACCAACAACGAAGCTTCAGGTCCGACAGCCATCCGGTTCAGAAATGCTCACAGTCTGCACACTCAGAGAAGACATCTGTTCTGAAGATAGATTCATCTTTGGATCTGAAAGAGATGGCTCTGCTCCAGGACTCAAGGATCTGAGAGCTCCAAAACCAAAGGACAAATTGGAGAATGAGCCAGAATTGGTGGGGTTGTACAAGCAGAGGTCTCTGAACCCATTGGGGTAGGAGCTGGGAGAACTCCTATCTGAATTTGTGTTGAAAGAAACTTCTTCATCATTCTGTCCACATCTGCTTCACTGAGAGTTCTGGATGAACGGGAAGAGGCAATGGAGAGAGAGTTGCATCTTTCCAGGAAGTGCGATGGGAGCCGAGAGGGGACTGGATCCAGGGAAGATGCATACCTTGTTCGGGTTCCTATTAAATCAGCGAACGCTTAAAATAGCGAACAATGTTTAATTGACCCTTTTTATTCAAAATGGTGAAATCCCAAAAGCACGGAGCAGTGATTTTTTTTCCCCCAAGGAAAAAAAATCACTGGTCTGTTTTCGGGACTTTGCCATTTCCTCCACTGTGGTACAATCTCGGAGTTGGTATATTTAAGTAGGGGGGGGGGGTGTGAGGGACACATACACTTTATTTTGTGGGGTTTTTTTTTTTTTTTTTATGGAGCAGAGATTTTTTTCCCTGGGAAAAAAATCGCTGTTTTGTGTGTTCGGCATTTTGGTATTTCGACATATTTGGGTCGATTATACAGCGTTCACTAAGTTAAGCGTTCGCTAATATAATATAGACCCCCTTGTACTTGGTAGATGTCTAGACTCTGAATGGATCGGATCCAAAGAGATGGATCTGCTGTCTGAAGTTGTGGGATTTGAAGGTTTTTGTGTTTGATCCAAAATTTTTTGAGTCTTCTTCCGCGGTTCTGAAGAAGACTGAGAAGAGCTTATATCCTCCGAAGGACTCTATTTTTTGCCTCCTTCTTCTCATGTTTGGAGGTTTGGCCTCCAGTCAGTGACTCTTCAAAGGCTGAAGGAAGAAGGCCTTTGAGAATTAATATTTTTTCTGTCAATAAGAGCTCTTGGGTTAAAAGCTTTACAAATGGAGCATGAAGCTTGCAAATGTTCTGGTCCCAAGCGATATCCACAGAGAGTTTGGGACTCAGACAACAGAATCTTATGCCCACATTTGCTACAGTTTTTAAAACATGAAGATTTATCTGCCATGATGATAACATAGTACAGTGATAACTATAGTACAACACCAGAACAAAAAGACAAAACTAACCAGAAAATACTACAAGAACTACTACTACTTTTTTTAATTGAACCAGAGGAAAGGGACAATACAGGTACCAACAATGGTATTTAGGAATTACCAACTAGCATTAAGAGAGAAAAAAATTACCAACTATGATAATTAAGAATTACTGGTAGTAAGAAAGAAACACCAAACTATCAGAGAAAAAAGAAGAACTAGAATACTGACAAGCAGCAAGAAGACAAACAGAACAATTACAAGCAATCGGAATTAAGAGTTACCAGCGGTAAGCACAAAGGAATAAATAAATAAAGAGAGAATAAGTTAAGAAAGCTATAAATAAGAAAATTTGAATAACTTATTGTTTTTTCACAAAGCACACTCGAGAGCTGTAGAGGCCATGTCCGTTCACAATGGTGCAAACAAGATCTGGAAAATGAGGGGGACTGCTGCATTGTGGGAAAGGGAGGAGCTCGGGAGCTTGTAGGATCCATGAGCTCTGAAACAGTGGCCGAGTTGGATCTGAGGACTGGATCTGAACCCATATGTTGAGGAATGAATGAAAATTGACAACATCAGATCATATGTTCCCAGTTATCTCTTCTCTACCACACCTCCATTTGCGATCTACCTGAGGAAAAATTCTTTGAAGTCTTCTTGGTATATAAAAATACCTATGCAAACACTTCTAAGCAAAGATCCTAATCTTTCTGCACTTGTATGCATACTTGAGAGCCATGTATATGTCTCCCTATTGTTTTCTTGTAAACTGCTTTTCTAATCTCTCTTCCCAAGCTTCTCTAACCTTCTTGATTGTTACAGTTAACATGTAATATTTTATATGCCCTACTAATTATCCCTTTTTTAACAGCTGCTTCTGTTCTAGATTCAGCTAAACACTCCACCAGAACAGGTTTTTCACTTAAAATCCACTGATCCCTCTCTCTTTGCCTATACTCTGAGATCAAGTCTTGGTAGGGAATACAGCCTCTACCATACAACCCAAATGTCTTCTTGGCCTCATTCCACTCTATTACCGTTCTTGCTTGAGTTATTTGTTCCCTATATCTCGGTTCCTTTGCCAGGTTTCACTTGCAGTCTTTCCTATTGGCAAAATCTCCTTTCTCCATTCTCATATTGGCTTAGTTCTTAAGAGTACTTTTTGCTACTTTATGAATATAATATTCTATAAGGATGTTATTATTCTCCTTAAATATATGCATCCAAAATCGCACTCTCTCTATTTCTTGAACTTCCCCTTGACTCATCCTCATCCCTTTCCACTTTAAATTATAATCTTAACTGTGCAGATCTAAAATGTCCATTCAAATTAGGTAGACCTAAACCACCTTGTTCTATTGGAGGGATCAGCTTATCCCACTTAAATGTTCCCCTCTTTCCCTTCCAGATGAATTCCTTCAATCCTTTATTAGTTATTGTCCACAACTTCTCCTCGTGTTGACAAAAGTATTCCTGGCCGATTTACAAGACTAAAGAGACTAAAAATATTTTTTACTGCTTGCATTTTACTATCCATATCCAAAAATAAGAGTTTTCAGGTTAATATGTTTTCTGTTATATTTGTTTAGTCTCTTGCCACATATCCTTAGCTGCCCAACCAGAAGCCTTTTTAATCCATACTCCTAAATACTTGATAAATATGGGTATTGCTGAACCAGTTCGTTTGTGGGTACATAATTTATGGTTATAGCCTTTGTTTTATCTTCATTAATGTTATACCTCAAATTTCCATAACACTGAGATGTCCTTTTCTGCTTTATCAGGTATAAAATAATATCATCTGCAAATAAAAACAACTTTTCTTGATTACCATGCCAATTATATCCTCTAAGTCCCTTATTTACTTTGTCAATGGCTCTAAATATAAAGCAAATAACAAAAGGGAAAGAGGACATCAGTGCCTGGCTCCTCTGTTCAAACACAGCCTCACTGAGGGGAACCCTCTCACTTTAATTCTTGCCTCCAGCCCTTCATATATCCTTTTAACCTTAGTATTGTATCAGGGAATGCAAATACTTCCAATGCCCTACTCATAAAATCCCAGCATACTCTGTTGAATGCTTTCGCTGCATCAAGACCCACCAGCAACAGAGGTATTTTCTTATGTACTGCTTCCCTCTGGATCATCATTGTTCTATTAATGTTGTCAAATGTTGCATCCCTCCACAAAACCACACCAATCCATAGCTATCAGTTTTGGCAACACATTTGACATTATTTTAGCTATTATAAACATAAACACTTTATAATCATGATTTAAATTTTAAATGGACTTATATGAAGCTGGGTCTGATAGGCCTTTAATGTATTTAGGTATTACAGCCACCACAGCATTCTTCTAGGATATTGGTGCTTACCCTCCATTTAAAATACTGTTAAACAAAACCTTCCATATCTTTATTACTTTCTTCCCTCCTTGCTTCCAGAGTTTCACAGGAATACCATCTTGTCAATACAGGAAACCATGGAGGCTTTCCTGCAGAGTGATTATATGTTGCCATTTTATCTCATCTCCTCCTATCTTAACATTTAATTGTTGAGCCTTATTCACCTCTAACCTTGGCATACTTAACTCTTTCATTTGTATTTTTTTTTGATTTCCACATTTCTCTGCTTTATACCAATTTTCAAAAAAAAAAAAAAATTCCAAAAATATCTCTAATACCTCTACAGGATCTCTGGTTATTTTTTGTTATAGGCTCCCTAAGTCTGTCAACAACCTTTTCTATGTTCTATTGCCTAAGTCATGCTAAGAGATTTGTGCTTTCTAAACTCATACATATTATCCATATGTCCAGATACTCCCTTATTTTCTCTTTAGCACTCTGAAGTTGCACCTCTTCTTGTTCTGTGAGATTCCCCTTATTCTGCAATACTTTAAGCTTAGTAAGCCTATCTAAATAATTAATGTTACTTCTTAACAATATCTCATTTTCTTTTCTTTCTACACAATTTTAAACTCCAGTTTCATTTTAACTCGCTCATTAGCTATAACATCTGAAGAAATTTCTATCTTCCTTGAACAAATTGCACTACCCATTCCTTACATTCATCACTTTTTAAAAGATGGGTGGGGAAGTGTCAGTGTCTCATTTTTACTTCATTACCTTGCATTTTCATCTTAATTGTTACTGGCTCATGATCCAAAATAGTTATTGGACGAGTGTTGCAGTTTCCAATTAAATGCACTTATTCCTGTGAAATCTAATTTCTGTGTAGTCTAGCTCAGTTATTGCACCTTTCAGAATAATATGTATATTCTCTCTGCATTCTTACATTTTCCTTAACAAATATTTTCATAAATATCTTCAGAAATCTACCCTCTTTTGCTATATTTTCCCTTATAGGTCCCCCAGATACACCCTCACTGTTGCAAATCAAGTTCCAGCCCCCACCTGTAAGTAATATTCCCTGCTGAAAGTTGAGTTTTCCCTAAGTTTTCTTAAGCTCCATCACTACAGTTTTAAGTGGAATATAAATACATACCAGTATAATCCTCCTCCCTTGCCAGTTGCCTTTTACTACCAGAAATCTACCACTATCTTTTTCCTGTCATTCAGTGTCATCTTATTTACCTGCTTACACAAAAAAATTGTTATTACATTAAGCCAAAGACCTTAATCCAGACATTCATCTATGCAAAGGTAAGACAGAACTCTACATATATTATAATATGTGCGCTTTTGCACCCCCAACCCCACCTCAACAACTCAACACTACAGCATATTAACTAAAATATGCTTTTGTCCAGTTTTTATTCTATTTTTACACTGTAATGACTAGATTTCTTAAAACTAAAACAGAAGAAAGAAAAAGCACTTGTTTACTTCAGTATCTATATCACATAAAACAATAACTGCAAATACTTTACTATAAAGCATGCAATTTATATCACAATTTTTTTTTTACAAATACTACTAACAGCAAAATTGTTTTACTTAGTTACTTTTTTTCTCTCACTTTTATCCTTCTCTTCAATGTCCTTCCAAAACATTAATGCCATGAAGTGGGCATATATATTTCATTCCCAAACAAGTTTAACGTAGTCAACAAAAATCCAATCTTCCTTTGAAACACTGGAAAAAGTTTCACTGGCAAAATCTCTATATACGCTTTATTATCTGTATGAGAAAGAGTGTGCTTCTGTTTGATGGCGCACATTTTGTTGGACAAACTTTTGTAATTCCTGCTTAGCCTGCTATACATCAAAAAATGTCTGATTCTCTTGTCAAAATGAATGAGCCACAGCCAGGAATGCTGTCACAAGACAATATCAGAGCAAGCAGCCCTTCCTGAACCTTTAGCAGAGTCACAGAATAATCTTACTGAGAAGATCAAAATGGATGTCACATATACCTATTAGGACATTAACTTTTATTTCAAAAGTCCATCTGGCAGCTGGTCCAGTGACTAGTGTAGCTTGTGAAATCAGGTCTTGCTGGAATTCTCTTGTGCTTGAAGGACAGTTTATGGCCTACTTGAAAAATAGAGGCAAAGAGGGCTATAGCACTGGACTCTTCTTCATGGAGATGAACTGCTGAGCTCTTTGAGACTGGATCTTTTTCAAGCACTGGAGCTGAAGTAATGGAATCAGGCTTAAGAGGCTCTGACCAGAAGATCCAATTCTTATGGGGTCAAATAACCCTGTTGAGCTTTTTCAAAACTGCAGCCACAATGCCAGGGTCATCCCATGCTGCATCAGTGACAGTCTTGATTATCCGCATCAAAGGGGGACCTGCCCAAGAAGATTGCTAGGTGAACGAAAAGGCCTGTTGCAATGCTGTCTGTGGGAAGGCTACTGTATGGCCTGCCATCCCCACTTTTCTGTATCATTTCTAAGACTTCCCCAAATACGGGGTCATCTAGTGAAGATGTAGGGGAATTGGCATCTTCCTTGTCTGGGAGAAGTAGAAGGGAAGTCTATGTGTTTTTTCTTGCATGTGTGCTTTCTGGCAACCATTGGATTTGAGGAGTCCATAGATGAAGAAGAAGCATGCCTGTGTGGCCAACATCAGTATGGTACACTGTACAGGTCCTTTTGTTCATTTATCTTACTGCATGACAAACAGGACAGTCATGAACTCAGGAAAAATTAGACACTCTTCTAATTGGTACTGACATATGAGGTGCAGTGCATGTGCCACAGATAGCCACTGCAGGAGTGCATGTACTGCTGGAACCAAAGTTGGCAGTAACTGCATATTTTGTGCCATAAGCATCACAACTGACAAGAGGAAGACTGGCCTCACTGGGCTGGCATCGGAGGTGAGCAAAGCCTCAGCGTGTCAACCTCAAATGCCAGTACTTGCAATCGTATTGTCATTCATGGCTCAACTGATAACTGAGTTATAGACCTCAAAGACTGTTGTCCTAATATCAGGGCCGTAGTAAATGCCAGAAGGTATTCAGGTCTCAGCATCATATGGGCTGCTATCAGTAACCTCAGTACAGACACAAAAGTCATGGGTGTTGGACATCGAAACTTAAGAAAAAAACTACAGGAAGGAGAGAAGACTGAGAAAAGATCCCAACCTATAATAGAAGAAAAAGGAGATGGGCCTGCAGGCAGCTTTTTTGAGCCAAATGTATGGCATTAATGAGCTTGTCACAAAGAAATTTAGATACTTCTGAGGGAGATTACCCAGCAGGTGCTAGTCTGGATCTTAATATCTGACAGACTTTTCCATCAGTAAATGATATTAAACTTTGGGAGTTTGTAAATTTAGGGTAAGACTTAACTTTACACTTTTTTATTCTGAGAATCTGGCAAGGAAAGCATTGGTCGACAAGGCTTGCATTTATGGTTTTGAGGCCTAAGGGTGTCAGCCAATTTAGTCATGGGACTGTTGGAAGCTTGGAAAAAAGAATTTCGACTACATTTTGCATCCAGGGAAGTATATTGAAACTACATTTACAATACTGCATTTATCTTACCATTTAAATCAGTTTAGTGTGTTTCCTGTTGTGTTTGTTCTGAATCTGAAGTTAAAGCTATTAAATGAAGCATTTTATAGCTGTGGTGCTTTACAGTGTGCAATGCTTTTCAAGTGGTTTCTGTGCTGTGTCTAGGTGTTTAAATCATTTTTGAGTCTGCTCACATTTTATTGCATTTTTACTCTCTCTTCTGGATCTGAAACTACATCTATAAATTGATTTTGGTTTTACAATAGTCATTGTTATTTGTCCGAGGTCTTAAGTGGATTATCAGCATTGCTCATCTAAGTCTGTGTTGTAGTCACTTTTCAAACAGAAACTCACCTTTGGCTAGCTGTATGAGTTGCAACCACAGCGTGTGGTAATTAAATCTAGCCCCACTGGTATTTTATATTACACAAGCAGTCAGCCATCTTAGTCTTAGGACTGCTAAAAGCTTGGAAGCTTACAAACAAAGCATCTGTACTACACTGTGCATCCAGGAAGGTATATTTAAAAAAGAAGATATGTACACACCATAACATTCCATCTGTGTTGTCCGTTTACATCCTTCCACAACATATGGGTTCGGATCCACTCCACAGATCTGACTTGGACGCTGTTTCACAGCTCATGGATACTACAAGCTATTGAGCTCCTCCTTTACCTACAAGGCAGCAGTCCCTCTCAATCCCCAGATCTTGTTTGCATTCTTAATGTATGACGGAATAAATTTAGAGCTTTAAGATGGAAAGTGTCGCTCGTCTAGTTAGGATAAAATAGATGAGTCTTCATTGGTTCTGTTTAAGCAGCTTTATTATGTACAAACACATCAAGATTGAGGCTTAACAGCTTTATCTTAGATAAATTTATAAACAAACTAGATATTATACTCATACATGCGCACTTTCTGGTTGCACAAACAAAATGGCACTGAAGCTAGCATGTGCTGGCTATTTATATCCATGTCCCGACCTTGAAATACTTCTTAAAGGTACAGCATACACACACTATTCTATATCCTCCCTATTTGAGAAATAAGTTATGCAATGTTGATGATATTACAAATCGTGTGACATAGAAATCAGAATCAGGTCCAGCAACTGCGACTGTCTTTATCTGGAGCTCATATAGAAGGAACTTTGGTTCCTCAAATGTCCTCCCATTCTTCCACAAGTCCTCAAGAGAAAAAGGGGGAGGAGGGAAGGAGGCGAGTTTTGAGGAAGAATGAAAATGGACAACACAGATGGAACATTATAGTGAGTACATAACTTCTTTATCTGATGTTGTCAATTTTCATTTATTCCTCAATATATGGGACAGAGTCCTCAGCTACCTGAATCCCGGGAGGACTCTAAGGAAGGATATTCCTGAGTACTGCAGTAACAAAAGCTGCTCTTCCCCTTGAGACCAGATCCAATTTGTAATGAGTAATAAAGGTATGGGTATTGGCCCAAGTCGCAGCCACACAAATATCATTCATGGAAGTCCTGGATAAAAAGGTTAACGAAGTTGCCATGAACCTGGTTGAATGGGCTCTTAAAAGCTTTGGCAAAGCCAGACCAAACTTTTTATAGACAAAAAAATGCAATCTGTCACCCATTTTGATAAAGTTACTTTTGAAACTGGCTGACCCAATCTAGTTTCTGAAAAATACAAAGAATTGATCTGACTTTCTAAATTCTCCATTCTATGAAGACAACAATGTAATTGTCTGTGAACATCTAATATGTATAAAATGTATTCGTCTTTGTTTGAAAATTCTGGAAAGAATACAGGAAGGCTAACAGTTTGATTAATGTTAGATCCTGACCCCACTTTAAGAATGAAAGAAGGTCTGTTTTTTAAAAACACACTATCTTTATGAAAAACTAAATAGGGAGGCCTAGAAGATAAAGCTTGAAATTCTGAAACTCTTCTTGTTGATGATATGGCTATGAGAAATATAGTTTTCCAAGTCAGATATTGCAATTCACATTTTGCAGCCAGTTCATATGGACTCTGGGTTAAGGTCTGTAACATTAAATTCAGATCCCAAGATATGGTAGGGTCCATGAAAAGTGGTTTAAGTAGAAAGGCTCCTTTTATAAAGGCTTTACAAAGATGTTAAAAAGCCAAAGTAGAATTATCAACTCCAATATGAAAACTGGAAATGGCAGCCAATTGAACCTTGACCATAGAGGGTTTAGCCCCTTCATTAAAGACAGAAGCTAGGAATTCAAGAAGTTTATATACTGGTGCTGAAAAAGGGGCCATGTCTTGTTGTTATGCCCAAAGGACAAATCTTTTTCCATTTCCTCTTGCAAAGCATCCTACTGGAAGGTTTGTGGTAAGATAAAAGAATGTGGCACACTGGAGAAAAGAGCTTTAGTTGTCTTACTATCAACGGAAATGGAAAAACCATGTGGTCAGTTTTAGGCCCAAGAACTCTGGATGAGTCATGTTTGTTGGGTGAGACAGGAGGTCTGGAACTGGATCCAGAATCCATGAGGCCAAAGGAAGGGAAACCAAAGCTGTTGAGGCCAGTAAGGGGCAATGAGGGTGACTTTGCTCTTCAATTGAGATGCTTTTTGTAGGAATTTGGGGATTAAGGGGGTTGGGCGATAAGCATAGAGGAGACCTAGGGGCCAGTCATGAAGGAGAGTATCTCTCGGTGACTCGCCTAGTGGATGGATTAGGGCAAAAAATCTGCTGCATTTGTTGTGCAGGGGAGATGCAAATAGGTTGCAGCATGGCTGGTCCTATTGGCGGAATATCATCTCTGCCACTTCTGTGTTGAGAAACCAATCCTGAGGTAATAAGATGAACCTGCTCAACTTGTCTACTATCATTCCCTGTATATGGGATGCTATCAGAAATCAATTTAAAGAGATTGCCCACTGCTACACTCTCATAGCTTCTTGACTCAAGGGGTAATGCCTGGTTCCTCCTTGCTTGCTGATATACCATACTACAGACATATTGCCTGTTTGAATCACAATAGTTCAGGAAGGAGGATAGTCTTGGAATGCCTGCAATGCTAGGACTACTGCTCTCTTATCCAGTGCATTGATATGGAAGTTGGCCTCTTTGAGGGACCACATGCCTTGAATAGCCTTACCCAAGAAATGCCCCCCCCCACCCAATCTGTGAAGCATCCTTGGGCTGAGGGAGGATGAATGGATGACCCTGCGATATGTGATCTGAATTAATCTACCAACATAGGCATTTTTTGCAGGCCTGAGTTACGCTGATTTTGGTGGACATAGGTTGATGTAAAATGGACCACTGGGTTTCTAACGTGCACTGGATAATTTTCATGTAGTATCTTGCGAGTGGAAGTAGTACAATTGCTGCAGACATTGATCCGAGGCTCTGCAATATCTCTCGGGCTAGCAATACAGATTTCCTTAGTATCCTTCTCACTTGAAAATGCATGGTTTGAACTCTCGGTAATGCAAGAGTCACTGTCATTGATGTTGTGTTAAAAATGGCCCCTATGAACTCTAATGTCTGACAAAGCTGAAGTTGAAATTTGTTGTGGTTGATAGTAATACCCAAGTTGGAACAAATCTGGAGCACATAGCTTTGAGCTGCTATCAGCAGATGCTTGGTCAAGGTGGTTAGAAGCCAGTCTTCCAGATACGGAAATACACAGAATCCCTGCAGTCTGAAGTGAGCTGCTACTATTGTCATGCATTTGGTGAACAACCTGTGGGCCGTGGTGAGACCAAAGGGCAGTACTCTGAACTGGTAGTGACTGGCCCCCAGCTGGAAGTATAGCTATCTCCTGGACTGTCTGTTCATCTTTATGTGATAATATGCGTCCTGGAGATCTAATGAGCATATCCAGTCGTCCTTGTGCAGAAAGGGCAAAATGGACTGAACCATGACCATTCGGAACTAAGAATCTTGAGTAAGTTCCAGGCCCTCTCTGGTCTGGGGGACCTCCTGGATGACTTTTTTTTTAACAGTCTTTGAATTTACAAAGTTGCCGTTTTCCTCTGACTATGTGGAAGGTCAGGAATTTTGTTCTGTAATGGTGGAGATAGGGAAAAGGGAATTATATAGCCTCTGGAAATAATCCTCTGCACTCAAGTATCTTTTATTATATCTAGCCAATGTTTGTAGTGCAGGTATAAACGACCTTGGACTGACCAAGCGGTGGGCAATCGAGCCTCCTTTCAGAAACATTGATAGGGTGTCTCAGAGAAGGAATCTCTGGACCCCTGGTTTTGCAGGCCTCCTCTGCTGCATGGGCGGCATCTCCTATTTGAGGTCCCCCTTCTGCCCCTGGATCATGGACTGGACCCTGGGATTTCCTGAACCATATCTTTTGATGACCTTGTTGATTTCTGGAAAAAGTTATTTGAGGGGTGAAAATACATACTCCCACAGCAGAGAGGGTCTTACCATATTTCTTGCACCCAAAGAGTGTCTTTCACTTTAAGGTGAATAACGAACTTTCATCAAAGGGAACACTGGTGAAGGATGAATTGAAGGCCTCAGGAAAGTCACACAGATGCATTCAGGCATGAGTCATGATGGAAAAGCCTGAACCCACCGCTCTTGAGGGTCCTTCAGCTGCATGTGAAATAAGCCTCATACATGAGTTTGAACTAGACTGAAGGGTCACTAACTGTAAAGCAATAGAAGACTCTGTCTAAGCAGTACTAGTCTCTGAGAGGGATTTTGAGAGTTCTTTGATCAAATCCCTCTGTATTCTGATAAAGTGTGCCAAGTAATTCAGGGACCTGAGAGCAAAGGTCGCCGATACATACACATGCTTTCCAAACCTGGCCAGCCCCCATACTCCCTGTTAGGGGGATGAACAGAAGAACTCTGTTCCACGAGTTCTTTCTTGGTGGCTGCCGGCATGATAATAGCATCTAATGGTACTGCCTTGTTCCAAAATTCCCTTCCCTTCAGTGGTGTCAGGATCCTATCTGGTTGCTTGGGGCTTGGTTCCTTTGAGCCCACAGAGAGATCAAATCAATGAGCTCATCAGTGGGCAGAATCACCCAGGAATTAGATTTACCAGTACCAAATGCCTCGAGGAATACTGATTCCTCTTGAAAAGGGTTGTCGGTAGACCATCCACCCCTCTGTTTCAGGATCTCTAAAATATCTCCAAATGAAAAGTCATCAGGTGGTGATCTTGGGGACCATTCCCCTTCATCAAAATCAGTATCTTCTGTCACTAACTCCTGAGTGGAATCCAAGTACCTCCTCTTCTTGGGACTTCTTCAGAGGGATGTTATGGAGAAGTATCGGAAGAGATAACTATTTCCTGCGGTGCCACCTGGAGACTGTGGACTGGCTGACCCTGTGGAGTAGAATGCTGAGGCTCATGACACAAAGTTATCTGAGAACTAGAAGGAAGATCCAAGGGGGGAGGAGCCATCTGATCTCTAGAAGACAACACTCTCTCTACCATCTTGAAGGCAGTCCTGGGGAGAAGGAAATCATTGGCACTGAGAAGGCATGCCTCTGGATCGACAGCTCCTGTGACCCGAAGACAAAGCACCGGAGGCAGAAGTAGGAACAGAGCTATCAAATACCGAGGCTCTGAGGGGCAGAAATGGCTCCAACAATTTAGCAGTTGACTCTAACCTCATAGATCTAACAAAGAAGTGTCAGGTCTGAGAGATATCTGGCTCCAAAACCCTCAGAGCTGGCACACTCAAAGAAGACATTGGTTCCAAAGAAAGAGGCATCTTTGGATCCAAAACAGATGGCTTCAGAAGTCTCAGATCCAAGGGCTCCAAAACTGAAGGACGGATTGGAAAAGGAGTCAGAATTGGTGGGGTTGTACAAGCAGAGGTCTCCGGACCCATAGGGGTAGGTGCCAGGAGAACTGCCATCTGAATTTCTGTTGAAAGAAACTTGCTCATCATTCTGTCCACACCCACTTCGGTGAGACTTCTGGACTAATGGGAAGAGGCAATGGAGGGAGATCTGTGTCTTTCCAGGAAGGACGATGGGAGCCGAGAAGGAACTGGTTCCAGGGAAGATGCATACCTTGTTCTTGATAGATGTCTAGCCTCTGATTGGGTAGGATCCGAAGAAATGGATCCAGTGTCTGAAGCCGTGGGATCTGAAGATTTTTGTGTCAGATCTGAAAGTTTCTGAGTCTTTTTCTGAGGCTCCAAGGTTGGATCTTTAGGAGATTGAGAAGAGCTAGCGTGCTCTGAAGGCCTCTTTTTTGCCTCCATCTTCTCATATTTGGAGGTTTGGCCAACAGTCAGTGACTCTCCAAAGGCTGAAAGAGGAAGGCCTTTGAGAATTAGTTTTTTTTCTGACAATAAGAGCTCTTGGGTTAAAAGCTTTAGAAATGGAGCATGAAGCTTGCAAATGTTTTGGTCCCAAGCAATACCCACAAAGATTATGGGAAATGGACAACGAGATCTTATGCCCACATTTGCTGCATTCTTTAAAATCCTGAAGATTTATCTGCCATGATGATAACAGAGTACAGAGATAACCACAGTACAACAGCAGAACAAAAAGATAAAACTAACCAGAAAAAACTACACGTACTACTACTACTACTTTTTTTTAAATAGAACCAGAGGAAAAGGACAATACAGGTACCAACAATGGTATTTAGGAAATACTGACTAGCTGTAAGAAAGAAAAAAATTACCATCTATGGTAATTAAGAATTACTTATAGTAAGAAAGAAACAACAATCTAGCCAAGAAAAAAAAAGGGAAACTAGAAATATTGACAAACGGTAAGATATAAAATAGAACAATTACCAGCGATGGTAATTAAGAACTACCAGCAGTAAGAACAAGGGAATAAATAGATAAAGTGAGGATAACAAAGTTTCAAAGTAAGAAAAATTGAATAACTTATTGTTTTTTTTTTTTTACAAAGCATCCGTGAGAGCCGGAGAAACCATATCCGTTCAAAATGGCAGCAAACAAGAGCTGTGGAATGAGGGTGACTGCTGCATTATGGGTAAGGGAGGAGCTTGAAAGCTTGCAGTATCCACGAGCTGTGAAACCTTGGCTGAATCAGATCAGAGAATTGGATCTGAACCCATATGTTGACAAATGAATGAAAACTGACAGCATCAGATCCACATTTATATTATTGCATTTATCTTACCATTGAAATTGGTGTATGTTTCTATTGTGTTTGTTCTGAATTCGAAGTTAAAGCTATTAACTGAAGGCAGTTTTATAGTTGCAGTGTTTTATAATCTGCAGTATTTTTCAAGTGGTTTCTGTGCTGTGCCTAGGTGTTTAAACAATTCCTGAGCACCCTCCCACTCTTTTGCTCTTGTGCTTTTAAACTTGGAGGCTTTTGAGATGCCTGCCACTACTGTATATCTGGCCTTCAAAGCATCTTTCAGTCTCACATTCTGTATCACTGACCTTAGAAGGTCCCTCCAGTCTTATCTCATTTGCTCATCTTATTGGGTACTGAAAGATGAAACTAGGAAGGCCCAACCATTAGGATGTTAGTATGTTTTGAAATTGCTTTAAAGTACTTTGCTTTAAAATACTTTAAAGTATGTGTTCCTCCTTGCTGGCCTGTCTGCCTTTGAATCACCTTTTAATTACTTGTAGTTAGTGGTTAGATTGGTTTCTGATACCTTTTTACCTTTGGCTAACTAAAGTATGCGTTTACATTAAGAAGAATGGGACTGCAATTCTAGTGGGAGTAGAAAGGCAGCCTGGTGACCCTGGTCTGTCCAAGTTGGAAATCACAAAGGGGGACTTAAAATGAGAATTATTTGTTGTAGCTAGTTGGTACCTTTTCAATTCTGGCTAACCAATGTGTGTGTTCACATTATAGGAATACTCTAGTTTCTCCTATAGTTTTACTCAGTTCTTATGTTGCTTTTCTCCCTACAGTATGATTCCACTTATGTAGGTACCAGAAACCTGCTTATACTTTACAAAACTTTCATTTCCTTACCTTGGAATCAAAGGAAGGGATAGATCACCCACACATTTGTAAAGCTTAGCTTCTCACATAATTTGCAGAGGAATTTGTCTGCACCTGCATGACACACCACAGACAGAGAAATCTCTAGTCAGGTACTGCTGACAATCTTATACTGGTAATTAGTCATGCTGATGTCAGGAGCTCCGCTGCTGTTGTAAAAAAATATAATAGAGAGGTGTGAAACTGTTTTCCTCTGTCTTTATAGCAGCGAGGAAGAGAACTTACATTAATTCACAGCTGTTTCCAATGTAGCCAAGCCTTTCACAGCAAAACAGAGCAATTACATCTATCAATGGTTCCAAGGGAGTTGACATCTCTTTTGACAAATTTACATCAGCAGCCTCAAAGTATTGAAATACTAAGCTTTGAACTTTAAATGTTTGTTGCTTATACTACTTTACATTTTAGGATGACTTAAATGTAGTATCAAAGATATCTGTGACATTTAGAGAAAAGTCAGAAATATTTTCTTGTAATTCTTGTAAAGTATCAACACATTTACCATTTTCATGCCACCACAGTAGGACAAAACTGCCCAAATCAGGACTTCTCTGCAGAATGTGAGATAGGTGGCAACCCTATCAACTAGGTCATTGATACCATTTATAAGAAGAGTTTTTATGCTTTCTTGTGACATCCTTCCAGAGGAGGATGCATATCTGGTGTTCAGATCCTTGTGAAGAGACATCTTCCACAGACTTTAAGCCAGCCCTTACAAAAGTGAAGTGCATCAGTATTTCTGAGCACAGCTGCACATGCAGCATTTTTCACAGAACTCTGTACAATCATGTCATTAAATGCATAGAGACAGCTGTGCCTACCAGAAATGAGTCCAGAAATAACTCAAAAAATAAACCTCCCTGGTGGAATCCAAACATAAAAGGTTGTACAACAAAAGAAAAAAAGTCATAGCCAAGATTAGGAAGTGCTACACCCAACATGATAAAAACACTCTCAACAATATAAGGAAACAATTAAGTGGGTAAATTAAGTATACTAATTCTAAATTTGAGGTAAAGATAACCTCACAGGCAAAAGTCTCCCTCAAGGCTTTCTTTATCCTCAACCTCAAAGGTAGCACACAGCAGTGTGCAGAACTGATTGTAAATGCAGCCAAATAGACAGAGCTGGAAGATATAGCAAATCTGATAGCTGACAAATTCAGCTCCAATTTTACCCCTTCTCTCCCCCAGCCACCCACCCAGAAAATACTATCACCCCCCTCCTTCTATTACTAGGCAGCAGGTCCTAGAATCTTAGAATTGCTGTCTAAGGCCAAATATACTGCATCAATGGAACCTGATAACATCCCAGGATGCCTGAAAAATATCCTGAATCATGACCTATTGGGACCACTGAAGTCACTGTTTAACCATTTAGCTTTGTGCCACTTGAATGGAGAACTGTAATACTCATCCCTCTGTAGAAGGTTGGATCATCAACGGACCCCAAGAACAAAGGAACTACAGACACATAAGTCTGACTAGTCTGATATGCAATGCCATAGAAAGAATTATCATGGAAATGATTAATAAGGGCATAGAAAATCTGCAAACACTTGATCCAACCCAGTTTGGTTTAATCTAGGGCAGATCTTGTCTACTCAGCCTGGTGGACTTCTTTAAGAATGTCACCAAGGCAATGGATGAGGGCAGAATGGTACATACTGCCTACCTTGATCTAGCTAAAGTATTTGATAAGTATCCCACTTAGGCATTGTAAACAAACTCACAAATATAGACATAGACCCATATGTTACACTCTGGATTGTCAGCTGACTCTCAAATAGGAGACAGGAATTTAGGACAGGTGAGAACGCCTCTAAAAAGAGGCCAAACATTAATGCAGTCCTTCAGGGCTCCATGTTGGGACTGCTCCTTTTTGGCATCTACTTCTCGGAAGTCATGGATGTCAAGAGCTTCTGTCTGACCATGTCTGCTGATGGCTGTAAACTAGGAGCAGTCATAGATTCCCCCAAGACACTAACATTCTACAAGAAGGACTAACACAGACAAATGACTGATGTTAAAGCTGCGGCTTAAAACTCAATGCCAAGAAATATATAATAGTACCCTTTGGGAAGTCAGACACCTTAGGAAATTAATCTTTTCATACCACAACCCTAAGAGCTGAACAAGTAGTGAGGGATTTGGGTATGCATGTAGACAATAACCTACCTTAAACACATGTTGGTTGAAAGTTAGGTTATTGTCTACATGCATACCACAACCCTAAGAGCTGAACAAGTAGTGAGGGATTTGGGTATGCATGTAGACAATAACCTGCCTTTCAACCAACATGTGTTTAAGGTAGTAAGGAAATCATTATATGTTACTCAACTTACAAGCAAGGCATGGCATCTAGGTACAAGGAAGTTATTGTTCCACTGTATTTGGCCTTTATCAGACCCATTTTGAGAACAATGCCCTCTTCAGTATGTACCTGATCAGGCACGTGCAACAACTCAAACGTCCCCACAAAAAGAATACAGGGCATAAACATGTCCTATGCAGACTGCCCCAAAGCCCTAGCTCTACTCTCTGTTTCCTACAGGTTATCAAGAGGTAATTATTGCCTTGCATACACGGCATTTTTGGATCCCACTCTGAAGGACCTTCTACATATTCACAAAACAAAGAGCATCAGAATTACTCGATCAAGGGACTTAAACTTTGCTTCTGGTATAAATAGGACATATTGGAGGGACAGACTTCCCATCTATGTTTGACAGAGCTCTTCCCTAACCCTATTCAAGAGAAACCTGGACCAGTGTACAGCAAATTGGAAATACAACCCAGGTCTAGCACCCATGTCTCTAACGGACAAAAGTAGCTTGTAAAACTTGCCCTAGCTTATATTTACCCCTTAAGATATCCTCTAAGGCACATAAACTTGTATGATACAATTGAGATAGTTGGCTAGGCTTATAAAGTTCCTAGTGGTTGTTAGCCTAGTATACACCTGTGGTTACTGAGTCTGGGGTAAATGAGGAAGCTTTTGGCTCTAATGAAGCTTTTAGCTACAAAGAAAAAGCACTGATCTGTGCATAAACAGTCTTCTCATACATGTAAATTATCAACATTACATTGCAACATTGGATGGTATTAGAAATGAAGCAATGACAATTTTGCCACTTGTGAATACTACAATTTTCTCCAAAATACAGTACGTACTGTTTAGGCTTATCCTAGGGCAGAATTTTATTCCTGTACTTGTAACTATGGAATACTCGATTCATGATGGCAGATAGGAGTGACACCATGCACACACACAACAAAAAAGCTGTAGACAACACAGAGGAGGTGAAACAAAAACAAAGTAAAACCACTAACATCTTTAAAGAAGAGCAAAACAAGACAAGAAGAAGCCTGGGGGAGGAGAACAACTGAAGTGAAGAAAAATCTTCACAAAAATGCAAATAGTGAACCAAATGAACCCTAACAAAGGAATCAGAATCTGAAATGATGTTTAGCAAAAATATATAATTAATTAAATAAATAAATACATACATACATACATATGGTTGTCACAGTTCTGATGAAAATTTTAAAATGAGCCAAAACAAACTGCCTGGGGCTGTTTCTCAGATGATGTACACTAAAGTGCGGCAAATGAAATTGAGAAAGTTAGGTCCCAGAAGGTGCATTATAGGAAAAGGAGAAGGACTTAGTAGCCTGGGAAAGTTTCAGCTGCCCAAGTAGCATAACAAATACTTGTATTAGTCTTAATGTTAACATGGAAGGGCCTCTTTGTATCACAACTAAGATTTTTTTTCACACTTTTTAAAACAGACTTTACTTAATAATTCAAATAGCCTGGGGGCTGTTTCTCAGATGCTGCATTGTGAGAAAAGAGAATGGACTTAGTAGCCTGGGAAAGTTTCAGTTGCCCAAGTATCCTAACATATGCTCGTATTAGTCCTGATGATAACAAGGAAAGGCCTCTTTGTATCGCATCTAAAATTATTTTTAACACTTTTTAATGCAGAATTTAGTATTCTTAAGAACTAGGTCAAAAATATGCACACGCCTTCACAGATGTCTTAGAAACAAACCTATAACACGTATGTATCAGAGAGGGTGTGTGTGTGTGTCTGTGAGTATAAATGTTAGTGTGTGCTTGCATGCATGTGTGTGTGTGTGTGTGTGTGTGTGTGTGTGTGTGTGTGTGTGTGTGTGTGTGTGTGTGTGTGTGTGTGTGTGTGTTTGTGTGTGTGTGTGTGTTTGCATGTGCATGTGCATTTGCACAAATTCATGCATTTGTGTACCGATGAGGTGTTGCACACTTACAAAGCTTTTGGTATCAACTGTTGAGCAATACATTTTTTTAAATCTGATATACTATGTTATTTATTTCAAATTGCTGGTCATTTTTATTTAAACAGTAAGATCTGCATTAGTTGCTGGAACAAAATGAATAAGTACAACTACAGTGTTAATGAGATGGATTCAAACAGATACAAACTGGTGTTGCTTTCTGTATTACCTTGAATGGCTTTAGGTCATCAATTTCTTTTTGAATTTGACAGAACTCATTTTCCTTTTCAAGCAGTTGATTTTTTAAAGCTGTTGGAGAAATGAAATCAAAACAGCTTATCAAACTTTGGAGAGAATTTAATAGTTAATGCAAAACCTGACAGAAAAACGAACACATGTTGATCACTATTAATGTTAATACACCTGTGGTTAGTTTCTTCACAGACACACACACACACACACACACACACACACACACACACACACACACACACACACACACACACACACACACATACTGTACCATAATCACTGGTTAAACTGTTTTTTAGTAACATTGTCTAAGAAAGACATATTGGATTAACACAGACATATTAAGGATTGCCAGGACGGGAAGGGGAAAACACATAAGGGGGCATACAGTCAGTCTATTTTCTTAGACAGTCCTAGCCCTTCAGAGGACCCTAATTTCTTCATGAAACTCTGTCACTGCTTTCTGAAATTTTATTTGGCTTGCTGAAAATGCTGATTTTCATTCCTGACTGGCAGAAAAGTTTCTATCATATTTTGCAATGAGGGTAGAAAAGGTTGTTAATCCCCTGAAATAACTTTTCCCTTTTAAAAAACCACAGTAGAGGAGGGGCAAATGAACACCTCTTTATCCACAGAAGCATTCAGGATCTCAGCTTTGACAATCTCTGGTACATTCTAAGAATGCAGCCAGGCAACTCTTATAACACTGACTGTGACCGAGAGCAACACCAGAAGGGCCAAAAGAAGTAATAAGTGGTCCGAGAAGCAACAGATGGCCACAGAAGAGTCAACCATTGGTGTATGTGGTGAAGGGAAACCAGAGTCAAAACCAAAGTCCCCCCCATAACTTTTCTCTTCCTGCTGCTCAGGGAGAGAAAGACTGAATTACTACGATAGGTCCACGTGTAACTGCAAGAGGTGCCCGACAAACAGACAGTGCAGTCTTGAAGAGTTGGTCTTATCTCCTGACTGAAAAGTTAATCTTTGAGGAAAGATATTTTAGCGATAACTAGCAAACACAGTGGACCCAGTCCCTATCAACCAGATTTATCGGAAAAGAAACACTTTTTCCCATAAAAAGTGATAATTTACAAATGAATCCCCACAGGGAACCAAGACTGACAGAAAACCACCAAAGCTGTCTGACAAATGGATAGAATATTTTGAAAGAGTCTATCTTACCTCCTGACAGAAAAATTAACATTAGAGGTAAAAAATGTAAGTGACAATTGTCCTCAGACCCTAGCAATCAATGTTGATAGAAAAGTAACACTTCTTTCCACAAAAAGTGATAATTTAAGGAGGCTCCACAGTGAACCAGGACTAACTGTCAACCTCAAAAGGGTATCTAACAAGCAATAATAGAGCTTGGAAAAATTGGTCATATCTCCTGACAAACAAGGTAAGATCTGAGGTAAAATTCTTTAATGACACCCATCAAATACACTAGTCACTGTCTCTATCAACATGTTTTGACGAAAAATAATTTACAAGGTATTTCCCTCAGAAAACCATAAGCCACAAATTATGGTTCTGAGGAAAACTTTTAGTCATAACCACTAAAAATTCGCTCAAGCCTGTATCAAAAATGTCTGACAGAAATTTTTTCTACTCAAAAATGATGAAGTGGAAGGTAATCCACAACAGGGTACTTACCTGACAAGCTTAAATTTTATGACTTGGTTGGTCTCTGAGAAATTGGATCAAGGAAAACAATGCTTGGATGTAAGCAAGGCTGTTGACACTTGGTCTCGTATAGCTAAAGCAAAGAAATTCAACCAACTAAATGTCAATCAGCATATAACTCAATGAATACCTATTTGGTTACGCAAAGGAGAGCAAACGGTTGTTACTCACAGTGTTAAATCAACATGGAAAAATACGAATCCAGTCCCTCAGGGCTCAGTCTTCGGCCCTCTTTTATTCAATCTAGTATTACCTGACTTCCTAAAAGATACTAAGTGACTGGCTGGCTGGCAAAATATGTGGATGACTGCAAAACTGTGACTGTAATACATGATACTGAAGATATAAATAAGTTAAATAGCTACAGGAAAAGTATAACAACTTGGGCAACCGACACTGGTTTATGCTTTAACGTAAATGAAAGCAAAGTGACACTAAGTGGAAAAGCAGATGTAAAAATTGAAATAACCATCAATTAAAAATAGTGAGAAGTTTTAGACATTTTGGAATACAGGTAGATCTGTGATTAAAATTTAACACACATAATAAAGATCAAGATAAGGCTCTATTGACATTACCATAAGGTAATATCATCTAGAGATTTAGTAGTGTTATGCTCTCTCAAGACCAATTACTGAATATAATCTTTTATTCTGTAATCCAGCTAGAGGATATTTATGCCAACTGGAGACAGTGCTCACAAGATTCATAAGAAATGAATAGGAATTAGTAATTTAATATAATCAGAATGATTAAAAATGAACTCACTTAGTATAGGCTTTGTGATGTTTAAGGAAAAATTGTACCTAGCATTTAGATCAAATGCATAAGCACAACTTAAGAGAAAGTCCTGAGACTATAGTTAGCTAATATCCCAGAGCTCAATATAGGAGCCATTTTATAAATTACACTGGAAAAGAACAATTACATGGGATACATATAGTTCACAAATTATGCCATTACAATGGGGCAAATTTCCATACAGATGTGATGCAACAGCACACTTATAGCAAATATTAGAATACAGAAAAAAATTGAAGTAACACCTGTATCTATGTCATGTACATCTGTCAACACATTTTCACACCTCTTTCTCTTCAGAGCTGCACTGAACATTTTTATGGTCCGGTAGCAGCACAGCATATAATTTTTACTTGTAACAGAGGGTGTTGAACTAAACATAGAGACTTTGTTGAATTTTCAGTAAAATCACAATGGTCTAGCGATACCATTGTTACCTAGAAAGCAAAACTCAAACTGCGTAATGTCTTAATCTTGAGATATATCTCTCCACAAAAGCGAGTGTTTTAGTTACCTGCATAACATAAGTATGTTCTCTTTCTTGTTAAAGCTTTAACCCATAGCTTTAAGTTCTGTGGGCTTCATCCTTCTTTAACATTGCTTATTATGAGTGAAAAAAAAATAGAAAAATGGAGTACTAAAAGACAGTGCTGTTTGTCAAACTACTAGATTCCCACCACCACACTTTCCAAAACATGATATGTGGTATATACTATCTGATTTTCACCATCTGCCCGATAACTTATGTGAAGATATGTGAAGGCTGCCAGCCTAGCTAGATAGAATTTTGTAGATAATTCTATGTCATTGTAAAACTTATGTGAAGGTTGCCAGCCTAGCTAGATAGAATTTTGTAGATAATTCTATGTCATTGTAAATATGAATATAATCCACAGGCTTGTCCTCTTAAATGTAAGAAAACTGTGTTAAATGTTGAACTTCAAAAATGCAACCACAATGCACTCTGCTGGAAGAAAGCTAATAAGTCAAGCATTGTATGACTAATCTCAAAGCTTGGAGACATAATGTCTGGACGGAGGAACTCCTATTGTTTTGAGACCAGAGTTAATTGCAAGGTTTTACGTGTATAATGTATTTTATTGTTATGGCTTCCTGGCCAGGTGCAAGCTTACTAAGAAACGTAAATTTAGAGTTTCTGGTAGCATGGAAACCAGAGAAGTGTCAAGAATGATGTAATCTAAAGTGAGTCAGCGGTGATATATTATCAATTTAAGGGATCTCAGAGACAGAGAGATAGCATTTTGGATTTTGTCTGAAGAACATCCACTCATCAGTACTCTGCCTTTGCTCTACATATAACTTTATTTAGAACTGTGATTGCTCTTAGAGTTAGATAGGAATTTAGTCAGATTTACTCTAGCTGTTTCCTATATTTATGTCAGACTATTCTCGTATTATTCTAAGCATTTTCCTGTGATTTCTGAACTCTTAACTAGCACTGTGTCTAATTAAGAAGATTTGTCTTGTATTTTTATTATTTATTAAATATGTTTAAACCTTTAAACTGTGTCTGTTTTGTGTAGAGATAATTTAAGGTCTAGAGTACACTGCATGTACATAGTGATACTGTACAAAGCTACTCCAATAAGCCTTGCTGTTCGTCCACTTACTATTTGGATAATAATACTGCACAGTATAATTGGACACCCTTTGGTAAGGGCCTTTTTAGTACCTGATAATAGTTGGTGGCAGTGATTACTACCTTACAGCCTGACAGGAGGGGGCATAGCTGGAGAACCTGTGCCAGCCTTCCCCAGGAGTGTCTGTGTGTTTGTATATAAACCAAATCTCAAAGTGTGTGTGTGTGTGTGTGTGTGTGTGTGTGTGTGTGTGTGTGTGTGTGTGTGTGTGTGTGTGTGAGTGTGTGTGTGTCGGCTACTTGGGCAGGGACACGAAGCACTGGCTGGACAGAGATGGCACTGGAGGTTTTGGCTTGACTACTCAGCTGAGATCTGTACCCTATAGCTGTGCCCCGGGGAGTCTTACTAGGGATCTGAAGAGAAAGAGAGAAACTAGCTCCAAATTGACTGTGATCTCTGTGTGCTCTTAAGGGAAATTGTACTTTACTATGTGCGTACTAGTTATCCCTCCTAATGTGCATGCCCATCACTGGTGCGTGTGCTGAGGATTGAGGCTCCTTGGTTACTGGGCCAGTGCACTGGCATCACAACTTAGTATACAAACTCCTCAAGAAAATACTTAACAGACCCCCTTTGCTTTCTTCTACTACAGAGTAGATTATTGAAGAAAACAGCAGCTTGTATCTCCCATCCATTAACCCATACATTCAACCTTTTGCAATTTAATGAATTGGACCTATAGAGTGGAAAAGTGGTATCATTATTGCTTTTCCAAAAGCTTGTAGCCCCACTCTTCCATCACTATTCTATTCCCACTAGCAAAAATCCTGAAACAACTCCTTTATGTATACAGATAATGTAATTCCTACAAGACAGATATACATATTCTTTCATCTAAGCAGCACAGCTTTCATCCTGACTTTAACAGTATACTGTTCTATTCTAAAATACTGATATTATTTGTTCAAACATGAATAAGGGACTTCTAATGTGTGTACACCTTGCTGACTTAAAATGTTCTGATTCTATAGATCATACCTTCCTTATCAAGCAGTTCTCCCACATACCATTTCCCCAAACAGCATGATACGATTCACTGCCTCCACAATGGAACTTTCTATGTTAAACATAACAGTTTTTTTCAATAACTTAATTTAAAGCTGGAAAATCCCAAGGATCCATACTTGTCCACATATTATTGGCACTATTTATCAACTCACTCTCAAGTCACCTTCACCACAAAAATACAATACTTTATAAGGATGACTTATTTGTCCTTAAATCCTCTTAACAATCCTACTTATCTTCAAAAACTCATTCAGGGAAGCCTTCATGCAACTTGCAGCTGTCTCTCCAATCACAAATTCATATTCCTAAAAATAATGCTCCAAAGGCTGTCCAGTACCTTCACATGTGTCACTTCTGATATATAATTCATTCCAACTCCCATGAATATTTGGGAGTAATCTCTGACCCTGCCTAACATTTAATATATGTGTTGCCAGTACCACTGCCAAAATTCTTCAGCAGCTCAAATGCTCATACAGAATTATCAGTCTTTTCTGTCCGATTACTTGACACTCAGTTGCTTATTCCAAAGTTAGAATATGCTTTGCTTTTAATAACCCGAGAAGCAAAACAATAATACAATACTTTGTTCAGGCATGGGCTCTAAGCCTTTATGTGTGACTAGGTCTGACAGTTTGCTGAATCAAGATAGTGGTCCAGTGATTCCTTAAAGACATGAATGTTTTTTTTACCTTCGCTGATCGAAAAGGAAGAGAGTTCCTGTCACTGACAACTCTTTCAAAGAGCTAGGGAACAGACTTACATACCTGCAGCTAGCCTTTTACAAGTAACTTATGATGAGGCAAAGCTGGAAGACTAAGTATACCAGGATATAAGTATTTTTTATCCTTTAGTTGACCTGCTTAGTCCCACTAGGCCAGTAGTCTCTTTTCAGAAATTTAATGGAGCATAAGACATTATGAGCAGGCTTGCTAGTTGTTGCTGAAGCACCTACCAAGGGGAGAAAATGCTGAGAGAAGAAAAGGAGCCACTTTTGTGATTTTAAGTATTTTCTTCTGATTTTTTGTTAAGTTTTACTGCTTTGCCATATATTTTTTGGCATTTTCTGGCTTGCTAAAGTTTATATCTGTAACAGTACTTGGAACACATCTAGAGCCTGTTTACTGCATTTCCTGTGTTGCACTTAATTTAAAACTGTTTTTTTCTCTAAAAACTGCATTTTACCTGATTTTGGCTTAGCACTCAAGTGTGGGGTCATTTATTGCACTGTTGTGATTATTTTGCTGCTTGTGTATCTCTGTTACCTTTAAACTACAACAAAAAGAAGAAAAAAAATCTTGCTTTTTTCCCACTTTCTGAAAGTTAAGAAAGTTCAGTTACAGATTTGCTGTTCTGAACTGTTTGGAAGTTTCTAGAAGGCCAGTGCTTGCTTGGGCTAAAGGGAAGTCTCTGTGTTCACCAGTGGGAGTGGTTAACACTGAACAGCCTGCCTGTCCCTGGAGGAGTGGTTACTACCTAGAAGCTGTAGTTTTATTGGCCATTTTGGGTCAATTCTAAACTCCTTGATCTCTCTCTCTTAAAAACCTACAACTCTCTTTTTGCGCGGTTTTGCGCACTGAGCATCGGGCAGCGCCGCTTAAACAGGTTTAAAGTATTCCAGGCTCCACAAAGTCTGCACTTCACTTTTTCCCTTAGAACTGTTCAAACTCTCAAAGTAATCACTCTATTCTCTTTCTAAAGCCCTGCACTTGCTCAGCTCTTATAAGGAAACACTAACTAACTAAAGCACTACACCCTCCTTGACTTCTCATAAGTATTAGGCCCCCAATTGGTCCTTCCTGATCAAGTGAAAAATCAGTTCCCTTCCCTAATCTGATCAGTAAAAAAACAGTTCCCTATACTAATCTGGTATGCCCAAGGGTCAGTTTCAAGGTTACTATCCAGTCCAGCTGGTGAATCTGGGAATTTTGAGGCAATGTTACAATTGCCTTATGTACACAGACAACCCTCTCCTCCTTCCAACAAACTCTAATACATGTGAGAGATGCAGTTACACAGCCAAACTGGAGGCAGAGCTCTCTCAACCCAAGACTGGCATAATCAGTCAGGAGGAAAAGGTAACCATCCACACCACAAATCCAGTCTCACACAGACCTATTGCATCTGCATACCCAACACATAAACACACAAAAATATACTCGGAGGCTCTAAATAAAAATCTGCCTAAACAGCAAAGACCTCCTAAGCAGATATCCAAGCAACAGCCACCCCTCAACAATACCCACGAATCACATATCTCACAAAATCAGTGTGCCTCACAGTCACAGCCCTTAAGGCCAAACAACACACCAAATACACTTGTTATAGGGGACTCTATTGTCCGGCATACTGACTTCCCACTCACCAGACTGAACAAGGAGAAGGTCACTGTAAGCTGCCTGTCGGGTGCCAGGATCCGCCACATAACGCAAGCACTCAGGTCACTCCAAAGCAAGTACAAGTATGACTCCGTCATTGTCCATGCTGGTGTGAATGACCTGAGACGTACCTCCATGGACTACATGAAAAGAGACATACAGGAGCTCTCTGACCATGTAGCCCAGGCTGGTATGACCCTGACCATGAGTAGCATCTTGCCCTCACCAAGAATGATGCCACAGTATAAAGACAAAATGATCAGTTTCAACAATTGGCTAAAGTATTGGTGTCATTCAAAGGGGATCCAGTGTCTGTCAGCCTGGGATGTCATGCTCGACAAGCCATGTTGCTTCGCTAGGGACGGCTTGCACCTGTCACCCTTAGGCTTTCGTATACTGGCCAAGGCTCTTGACACCCCCATAGTGCCTTTTTTAGGCAAGGCTCAAAGGACAAACCCACCTCCATAGACAACCCAAGGATAAAAAAACTAAAGGTAATGCTACTCAATGCCAGAAGTCTAAACCTCAAGATGCACGCACTCGAGGCTCTCCTCAGTATGGAGAAAATCGATGTCTGTGCAGTAAAGGAAACCTGGTTCAAGGCTCCTGAGAGCACCCCAGCACTACCAGGTTATAACTCATACCATGCGTTTCGGCCCCAAAACTTGGACCGAAGCACAAAAGGAGGGGGAGTATCTATATTCATCAAAGATACCTACACCTACAGGTTAGTGGCACTGCACGAAGCAGCAGAAACCATCCATGTGCAACTAACAGCGGGCAAAACTGCCTTTCAGTTTGTAGCCTGCTACAGAACACCCTCCCTATTACAGGAGCCCCACTTGGCATTCCTGAAAACACTGGAGAATATGAAGATCTCTCCAAACACTATGTTATTGGGTGACTTCAACTACCCAAGCATTGACTGGGAAAACTACTCAAGCCCAAACACCCTCGCCCAATAGTTGCTTGAATTTATAAACTCTAATGCAATGGAACAACTGGTCACCACTCCCACAAGAGGGAACAACATATTGGACCTGGTTATCACCAACATGGGGACTCTATGTTCCACACCAGAGGTAAACCCCTCATTGGTAAGATCAGACCATAAACAAATTTCCCTGGACATCCATATCCCATCCCCACCCCCAGCCAAGGAAATCACTGTAAAGAATTTCTCAAAAGCCAACTTTGCACTTCTCAAGACTGAGGTGGAATCCTTCAAAGCCCCTGATAATACAGCCCAATCCGCAGAACCCTTTACAAATGCATTCTATGAGCACCTGCAGGAATGCATGGATCGTGCTATCCCAAATAAAACCAAGACTCACTCCTCCAAAAACAGGAGACCAGTCTGGTGGACCCCAGCCATAAATAAGCTATACAACAGAAGGAGGAAGCTACTACATGACAGAGCAAAATCCCAAAAAGGGAAGGCATCTCTGATCAGTATTAGCAAGAAACTTCGATCCCTCATAATATCATCAAAGGCCAGCTTCGAAAGAAAAATTGCCCTGGACACTAAAGATCACAAGGCCTTCTTTAGTTATGTCAGGAACATGGGTGGAAACTCCCAGATATGCTCTGAATTGTTGCATAACGGTACAAAATATACCGAACCTACAGGCATAGCCAACATCCTGGCAGACAGATTCAGCACAAACTTCTCCCCCCCTTCCACCCCAAAGGAGCAAATGCCTATCCCAACTGAATGTAACCTCCCTGACATCACAGATGCACAGGTGAAAGCTGCCCTCTCCAAAGCAAAAAACACAGCATCTATGGGACCGGACGGTGTCCCAGGCTGTGTCTTACATGAGCTCCAAGAAGAACTGAACCCTCACATTAAGTTGCTGTTCAAACTTAGCCTTACTACAGGATATGTACCCAAAGAATGGCGTACAGCTACAGTGGTCCCACTCCACAAAGGTGGTGCCACAACGGACCCCAGAAACTATTGCCCCATAAACCTGACTAGTCTGGTCTGTAAAGCTATGGAGCGTATTATCATGGAACTCATAAACAAAGACATTGGGAGCCTCCAGGCACTGGACCCTACCCAATTCGGCTTTGTTAAGGGCAGATCTTGCCTCTTAAACCTAGTTGATTTCTTTGAAACAGTTACCAAAGCCATAGATGAGGGCAAGGTAGTCCACACAGCCTACCTGGACCTCGCAAAAGCCTTCGACACAATACCCCACTCAGGCATCATAAATAAGCTTACCAGCTTAAATATCAACCCCTATATCACAAGATGGGTTGCAACCTGGCTCAGAGATAGAACCCACATGGTCAGAATCGCAGGTGCTATGTCTGAATCCAAACCAGTTACAAGTGGCATCCCACAGGGCTCAGTTCTGGGACCTCTCTTGTTCGGTATATACTTCTCTGAGGTTCAGGCTAACACGGGGGGATTATGGCTGACAAAGTTCACAGATGACTGCAAACTGGGGGCCATAATCAAATCTCCAGCTGACACAAGCATCCTCCAAAAGGGTCTCACAGAGACGGATGCTTGGTGCCAGAGCCAAGGCCTCAAGCTAAATGCTAAAAAGTGCATAGTCATCCCCTTTGGGAAAAACAAGGTGCCCACAAATTACCACATAGGTGGTAATCCATTAAGTATGGAAGAAGTAATTAGAGATTTGGGGACCAACACAGATAGTAATCTCTCCTTTGATAATCACGTTGCCAAAGTGGTTAGAAAGACCTTCTATATAGCCCACCTTATCACGAAAGGGTTCGCATCTAGATCAAGAGAGGTCATTGTGCCCCTCTACTCGTCACTCATCAGGCCCATAATTGAATACAATGCCCCTTTTGGGATGTACCTTACCCAACACCTGCAGCAACTGGAGAGACCCCAAAAGTACCTCACCAAGAGGATCATGGGCTACAAACAGATGTCCTATGCAGCTCGACTAAAGAAACTCCAGCTCTACTCAGTTGCTTACCGCCTACTCAGAGGCGATCTATGCCTGACGTACAAGGCCATGTCAAACCCAGAATTAATGGACATGCTCCACCTCAAAAAATCCAAGTCCCTTAGAGCTACACGCTCCAGGGACCTAAACCTCAGCACAAAAATAAATAGGACATGCTGGAGGGACAGATTCATTTCCCAGAGGCTCCCCTCACTCTGGAATAGAATCCCAATTCGTGTTAGACATAGCCCCTCGCTGACCCTCTTCAAGCGAAATCTGGACGCGTGGATGGGAAATCGCAAATTCACCCCTGGGATCTCTTCTGTGTCCCTGCTAGACAGAGGCACAGTAAACTAATCTTAAAAGGGTACCTTCTGTGACCTACTTTACAGAGGCACAGTAGGCTAATCTAATAGGGAGGTGGAAGCCAAATACACTCTGGCTAGGCTTATAAATGCCCTAGGGCAGATAGCCTAGTATCTACCAATGAACCTATGGAGGCATATAGTTTTAGTGGCAAAATTTAAAAGGTTTGTATGATAGCATATAGTAATAATAAAATAAGAATTTTAATAAATGGTTGATTAAATGAAGAAATAGGGATGAATAACGGAATAAGACAAGGTTGTGGTATATTATTTTCCTTAGTTATGAATATGGTAATAAGTAAGGTGAATTGTAAAATGGAAAACGCAAAGTACGTAATACAAACAGGTGCAGATATTCCAGTTTTTGATGACATATGCAGATGATATTATTATAATAACTAAAAATAGTTTGTGGTTGAAGAAAGCCATGTTTTGTATAGTAGATTGTTTAAAAGAAATAGGTATGACACTAAATAAGAATAAAAGTAAAGGTCTGGGAGACAGAATAAAGATATGAGGAATACAATTTACACTGAAAGAAATTTCAGTACTGGGAATAATCTTTGGTAATAAAATTGTAAATGGAATACAATGGGAAAACGAAGAAATTGAAAGAAATATGTTGTTTATGGAGAACATATAGATCATCTTATAAGCAAAAAAGTTAATTTGATAAATTCAGTATTAATGAGAAAGACCACTTATTTATCAAGTGTGTTTATGATTCTAAGAAAGTATGACAAACAACTATTAGAAATCATTTTTATGTTTACATGGAGATTTAGATTAAATCAGTAAAAATATGAGTATTATATATAAACAGAGGTGAAGGGAGGCTTGGATTATTAAATCCAGTAGTAAGACTGTTTAAGTGCAAGTATGAACAATTTGGGGAGTTAATAAAAAAGAAATAAGAGAGAAAAAGAGTTTGTTAGTGAAGAAATAAAAACTATCAAGAAAAGAAAAAACATGGAAGACAAAGCCTGATGAGACAGAAGAAAGAAAACATGGTATAAGAATATAATTATACAATATTATTATGTTAACCTGTGGGAAATTTATCAGAAAAAAAGATTAAAGTTATAAAAGAAAGGAATAAGTTGTATAGTTATAAAGTAGAATGTCAGGATGTTCATGGAGATTGGGAACAGAGAAATTACCAGTGAAAGAAAAAAAAGAATTTATGTACCTACCATAACGTTCCATGTTAGTTGTCTTCATCTCGCCTTCTTTCTGGCTTGTTGGGATCGGAGCTGATCCTCGACTCCGACTCGGCCATCTTCTATAGCTCGAGAGCTGTTTACTGGCTCGAGGCTACCCCTTATCCCATGATGCCTAGCGCTAGCTACCCAGATCTCGTTTGTAATAGCTAACCCCAGACATATCCAGAGAATCAACCTGTCCAAACAAACAGGTTGAGCAAACCTGTCATACTCTCTCAGTCAGTAGAGGAAACAAACCAGATAACACTCAGCCAGTGAAACCAAAACTCCTCTCGATCCAACAGGACAGGGGGATGGAGGGTGGGACGCAAGAAAGAAGGCGAGATGAAGACAACTAACATGGAACGTTATGGTAGGTACATAACTTCTTTATGTTAAGTTGTCTATCTCGCCTTCGTTTCTTGCTTGTTGGGACAGCGTCCCTAGCACCTATGATCCTGGGTGGCTCATTGGAACAGACTCTTCAGTACAGTGGAACTAAAGTTAGCTCTATTCCTCGAGGCCATGTCTAACTTGTAATGAGAAATAAAGGTATGAGGATTTGCCTATGTGGCCGCGGCACAAATAGAGTCCATGGGCAACCTAGACTGGAAGGCTACAGAAGTGGCCAAAGCCCTAGTAGAATGGCCTTTCGGTTTGGCAGACAATTCTTTGTTTCTTAGTTGATAAATGAAGGTGATAATGTGAGACAACCACCTGGACAGGGTCACTTTGGAAACTGGGAGACCTTGTTTGCCCCTAGCATAAGAAAGGAAGAGCTGGTCCGACTTCCTTATATCCTTCGTTCTATGCAGGTATAAACGCAGTTGTCTATGAACATCCAAAAGGTGTAACTTGTATTCTGCCTTGTTGGTGTAGTTAGGGAAGAATACTGGAAGGTCTATGGATTGGTTTAGATTATCTTCTGAGTACACTTTTGGAAGGAAGGATGGATTAGTTCTCAGTGATACCCTATCCTTGTGAAAGACTAAGTACGGAGAACGAACGCTTAGTGCTTGAAGTTCCGATACACGTCTGGCTGAGGTAATAGCTACCAGAAAGAGAGTTTTCCAAGATAGAAACTTAAGGGAGCAGGAAGCTGCCGGTTCAAAAGGGGCATAATCAAGGAGGTTAGCACCAAATTAAGGTCCCAAGGAGGAGGGGGATCTCTCACTGGGGGCCTAAGGAGAGTAGTCCCTCTAAGAAAGACTTTACACAACTTATGAGACATGATATTTAGATTAGAAAAGCCAACATGATAGTTAGATATGGCCGCTAGTTGAACCCTGATTGTGGCAGAAGTGGACCCAGAGTGAAAAAGCTCAGTTAGGAATTCCAAGATCTCGTGAACTGGGGCTGAAAAGGGATCTATGTTCCTAGCCTCTGCTCAATAAGAGAAACGTTTCCATTTGCTAGCATACGTCTTCCCAGTAGCCGATTTGTGAGAGGATAAATAATTTTACGCACAGCCGGGGAAATGCTGGGAAGCCTGGCTAGGGTTGGAATTGGATCAACCAAGCTGTGAGCTGGAGTGTCTGGAGGGATCAATGCAGCTCTCCTGATTGATGAATCAGCAGGTCTGGAATAGGGTCCAGGGCTGCTTGAGGAGATAACGGTGCAGGAACGGAAACCAAATCTGTCGAGGCCAGTAAGGAGCAATGAGGATCATTTTGCAACCCAACAATATTGCTTTCTGTATGAGTTTGGGTATAAGAGGAAAAGGTGGGAAGGCATAAAGAAGTCCCTGAGGCCAATCATGGACTAGAGCATCTCTGGGAGGATGACCGGGAAGCGGTAGAAGGGAGAAATAGTTGCTGCATTTGGTGTTGAAGGGGGTTGCAAACAGATCGCACAAGGCTGTCCCCATTTGCGGAAGATGAGATCTGCAACTACCTGATTCAGAGACCACTCGTGAGGCATGGGAATAGCTCTGCTGAGCCTGTCCGCTATGACATTGGACTTCCCAGGGATGTGCGTTGCAATCAGAAATCGTTGGGAGGAAATCGCCCACTGCCAGAGTCTGAGTGCTTCTCGACATAGGGGGTAGGACCTAGTTCCGCCCTGCTTGTTGATGTACCACACTATTGACATGTTGTCCATCTGAATTGCAATGGTCCCAGGAGGGAGGGAGTCCTGAAGTGCTTGCAACGCTAGTAGCACAGCTCTCATCTCCAAGACATTTATGTGCAGATGGTACTCGTGAGGTTGCCATATGCCTTGGACTGTCCTGCCATGATAATGCCCCCCTCACCCCATCAGTGAGGCGTCCGTGGTCACTGCGGCAACCGGTGGGGGTTGGATGAATGGTCTGCCCTGAGACACTAGCGGGGAGACCATCCACCAGGAAAGGTGTCTTTTGCAAGTTTCTGTAATCATGATCATGTGAGACATGGGGAGTTGTTGAAAGGACCACTGTGTGAAGTGGAGCTACTGAAGGATTCTAATGTGAAAGCGGGCTAGAGGTATCAGAAGAATTGCCGCCGCCATAGAACCAGAGTTTGAAGGACCAACCGGACTTGTACCTTTTTGCATTGCATGAGGATATGAACTTGCTGCCGAATCGTGGCCACCCTGTCCGGCGGTAGTCTTGCGGACATACTTTTTGTATCTAGATCTGCTCCTATATAGGTAATAGATTGACAGGGCAACAAGGCAGATTTTTCGAAATTTATGGTAATGCCTAACTGGGCACAGAATGCAATTGTATAGTCCCTGGCTTGAAGAAGTTGATACCTGGTAGTAGCAGTGAGGAGCCAGTCGTCTAGATAAGGAAACACCTGGAATCCTTGACGTCTCAGGTGAGCCGTGACCACTGCCATACATTTGGTGAACACCATGGGAGCTGTGGTGAGACCAAAGGGCAGAGCTCTGAACTGATAATGACTGGCTCCCAGCCGAAAGCGAAGGAATCTCCTGGAGCGCCTGTCCATCTTGATGTGATAATACGCATCCTGGAGATCTATTGAGCACATCCAATTGTCCTGACCCAAAAAGGGTAGAATGGACTGAAGCGTGACCATCTGAAACTTTGTTCTTTGAACAGACTTGTTTAGTCTGCTGAGATCCAAAATTGGTCTCCAGTCCCCTGTCTTTTTTGGTACCAAAAAGAACCTTGAGTAAGTTCCGGATCCGAGTTGGTCTGCTGAGACTTCCTGGATGACTCTTTTTTCTAGCAGTCTTGAAATTTCTATGACTGCTTGGGCCCTCAGACTGGGTGGAACATCTGGGGGGGGATTTGCTTGATGATAGGGGAGATTGGAAGAAGGGAATTACATAGCCTCTGGATATGATTGAGTGTACACATTTGTCTCGCGTAATGTCTTGCCAGGCTTTTGGGTACAGTGAAAGTCTTCCCCCGACTGCCTCCAGAGGCAGGCAGTCGGGCAACCCTTCAGGGATGCTGGAAGGGCTTGTCAGAGAAAGATTCTCTGCTGCCCTGGTTCTGCGGACCCACTCTGCCTCGAGGGAGGCATCTGTTGTTATTTCTTCCTCTGCCCCTGGAGGAAATGTCACTATGTGTATCAGGCGAGGCTCCCTGGAATTTCCGAAACCACATTTTTCCACTCTTCTGACCTTTGGGATATGGTCTGGAAGGAGTGGAAAAATGGACTCCCATGGCAGAGAGAGTCTTGCCTTCCTGTTCACACCTAGTGAGACTGTCCTTCACCTGTGGTCCAAAGAGAAATGAACCGTCAAAGGGGATGTTGGTGAATGACGCTCTAAAGAGCTCCGCAAAATTACACAGTCACATCCATGCGTGTCTCCTAAGGGCCACGCCTGTGCCTGCGGCTATACTCGCACCATCGGCTGCATAGGAAATGAGCCTCATGGAGGAGTTAACCACTGAATTAAGGGTTGCCAGCTGAGAAGCTACTTTAGCTTGAACCCCTTCAGCTGATGGATCCTGGAGGGTATCTCCAAGCTCTATTAGGAGATCCCTCTGAAGCCTGGTAAAATAGCATAAGTAATTCAGTGACCTCATGGAAAAGGTCGCTGAAGCAAACATTCGCTTCCCATATCTGTCCATAGTCCTAGACTCCTTGTTAGGTGGATGGACAGAGGAAGAAGTTTCCGCTAATTCCTTTTTAGAGGTCACTGCTACTACCATGGCATCCACAGTAACACCTTTGGTAAGGAACTGTTTGTCAGGGGGTGCAGTGATAAACTTGCCGGGCCTCCTCGGGGTTGGTTCCACTGTATCCGGGGCTGACCAAGCCCTTCGAGCCACCGCAGACATTAGTGGATCGAAGGGCGGAGACACCCAGGAGGTGGAAGGGTGAGAACCAAATGCATCCAGGAATACGGATTTGTCTTCAGTAGGGGCTAGGGCAGTCCAGTTCCCCCTCTGCCTAAGCATTTCTAGGATGTCCAAAAAGGAAACATCTTCAGAGGGGGATCTCGGGGACCCTTCCGATTCATCCAAATCCGTATCCGAAGTGACAAACTCAGGGGAGTCAATGTGCTTCCTCTTGCACTTCCTCTTCCGAGGGGCCACCTCTGAATGATCAGGGGAGGCCTCAGAAGAAGAAGAAACACCCAATGGGGTGCTCTGGAACGTCGGTTCCCCACGCTTGGGGTCTGGAGGAGGGACAGAGGTTGACACAGGCAATACAGGGGATGGAGTCAGTGGGGTCGAACGTGGTGCTAACTCAGGGGCCAGTACACTCCTCATGACATCGAAGGCATCCCTGCCATGATGCAAAGAAGGCTCCGGCTCTGAGGAAACTTGGATCCCTCTCCGCACCGAGGGGGATGACTCCGAGGCCGATGTAGGAGCCGAGCTCACCTGCGCCGAAGCTCCGAGAGGGAGAACGGGGTTGGACAAGGGTCCGATGCCACTCGCCGACGAGGGAGTCTCGGCACCCAGATCCCCTGACAGAAGGCACCATCAAGGGGATCAGAGCCGATGATGGAACCGAAGGGGAAATAGTTATCGGTGCCAACGGATCCACGATTCGAACCCCAGCAAACTCTGGCTCCGAGCTCAGAGGAGTCGGAGGAGGAACATCGATGGTAGCGGGCAGAGCCGACACCTGTTGAGGAGGGCTGGATAACATTTTGGCCAGTGCCTGCGACTTCAACAACCTACTGACCACTTTCTCCATGTCGTGGTCCGACAGTCTAGAGGACCGAGAGGAGTGGGAGGATCTGTGACTGCGGTCACTCTGCAACAGGGGAGACCGAGGGGCCGAATGTATCAACTCTAGAGATGGGGACCTCAGTCTCTTGTGGGTCCGAGATGGCTCCGAAGATGCTGGTGGGGCCGACTGGGAAGCAGCCTCCTCGGTTCCAGCTGGAACCGAGGTAGTCAGTAATGTTTGTACCAATGACTGCTCCGAGCTGGGAGCTGACGATTTGGTCAGTTTAGAAGATTTCACCGGCTGAGCCTTGGCCAGTGAATCCTGGGGCTTAAGGAGACCCCTTAATATCAGCTTATTTTTGCACTCCTGCAGAACCCTTGGGCTGAATGCGTGGCATACAGAACAAGAGTCCTGCAGGTGCACTGCGCCTAAGCAATAGACGCAAAAAGTGTGCCCATCTGTCAGAGACATTTTCTGACAGCATGAGTCACACTTCTTGAATCCAGACACTTTGGATTCTTTAGACATAACTAGTCCTACACAAAAGTCTTTGGCCAAAGGCCCAACAACAAAAAACTATAAACACTATAACTACAGTCAAAAAGTTTTTTTGTTTTTTTTAATAGGAAGCCTCTAACTTAAACGGCTACCTATGAAGTAAAAGAGAAGACTAAAACTAAATATAAAATGCTACAATAAGTAGAGATAGGAAAGGGGAAGGGGGGGAGGGGAAGAACTCTCTAACTTAAATGAGTTCTAAGGGAAAAATAGAATAACACTAAAACTACAACAAGCTAATTAACAATAAAGTCGAAAGACTAAACTATCAAAAAATAACCCCTAAATCGCTAGAAAAAGTATTAAACTAACTTACAAGAGCCTGAGCCAGTAAGAACGAACCTCGCAGCTGAAGCGGCAAACAAGATCTAGGTAGCTAGCGCTAGGCATCATGGGATAAGGGGTAGCCTCGAGCCAGTAAACAGCTCTCGAGCTATAGAAGATGGCCGAGTCGGAGTCGAGGATCGGCTCCGATCCCAACAAGCAAGAAACGAAGGCGAGATAGACAAATTAACATTATAAAAAGAAAGACAGCACATAACACGTTTTTTTTTTTTTGAAATACAAAAAGGAGAAAAAAATACGTGAAGAAAATTTCTTTAGAGAAATGAAAAACATTAGTAATATAAATATGGATATTATAAGAAGAGAAGCAAAGAATATAAAATAAGAATGGACAAAAACTGTTTTATATAGTATGGGTGATTTGGAGTGAAAGATTTAATGAGATTATGTTTAATGGGAAATGGATAGAAACATCAGATGGTGGTTATGGAAAACAGAGTGGGGGTCTACTTCAAAGAAGAAATGTATAAAGAAAAAATAGAATGTATAAGGAGGAAATTATGTAAAAAATTGATTAATTTTGTACATTTGTAAATATTTAGAGATTTATGTAAATATGTAAATAATATGCCATGTAAATAAAGGACCCCCTAGTCTTTTTGATATGTGCCATGGGATCTTTTACATCCACATCAAATACCATCGGCTTAAGTAGTTGAGGCCTTGGTTTAACATCTCAGCAAATTACCTACTTGGTGTTGTAATAGAACCCCCAGCCTTTGACACCAAGGGTGAGTGTGCTACCTCTTTCATCACTGACTACCTATTTTGCTTCATTTTGTTTATATTGACTATTCCCTTGTGATACTGAACTCTGTGTTTCAGGAAAGTGTGTGTGTGGGGGTGGGGGCATTACTCTTTTGTTTCACCAGGGGCTCTATACTATCCATGATCCTTAAGAGTTATAAAAGTTATTAAAGTTGTGAAGTCTTACTTGGCAAACTGAGTCTATTTGGTGCTGTTTACAACTAATGTCTTAGGGTGAGAGATACTGGTTATTGCTGCATGAGTTAAGTAGCCACATCAGTAAGCTTATGCATGTTCTAGCAATGAACATTTAATTATTTTTATAGTAATACTGTCTGAAAAATGCTTGATATCCACCTCAACAGTAGTAGAAATCAGTATTTAAATAACTGATTGCAATTATATTATATGTGATTTACAGACTGAGGCAAACAGAAGTAAACTAGTGAACATCTCAATAAGATTAAATTGAAGCAATCAGTGAAATTCTCTTGTAGGTGACTTAAAGGGTAGCAGGAATCAAAGATGTGAAGTGTCATCTACATCTATGTGTATAAAAATAGTAATTTTTTTGTCTATTTAAATGAACTTTTGCCCTATAACGAACACTTGTATCACCTAACAATGAATAGGACAGGCCAATTTTGCTGTGCTGACTTAGTAGAGATGGGTTAAGTTAAGCAGTATAAGTTATACAACACAATGAAAGAGAACAAGAAGACAGTACTATTTTAGCAAATGCAGGTGAAAACTGTGTCAAATGAAAATATATTCATAAATAGAATGAGGTTGTTAGAGTGCAGAATACTAGTCAGTATGCTTATAGGTAGTTATTAGGCTTGCAGTCCATAGAACCTTTGTGGAGCCTACCCAAATTTCCAGTTGCCCTCCAAGCACTCTCTGGTTAAGTGACTTGTTCAAGGTCATACAGTAGGCAAATGAGGGCTGAGGAAATCAAACCCTGTACAGCAGGAACTACAGCTTGCAGCCTTAACCCTCTGTGCCAATTACCATTCCATTAGGGAATGCTAGTATTCAGGTAGACTTTGATTTTGTTGGTGTATATTTTGACAGAAAAAAATATGCTCTGAGTATTGAGCAACATGGTGAGGAGCTCGCAGACCCACAAGTTGATAAAGCTGTAGTTTTAAAAGGCACTGAACTGACATCCAGGCAGGAGAAACAAGATAAACAGGATAAGACAGAGATCATAAGAAGACAAGACCCGTCTAATGTACAACTCCATCAAAATTTCTTTAGCCCAAGGAAATCCACAAGACTAGCCATTAAAGTTGCAAAGGCCTTGCATCTTAGACAAAACAAATTACTAACCCCACTAAACCAAAGTTAATTTGGAAAGGGATAAAGCAATTGGCAAGTGTCGTTAATGACTTAACAACCAAAGCTTTCCTCACAAAATACCAGCATTTTCTTCTGCCTGCTTTACATGATTAAATTTACTGACAGTTCTCAAGTTTAACACCAATGCTCTCAATCACCTGAGACCCTCTCTCCTCCACATTACTACCCCCTAGCATCATTACTGCCACCTTCTATTTTTCTCAAATCTTAAAGAAACTAAAGCACTGCTACTACAGCCAAACTCCTCAGGGTCAAAGTTCAGTAAGTTCCATTCAATTTTCCTCAGACTTCCAGCAGAGAAAATAGCCAGCCACCTCATGCATATCTTTAACCTTTCCCTCAAAACTGGCACAGTTCCTTCTCTTTTTAAACATGTCATAGTAATCCCAATCCCAAAAAGGACCTCCCTCTCTGACCCTAAGGACTGCAGACCAATATTAAACTGCTGTCTCATTACAGAAATCTTTAAAAGATTACTATACAAGCAACTATTCAAACACATACATAGTTCTGGCCTTCTCTTTAATGAACAGCATGTGTTTCACAACTGATTCAGCACATTGACAGCTTTTATTTCACCAGCACTGACTCCATTTACAAAGACACAAATAACAGGCTCATTACTACTGGTCTATTTGTTGATATGATACTGATATGACCCGAGCTTCAGATACTGTTAGTCACAAGCTCCTACTTAACTCATTACACCTAAGTGACTCCTCCAGGTACATCTGCAGTTAACTCCTACTGACACCTCTAGGCATCACATATTGGTTGTTCATATTTGCACCAATAATTCCAAAACCATACTATGTACAAGGTTTTAAAAGATTTCATCTTAAAGCTTACACAGTGGCAAACTCAACTGCATTAATATTTGACCTCTTTCTACAGCAGGTAAATAGATATTAACTGTTGTTTTTATGATATTAAATTTATATAAATTTAAATTTCATATTTTTTAAATATCTCAACAACCAAGTAAAACAGACAGAACTCCTTAGCTTCATATGAAAGCCCACAGCTAGATGAATAACATGCTGCTGACAGTATGCATGTAACTTGAGTGACTACTGAGATATTAAGTTGTTTACAAAATATTACAAATGTAATTGTTACTGTGTTTACTGTGACTTATAAAATTCTGTTTACAACCTAGAATCTAAAGAATACTACCACTATAAAAATAGTTTGTGCTGAAGAGTTTACCATTTATACTTCTTTCATAACCCCTATGGTTCCAGAGATATGAACATTTGCTAGAAATGTGAGGACATAATTTGATTATGTCAAAAGGCATAGGCTCCGCCCACTGGAAGTTACAGTGCAAACTTCCTGAGCTCCACTGGAGGGAATGAGTTAAACTACAAAAACTGAACTTCAGGGGTAATATGATAGTATCATTTCAATGCAACCTGATAGATAGACCTTTTCAAATTTACCACAGTAATTCATTTAGTGGCATTGCAACACTTAACAGAGAAATCTCCAAGGCTGAGCATTAGGCTCCCTACTCTTTCTTTGTCTCTCTCTCTCCATCAACGATCTTCCACAAGTAAACATTTGCATGTACACTGATAATGATTTTCTTATCATATCTACCAGCAAAAGACAAATTATACAGGCTAAATTAGAAAACACTTTCAACAACCTCTGTAGATGGTCTCTTGATAATTAACTTTTAATCAACCCCAATAAAACCAATGCAATGGTCTGTGGAGCTTCTCTCTTCTATTGAAAGACAATCAAGGCAACACTATTTCCAATGTTTTGGAACAAAAATGTCTTGAACTGACATTCAGTTCATCACTCTCCTTTACCAATCACACAGATAAAAGCACCAATACAGTTTTGGTGAAATTAAAAAAATCTGCTAAGAAATCACACACATTCTTTCACCTATTGCCCAGACTGTCACTGACAAAAAACATTCTACTTCCAAAACTTGAATCTGGTTTGCCTTTGCTGGCACATTCTTCTTACAATACTCAGACTTATAAATGGCACATAATAAATTCTTAAGCAGATCCTGTTGTGCATCTCTGCAACTTACTTAATGACACTAAGTGGCTATCAATAATGAATAGGTCCACCTTTCTTATCAGCACGAAACTTTTCAAAATATTAAGTTATGCATCAAAACTACACACTGAGAAGCTCCTAGAATGAAAACCTTTCTGCCACCGTCTATGATTCAGAACTGCTACTGGGTAAAAAGCATTCTCTATACTAGTGCCATTTGGAACCAGCAATCTACAGAAGTAAAATTTAATAGTTATTCCGCAGGATTTAATAAAATCCGTGTAGGCACAGTGTAGAGCCTACATGGACTGTTACTGTGTACGTGTACACGGTTCCCCCTTGGCAGCGCACCATGCCTATTAATGATGGCGTGTTGCTGAGGGAGAGCCAAGGAACACGGGTATTGAATCAGTGTAGGGACAGGTCTAGTGGTAACCAGGTTCGCAGATGGGTAGGAAACTCCTCAAACTGTCTGCCAGAGTCATGTTAATTTTTTTAATTATATTTTAATAAAAGAGCATGTTTGTGTGGCGCGGAGCACAGCAATATTAAACGGCACCCAGACAGCATCCAGACATCTAAAAATAGAAACCGAATGTATTTAATTATTGGTTTCTGTGTATTTTCCTAGTTTTATATGGTATTTAATTATTTATTTAAATGTATGTTTAACCATATCTGAGTGCTTTTGTATGGTACGGCGCAGTGCTCAGCACTGCTTATAGGTAGCTCATTGTTATATGTGAAGGTACACCTGATGTCTGAATATCCATGTAGCTTAATAGGGAGAGTCACGGCTCCATGTGTAGTAGGTCAAGGGTTTGAATACATGCAAGGTAAACAAGTATTTAATTTTAAAATACACATTGTGCAGATTACTTTACCATACAGCTTGTCTGCACTCTGCTAAGCTCTGCTGAGACCTGCTAAGCACCACATAAATATGATAACAGCTGCCAATGTTTATGCCCTGCTTGGCTGGTTTGCTCACTTCTAGGCTCTGCTAAGACTCCGGTACTGCCTGTTTTCACATGTCTGAGCTCAGATGTGCTGGTTTGCGTGGAGCTAAGTGATGCGGCACTTTTTTGAATGTTGCCCAATGATGTGTAAGGGCAGGAAAACAACCTATATTAAGCCCAATAGGTGGGAATACAGCAGAATCCATTGGTGTTCTGTCTCTGAAGGGTACTACAGATTGTGTTGGTGAAGATGCTCACTTTCAGGCACAGCATTGGGGTATTCTGGAGTCCAGGGTCATGGTTGAACTCCTGGTAAAAAGACATGAAGCACAGTCAACGAAAAAGCCAGCAAGTGTTGGTAATAACCATATAGAAAAATATTTATTAGCCAGAGGGAAGAAACCTCCCCTACTGGAATAATGCTATTATACAATATAAATAGCAAAAAAACTTGACACAAAAAAGGAATAAATTCCAACAGTGTTAAATTCAGACCGGTTTCGGCTCATATGAGCCTTCTTCAGTGAAATAAAAATAAAAAAACAGATTAACACAGTGCACAGATAAATATATGAATTGGTCCCACCCATGGACCAATCCAAACACAGAATTCACAATTGGTCATTAAGACCAGGTGCAAACAGAGCTCCAAGTTTGATAATCCATTTCTTCTCCTTGGAGCTAAGTAATTCCTGCCAAAACTGTTTGTCATTACATTTCCCTCTGATACAATCAATAGCCACAAATTTATATGAAGCAGATGCATGTTGCAAGCAATGTTTATATAAGGCATTGCTAGTGCGCTTCTTTTTAATGTCACTCAAATGCTCACAAATTCTGAAACGGAAAGCTCGAGAAGTCTTTCCAACATAGAAAGCAGAACAGACGCAGGTCACCAAATAGATGACCCACTCAGTATTGCAATTAGCCCAAAATCTTATATCAAAAACTTGTGAGGTATTTTTACTGGTAAATTCAAGAGTACGTGACACACGGATACAAAATGAGCAATGCCCACAAGGAATACATCCAACAATAGGTTTGCCTAGAATAGACCGCTGAGTAGGTTCTAAAGAGTCTACCCCCACTCTCTTATAATGGCTCAATTTTGAACCAATGGTTTGTCCCCTTTTGAATGAAAAAGAGCAATGTTCTGGCAACAAAGAGCAAAGCTTTAAGTCAGCTTTAAGAATGTTCCAATGTCTCTGTATGATATTTTTAAAGCCTTGTGTGTTACGTCCATATGTAGTTACAAGACGTAAGGGTTGTGACTGTTGGCCATTATTCTTATCCTTGTATGTTAGTAGATCATCCCTATTTAAGCTGGACACAAATCTTTTGGCAACATGTATCGAACCTGGACGATAACCCCTCTTGATGAATCTACAAATCAAATCATCTTGGGCATCAGTGAAGGATTGGCTGCTAGAACAGATTCTTCTGGCTCTAAGAAACTGAGATTTCGGTATATTATGGATGACATGTTGTGGGTGGAAGCTGGTGGCATGTAATATGGAATTGAATTCAGGGAATTTCCTAAACATCCTGGAGGATAAAGTATGATCCTGGTTCCTCGTAATTTCTACATCAAGAAATACTATCCTGGATTTGTGATAAGTCAATTTAAATTCAATCCCCCATATGTTGTTATTCAGATATTCAAGAAATTCCATGAGATACAGTTCATCAGCCTTCCACACCAACCAACAGTCATCCAAATACCGACGCCAAATATCCATCTCACACATATATATATTATGTGTTACTTCATAGATAATAATCTCCTCAATGTATGCCATAAACAGATCTGCATATATGGGTGCAAAAGATGCACCCATAGCAGTACCCTGCTTCTGCCAATAACAAGAATTCTGAAAATAGAAAACATTGCTGGACAGTACATATTCTGTAAGGCATACAAGGAAAGTATTAAATCCAGATGGATATAGACCTGATCTAGCCAGCCAATAATCCAACGCTTGTAAACCCGCCCAATGGGGAATGTTGGTATAAAGAGAGGTGATGTCCAGGGTACATAATAGCCAATGTGGTTGAAGTTGGGAATTATTGATAATGTCCAGAAATTGGGTGGTGTCTTGTATCCTAGCTCTAATTTGACTCAATAACGGTTTCAGATGTAGAGTCAAATATTCAGATAATGGTTCCGTGAGAGACCCATGTCCAGAGACTATTGGTCGCCCAGGTGGTTTAGTGGCATGTTTGTGAATCTTTGGCAAAAGATATATATACTGTCTTTTTGGTGACCCAACCAATAACTGCTCTTTCACTTCATCAGTAATGATGCCTTCATCCACAGCATTGGTTAAAAAATCATCAATCTGACTTTTAAAGTGGGGAGAAGGATCCACTAACATCTGCCTATAATACTGAGTATCACCTAATTGTCTCATGGCCTCACCATCATAAGCAATTTTATCCATTATCACCACCGCTCCTCCTTTATCAGCTGGAATAATGACCAAATTTTTATTACCAATCAACTCATCCAAACAACCCAATTCCTCAGTAGTCAAGTTGTTATAGGTGACTGGAAAGTCTTTAAGGTTACAATGTATGTCCCGTAGGACATTTTTTTGAAATACCCCTACCAGATGATTCATGGGTGGTATGAAAGTTGATTTTTTAAATCTAAATTTGCCAAATGTATCACAAGGGACATTGGAAACATTATCCTCCATATTGCTGGCAAAAAACACCTTCAAATTTAATGTACGACAGAAGTTGATGACATCCTGTGCAAGAGACTGCTCTGAGACAAAAAAACCCGGAACAAAATTGAGCCCTTTATTTAATAGTTTCAATTGTGCATGAGTTAAGTCATGAGATGAAATATTATGGACATTGGAATCCAAACTTATTGCTGTGTCATGATCTTCATTAACGTTTCCAAACTGTGTTTGGATTTTGTTTTTCCTATGCTTCCGCCCCCCTCGTCGGTATCTAAATTGAGAGGGTGTGTCAAATTATCCCTTTTGGACGTGGGTGGTCCCTCACATGAATGTGAGTCAGAATCACCTTCTGTATTGGAGGAATATTCTTCCCCGGATGTCCCACTAGATAGACCAGTTTTGGTCTTAAGAATAGACCTAGGCCTTTTTCTTTTGGGTGTGGATGCTTTTTTATCATATTTATAATCATCCCTAGGCAGTCTGAAAGATACATTCTTAGAATTATCAAAAGGTTTCCCCCTATCATAATCACCCACATCACGAAGAAATTTTTTAATTTTTCTATCTTTTAGGGTGATTTCCAATTTAGACAAATCTGTAGTGAGTTTCTTAACTTGTGTAGAGAAGGATTCACAAGCTTCAAACTTGTTCGTTTGTGAACTTAAGGCATCTAAATCCTTAATACCCTGTTGAACCTTACGCCCATAAAACTCGGCCAAAGCATCCACAAATTGGGATGAGGCTGACTGTTGGATTTGACCCCAATCCTGAATCAACTGGTCATCGATATCAGAGACCAAAGGCTGTATTTTAACCCTGAGACCCCGTGGGGTAATATGTTTTTGTTGGTATGCCTTAAACAAGCGTAAATGCCACACATTAGTCCTAACCATCTTCATATGCTTAGCCAATTTGTTGAAAAATATATCACATTGTGCGTCCACATCAGACCCAACCACATCTGTTGCAATAGATGAACCATGCTTGTCCAAACCAAACACAGATAAGTCATGCATGTCAGCTGATAAACCCTGTATAATGGGTGATAATGCCATGCTTGTGATAGATAAATTTACTTTCTCAAACCAAACCAGTTAAATTGTGCTTCAAAAATATTTGGTTTTACACATAGAACAAACACTACCATGAGCACATTACAAAACTAATGTGAATATAAACACACCAATAGTCCAATGTCTATATATAGACCACTGATTGAATCCAAAAAATATTATTAATCCAAAAAAATTTTTTGTGACCCAGAATCAGACCATTATACTTTCAACACCTTAAAATACATTATCTATAAATATCCTGGTGTATATGTATAAGTCTGATGGATCAATGACCATTCAAATATACCAATACTATAGACAGCCCAATCGACCCTCACAAAATACCCATGGTCAGAATGCTGTGTATTGGTCTCATTATTGATAGCACAAAGTGCCAATGGACTAGAACCCCATATACATAATGCAAAAAATGCCAAATGCAATATATAATGTACTCATAAATAGTATAGTGCAAAACCTGAGCCAACCCAAAAAACCAATCTATCAAACAGAAATAGATTTATCATTATTAGGGGCCCATTATAAGCTGAAATATATTCATTGAAGCACAACAAAACTGGCAACTGATATGTAAAACTATCAAAACAAACTAATATGTGGTCAAAATAAACCACATAGTGTTCTATCAACAAAGCATGAAACAATATCACACCCAAACAACAGGTGCCAACAAACACCTATATGAAAAACAAAATAATTACTAAATATAAAAAATAAGTATATAGCCAAACTTGGAACTCATATATTGCAACAGTGGACCATATGTAAAGCACAAAGCTCCAACTTTATATAAACCTTTCTTGTAAAAGATGTTAAACTAACACCAGTCAATATAAACTGTTCAAAAACCAACCTATACAGAACATATATAGAGAATTGGATAACATCCAGAAATTGGTTGTGACAAAAATGTGATCTATATCAACCAAATAAAAATGTCCCATCTACATAACCATTAGACAAAATATTATCCACAATAATATTATATCCAATCAAAAAAACATTCTCCACAGACCAGAAGATAGATTAATTTGCAAAAAAAGTTTTTAAACATATATTTACCAAACCCATGTTAATATAACCCAACAAATAATATAAACCCCCAAGTGTGATAAATGCAGCAAAATATTCATATACAAACAAAAAACATAGAACAAAGGATCAAACCTGTATGAAATTGCACTACCATCCGATCCCCCTTCCAACTAATCAAACAAATGTGCAATTTTTTCACAATACACATGAACCATGACCCTGCATCTAAACTGAAATAATGAAAAAACCTACCGACTATCCTACTGGCCAATAACACCCACCAACACCAGCTGATAGACCAGCTGGATATCCAATTGTCATATACTTGTATCATATATTCAATTAAATATAAAAAATGCAAAAATCGAACATATCACCAAAATGCAACAAAAACAAGTTGCAATAAGGCGCTCTGCCCTGAGATAATGAGAATATATAACAATCCTAAGATGCAAATCCTGGTACATGTAAAGTCCCACCATACAATAAGCAGCAGAAAAAATGTTTGTGAAAAATACAATTCAACACGAAACATGGAACATCCTGGTGTGGTAAAAATTATCGCATATTAAGTTTGGACAATAGAAAAACCAATCCAAACATCCAAACCTGCTCCTGACTAACAAATACATGTAGCGACATCCATTGAGAAACAGTAAATTACAATATAGCAAAGGCTGTGAAATGCTCAAATAAAACGAGCAATCACACATGAAACAGTGCATCCACTATGGATTATACATGAGACATGATGTTCGCGTTAACCGCGATACATAAATCCAGCCAAACAAACAAAAAATACAGGCTGAATCTCGTGTAATACAATAAATCAGTGAATCCACCCACCCTAAATTTTTAAGTTGAATAAACCTGTGGCCATACAGTGGCGCCGACCACATCCAACAAAAGGAGAAATAAAAATAGCATTTATCAACCACACCAGAAATATTTATGACTATAGTTCCAAGGGTTGAAAAAATACACCAAACATACAATGTTGGAAATGCAAATGCTTGTATAGTCCAGAACGAATATTTCAAAATAAGTCCAGAACGCCAAAAAAATGTAGAAGCCTTCCGATAAAGAAGTTAATCATGTCGTAAGTCCAAACAGGAAGTCAAATAACGTAAACGTAAACCTCCAAAACTCCTCAGGGTACGTCGACCGGCAGACACTGAACGAAACCCAAATGGGTTGTAGAAGCAGTCAAAAAAGACAAAAAATGACCATATCAGCATTGAACATAGCCCAAATATGCTGTAATGGCAGTCCTCAAAGAAAATGAATGACTGAGCACTATGTTGATCCGCAAAAGTCAAAAGTCCAAAAAATGAAATAGGAATTATATACCAACAGCGGTTCCCAGCAACTGTAAGAAGAACAATTCACCAAGTAGCAGATGCACGCGGAACCATTGCACGGCACAAAAAGATGAACCACAGTCAACGAAAAAGCCAGCAAGTGTTGGTAATAACCATATAGAAAAATATTTATTAGCCAGAGGGAAGAAACCTCCCCTACTGGAATAATGCTATTATACAATATAAATAGCAAAAAAACTTGACACAAAAAAGGAATAAATTCCAACAGTGTTAAATTCAGACCGGTTTCGGCTCATATGAGCCTTCTTCAGTGAAATAAAAATAAAAAAACAGATTAACACAGTGCACAGATAAATATATGAATTGGTCCCACCCATGGACCAATCCAAACACAGAATTCACAATTGGTCATTAAGACCAGGTGCAAACAGAGCTCCAAGTTTGATAATCCATTTCTTCTCCTTGGAGCTAAGTAATTCCTGCCAAAACTGTTTGTCATTACATTTCCCTCTGATACAATCAATAGCCACAAATTTATATGAAGCAGATGCATGTTGCAAGCAATGTTTATATAAGGCATTGCTAGTGCGCTTCTTTTTAATGTCACTCAAATGCTCACAAATGATATGAAGACCAGCTGCTGCAGGGAAGTTTCCAGGGCTCAGAGTGCAAGGCAAAGGACTGTGATCTGGTAGCAAGGGAACTCACCAGTGTTACTGGTATCTCCCATACAGGTGGGCAGCGTCATCAACATGATGACCTGAAACAGAGAAGGGGGGATCTCATGGACAAATGGGTCCAAGAAGCTCGGACAGGGAATGCCCCACAAGTAAGTAAGTAATTTAACCTCTGTTTCACCAATATCTAATCTGAATGTCTGCAAAACTGGTATGCATAATGGTGTGCTTCTCTCCCAACAGCTGCAGAGTAGAGGGCTAGCAATGTCGAGTCGCACGCGGGTTCCTGGCCAGGTTGCGCTGTGGGTGTGGTGAGTACAGATGTATTATACTAACTGTAGTGAAATAGCAAGAAAGGGTAAAGCATTAACTGCATGACAGTATATTCAATAAAGTCTGTAGTGCAATAAATGTGGAGTTAGAACTGCATTGTAAGCAATGAATAATGTCAACTGTTGTGCAATAAAAACACAAAACAATACCAGGAATTGCATTAAAGTATATGCAATAAAGTCTGTAGTGCAATAATTGTGGAATTACAGCTGTTTTGAAAGAAATAAACAATGCCAACTGTTCCGCAATAAAACATGACTCCATATCAATAACATCACAGAAAACAGTATACATCAGGATTGCCTTGTTGTACCAATTGCAGTAGAGCTGTAAGCATTCAGGTTGTAAGGTAAGGTGCTGCTGTCAAGTATATCACTGTAATAGCTGTAGAATGCAAATCTAATGGCTGCTAAGTGTATTGTTTAACATATATAGTACCGTTCAAGGCTGTCTCTAGGCCAGTATTGTTCACATAATGCTCTGTCATCCACAAACAGGTAAGCAAGGTATATGGTAGAGGTAGCACACTCCATGAGCAGATATTGTTTGTTGCCTTCACAGGTATTTCAACCCACTAACAATAATGTGTGTACTCCAGCATTGCTGGACTGATATATAGCATCCCTACTATCTGTGTTATTCCTTTATGTCATGCGTGTGTTCTAACATCACTGCAGTCTAGTATAACACAGTAGTAGTACTGCCAGGTCATATTTTTTTCCAGGTAAGCTCTAGGCAGATATCAGTCAGTCAGTAATAACCAGTGACTCAGTAGCTCAGTTTGTTAAATGTTCTGTATATAGTACATTTTGCCACACACAGACCAGGGTTCAAATCCATTGGCAGGTAGCACTAAATATTACAGTAGCAGTCATGTAATGCTCACAAAGTCTCTCTCCACAGGAACTATAGGTAAATGGATGAGGTAGCCCATATTATGAGCAGAGAAATGTGTATTTAGATTTCCCAGACTGTTACAATCATTAGCAAGAATGTGAAAACTCAGCAATGTGCAATGAGAAATAACGTGTAATCCCGGTATGGCTGTATGCCTGGAGTGTCTGTTAAAAGATGCTTCAGATGCAGTCACTGCTCTTCAGTTTTCGGTTCTACTTCCATGCCTGCCAACCAAGGCATGCCTGCTGTTTAGTGTGTGTACTGTACACATGCATGTCTCTCAAGTGTCATGATTTCATATTATGCAATTAATAGTGCGTAATCTGCCTGTTACAGGAATACTATGGCTATGAGTACCTAGATTGCACATAATCACCATTTCAGCCCACAGAACATCATGGTAGTTATATAGGTCCACCTGATGTGCAAGTGCTCTGTGTAGGTGTGTAACCACAGATGTTACTGTTTGGCCCATAGTGTCCCATGCATATAGCTTGAGAGGTATGTACATGCTACATCAGCTACAGCAGACTTGTACTCACTGGAAACTAAAAAAATACAGACCCGTAGAGTAGATAGTAGTACTGTTGTCAAGGAAGTAAGCATCACTGTTATTAACAGACTACTTTTCTCTCTCCCCACACCCCTTATCTTCATTTATTTATTACTGTTATTCATTGATTATGGCTTACTATTAAATATGTTGTTACAACTTTTTTGGGGCATGTGTTACTGTTACTTATTATAATGGATGCATATTAACATATATTGTTACATTACTTATTTTGTTGGCCTTCTGCTGCAACTGTTACTGGCATGCTGTTATACTGACTGTTCTGTTATTGATTGTTGTGTTTCACATAATTTGCATTGATATGTAATTCCATTATTTCCAATGTTTTGCCATGCTATTACTAACAATGTTTTGTGAATAACTAACCTACACTTATTGCTATACCTCCATTGCCACAGCACATTGGGGTAGGCCAGTTCCCGGTGATCCATGCCTCAACTGGCTATAGCACCGGGTCCTAGCACATCTGGGACCCAGGCTGGTGGTGCCCCCTCCACTGTCTCTGCATCACCTGTGACATGGGGTGGAACCGCCTTAGGGGATGGGGCCCAGCCTCCCCCTGGGAGTGGTGGCAGAGGGGCTGCAGTCACCCAGGATCAACTGCAGGTCATGGTGCACAGGACTGTTCATTGGAGCTATGAACACTGCCTGTGCCAGACTGAGAGCATACTGGCTGACCTGGTGGGAAGGCTCTCACTGGCGCCCAGCCTCCAGCACAGCCACCCTCAGGGCACTGAAGGAGCAGTAGCAATTGTCCCATGGGTGGGGACGTGAATCATGATGTTGCCATCTGGAGGTGAGTATGACTTTGTTCCACAATACCCTTCCCATTCAAGGTGTTTACCCCCCTCATATGTCACCCCTGTCTACTCTCTTGTTTGTCTGCAAACACATCCACTCTTACCCAACTTACCTCCCCACATGTACCTATGTCCCTTCCCCTACATTCCACTCTCACCTTAAAAAAAATGGGCACATGTCCCAAAAAAATATCTCCACATGCATAGCTCTCCATTTCACACACATGTCCACTGGACATCACTAATCTGGTCTAGTTAGCTTTACAACACAGTTATGTTGTCCTCGCCTCTCTCCCTGGGGTTTGAGTGTCCAAATTCATTTACAAAATGTACAGCTGTTGCTGTACAAGATATGGATAACTATGGGTCTTTCCTACACTCTTCCTGCACATCCCGAACTGGCTTTCACTATGTTTTTCACCCTGCTTGCCCCATTTCACCACTTTCCTATCACCCCCTTTTTCTTTTCTTTATATGTTTTTAGAGGAGATTTGCACGGAACTAAGTGAAGTGGAGGGGCTTTGCTTAGCTATGCTTAAATTAACTTTAATTATTAAATGTGTTTATTACATTGTCTGACACATGTACAAAATGAACTCTTCTGCCAAGTTTCGAATCCAGGCCCCTCTCACCTACAGCCCACTGCATTAACCCACCAGGCCACACAGATCTGATGTAAAATCGGTGTTTCCAGCAAAACATTCTGATTGGCACTTGGGCATGTAACTGAAATAAACACTAATGGGAAAAATGGGAGTATACCTTGGACTCTGGTGCAATAATACACCAGTAGACAGCCAAAGACATAATAATAGATGTAAGGGAGGCCTGAGATAGCAGGTATATGTGCCCTTTTATCAGCAACTTCTGAAAAGACACCTGCTATGGGAGAAATGGCAAAGTACATGTACAACTGGGACCCTGGTGCAGAAATACAGCCATATAAAGCCATGCACATACTGATGGATGTAGAAATGTTTCCACAGCCTGTGTATGTGCGCATATATCTTGCAAATATACATGCTTTTGCAGTAACTTAGTGGCGCTGTCTTAAATGCCTTGCATGCAGTACATTTTGCCACAGATAGTCCTGGGTTCAAATCCAGTTTTGTCTAGCAGTTCAATTACATTATTGTGAAGACAGCAAGTAATGACTGAGTAATCCACACAGGTTACTGCTAGTTACTGAACTGCTACCCACTTTTGCAAGTCAGAGGCCTGCAGGTAGGGACACACTACACATTACTCTGTTATTGGCACTGCTGCATAACAGAAATACATTAATCATATGCCTCGAATGGACTGTGCAGGGTACCCTTACCCTGGCTCTGCAGTAACGACAAGGCTGCCACAGCTGCCACAGTTACAGATGCAGCTTGCTGTCCTCAAATGTGTCCACATTCACGACTATGTGCACTAGGCTGCCGCAGCAGCTGCAGCCTGTAGCATAACACAGCTGTATGTAAAGGTAGCTGCTACAGACCTACTATACCTCCCACCCCCTAGAACAAGCAATCTGGACACAGCCAGATGTAATGAGGTGAGCTAAGGCCCACTGATAGGGCTAAGAGTAACGTTGTGCCCAAAGATAGTAGGTTGATAAATTAACAGTTATTGCATTAGCATGCATATTCTAATGGGTATGAAGTCTGACACTCGTGTGTCTCTTTCCTTACTGACCTCAACCCACAATGTTTGCCAATGACCTGCCAGATGACCACTATGTCATGGGACTCTGACCACACATATGAGGTGAAACTGTGGACATGCACCATAAATCTATACAGTTGACAGTTATGGTACCTACCCTCTGTAATGCTGTACTCTCCACACCTCAGTGCTGTCCATCTTAACAACTAAGTAAGGGGCCCAGGTCTACATGAAGGCCTTATATATTGCACTGTGGTGGCATGCCATTGGCCAATGATAGTGCAATTCAGCTGTTTTGGCTGCAATTAGCAAATCTCAGCCACAAACTGGTGCAGAGGAAATTACCTACCAATGAGCAGTACCTTAAAAAGGCAAGCAGCTGCTTATGGGGAACAGCTCTGTATGAGACTTCACTCACACAGAGGGCAGATTTCAAAAAATATACCAGAAGCAAAGTTCAAAAAAGGAGGAGTATTGCACACCAACAGGTATGTAATAGATTTCTCCATATAACAGAATGTGGGTGGGAGGATGGAGCTATGGGGAATAGACATTACATTAGTAAGCCTGTCTTAGATCTATGGTAATGACAAGTCAGTGATACTCTGCTGTCCTATACCTACAGACATGCCTCTCAACTGTCCCTGATTTTTAATCACATCTCAGCTATGTCCCTGTCAATCCCTCCTACAGCGGTTGGCTGTTGTAGGAAAGGTAGTGGATTACACATATTACATAGTGACAATGTGTAAGGGTGTAGACTCCTGTAACGTCAAACGATGTACTTTAATTCAGCCCCCTCATTCAATCACTGCCTCACATACATAGTTCTAACATTGTAAAAGTGTCCCTGAATCTCCCTTATGTACTCTGGCTAAGTCCCTGTGTCTGTTGACATATGTTCCTGTTCGGTTGACGGCTATGCCTAACATAGCTGTCAACCTCTTACAGCTTGAAACCAGGACAAAGCCATAATTTATGGGGGGACAAAGGCCCAAACTCAGCAACAGTTTTTAAATATTTGTCTGAGATCCACAACTTTTGTGAAAACGACCAAAAGTATAATGAAAACAGCCTGACAGTCTGCTAATATCTGTATAGTTGAGAGGTATGATGCATACAGGGAACATATACTGCAACATATTTGCATTGTTTTCTGTCATTGTGCACACTGGTTTTGCTGGACAGTCCCCATACAGTTGTAATAGCACACTGTTAATTGTCTGGTAGTGGCCATATGACATATTAGTGAAAGTTTGCCCGTAAAGGACACATCACAGTATATTGCACTGCTGGGTGTTGGAACATGCAACAGAATCTGTCACTGCACATAGGGATATACCCCAGTATTGCTACTACCTGGATGGTATCCACACACGTAGAGTGTTGCCAGACTGTGGGGTATGACTTGTGAGGGAGCAGTGGATGGTGCAGGCCATTATATTTGTGCTGGATCTGTACATACTGGATGTCCATGTATCCTGTCTGTAATGTGTTCTCCTTTTGTTGTCTTTTAGGGATCATATACCACCAAAGACATGCCCCCTTCTCAGAGGTGGAGAATAACATGATACTCAATGGACTCAGACAGCACCATCATATATTGCTGTCCAGGGGGAGGCATAATCGGGAACAGTGAACAGCATTGTGGGCAGACCTTCTGCAGGATGTCAATCAGGTTGGTCGACAGGACAGGACCTATAAGTAGGTCCGACACCGGGCCACAGACATGCTGAATGCTGCACAATTAAGGGCAGCTGATGTTGCCAGGGATAGTGCCACTAACGGTGGAGGGCCTGTGACAGAACATCCACTCACATCAACAGAGGAATTCCTGGAGAACCTAGGAGCACACAACAGCTCTCAGGCATCCATCACAACATACATCGTGGAGGTGAATGCCACAGTGTCCACTGCAGAGGAGCATCCCGATAAGCAAACTGCGTTCACCAGTGTAATATTGTATCAGTCATTGTGGCAGGCTGTACATACCTGTACATGGGTGTTGGGTCTATCTGCATTGGGGGGGGGGGGTTAGGGTTTACGCACAGCTGTACACACATACTCATATGGTCAGCAATACAGCCAGTATCACAGTAGCCACTGTACATGTTGATATATGCACATATTACCTTGTAGTGCTGGAACATTTGATGATGCTGACAATGCCTCTTGCTAACCTTTTCATAGGTCTGTTAGGACTGGCTCAAGTCCATGGTCCTGTACTTGGTATGTGTGATGCAGGTTTTGTACGGATCATACATACCCTATATGAAAGTTAAAGGCTGCCATTTTGCCCTATGTACAAATGTTGTGTTTGGCCAGTGTAGAATATTTGTATGTTCCATTCTGGAACAGATAATTACGGTTCTTAGACTGGTTAGTTACAGTTGTGTATCTGAACGACCATCAACATGTCTGCACTTATAGTTATGTGTGGCTACACAGCCTGGTACACATGAGGCAACTCCAAGATGCCTGCTCAAACACAAAAGGGAGATGCTACATACCAGAGGCAGTGAGACTAGTACTGGCTTATCATTCTCAAGATAGGTGTACTGGGTTTATGTGTAGGTCTATCACATATTGTGTCATATTTCATACCTTACAGGCAGATTGTTCTGGCAACTTTACCTGGATGTGGCTGATGTGCATGTTATAAAGGGCTTGACTTGTCTGTGTATGCTGGTGTGAGGTTGTCTCTTGTGCATGGGAGTAGAGATGAGATGATGTGTGACTGGTAATGCAGTTGTGGATAAGTGCAGGTAGTATTATATTGCTTTTGTCTTGGTTTTCACAGGGGACCGAAGGGGGAGGGTGGAGTCTCACCCTCACAACATGATGTCAGTGTCTCCTCAGACTCTGATGATGATGGTGGCCATAGTGAGGCACAGGTGAGGTTGTCGAGGGCTGAATCTGTCCCAGAGGTTGACATGCCTCTTCTGCTCCCATTGTCACTGCACACAGACTACACATACCCAGTCCCCAGAGGCCACAGATATTGGACAGTCAGTGGGTGGCGATATTGAACAGGACAGTGTGGCAACTACGGCATCAATGAGTGCAGACACTGGCCATATCCAAACAGTTGGTGAGGTCTCAGGTGGATTGACAGGTGTGCTCGTAGGAAGACTGCTGTCCATCCACCACTTGTTCCAGGTGTCACATCAATGGTCACTCTGTGCATGTTTTGGGCTGTCATGGAGGCACAGGCATGTTTTGAATGCAACAGATGGATACTTAGGGTTATGGACACAGCACAGTCTGACATCTGTGACTGCCTCCACCGCATTAGGGACACCCTGGAATGGTTCACTGATGCAGTGGACAGACAGTGGGCTGAGACAGTGTCTGTCTTGGACCTTACACTGTCTGTGCTGGAATATCTGGTTGGAGTTGGGCGTCAGACAAGTGGATGTAAGGCAGCAACACCATCTTCTGAGAGTCCACATGGCCATGCACAGCCACGCTCCTGTAGTGGCAGTACCTCCAGCGTTACACAGGGAAGTGTGCTGTCCACACCATGACTTGGCAGGCCATGGACATGTGGTCCTGGTTGGTCCCGTTACTCCTGGCACAGCCAGTTCCCATGTTTGTGGCTGGAGACGGTGAACTGTCCACTCTACCATGTAAGGTCCACAGCTGTCAAACATACACATGTGTAGGGCTAGCACTGGGACTGACTGTGTACACGCACACACTCAAACACCACTTTCACATGAGGGTCACCTACAGACACACACGACACCGTTCCATAGCCCATCTAACCCACACCACGCCAGACTCACACACATGCTGTCAAATGTTTGTTACAGCCTAGGCCTCCACCATCCCCACACCACACCCTGGCATGGGATGATCACTGTGCCACACCTCTGTCATCCGTGCCATCGATGCAGGGCAATGCTACTATGTTGTAAACAAAATAACTAAAATAAATTATAAATCAAAACAACAACAAAACCAGGACACCAATTTATTAAAATAAAACACAACCAAAACACTCTAGCATCTCGGCTCTAAAAAAGGCTTCATGTGTCATGACTACATTGCACACTTTGTGTATTTTTAGTGAATGAAGTTGGACTGGTGGTAGTGTTACAGAATGACAGTTGTGTCATGGACCTGTGTATGTTTCTCTTCCAGGAGTCTGAGGGAATACACTATGGACACATTGCTGTAATACAGTGGCACATGATGGCATGGGAGCACAGAAGAAATGTGACATCAGCAAGGTACAACAGCATACATGCATTGCATCCTAGATGCATATGTGGTGAACAGCCTATTAGGGACAATGGGGGCAGTCAGCATATTCATGCATTCATAGTCTGTGGTAAGGTCTGCTACCCTGGGCACATGTCACCTGTTTTATCTGAACATACAAATCTAGAAGGTGTGGGGATACCATTAACACATCTACAAATAGCCTGTGTCTGGGTCAGACAGGTGGTGGACATTGGTTACCATAATGTATAATAGGGCAGTTTAGGGGCAGCAGCTAGTCACAGGCCCAAAAAGTGCATAACTATTGCACATGGATAGCCTATAAGGCCATGTCTATAGTGCTCCACAGGGATATATTTACACACACACACACACACTCACACACACACACACACACACACACACACACACACTTGGCTGATGCGGGATTAGAACCCCTAGCTATTTACTATTATACACTATAGCTCACAGTCCTTATCACATGCACCACAGAGTTTATCTGATATTAGAGTGTCAGCCAGTGCTCTTAAGGTGACAACATTAGCAGGTCTTGTAGAGGGGGGCAATGTAGAGGCCAGCAGCTAGTCATAGGGCCATAAACAAATGCATAACCATTGCACAGGGATAGCCCATACATGCTGTCCCTAGTGCTGTATGGGGATTTATTTACAAAAACACACACACACACAAAAAGAGTTGGCAGATGTGAGATTAGAACCCCTATCTACTATTACATACTATAGCTCGCAGTACTTATCGCATGCTCCATAGAGTTTATCTGATATTAGAGTGTCAGCCAGTTGTCTTAAGGTGGATGACATCAGCAGGCCTTGTAGAGGGGGGCAATGTGGAGGCCAGCAGCTAGTAACAGGGCTATAAAATGCATACCCATTGCACAGAGATAGTCCATACAGGCTGTCCCTGATGCTGCATGGGGATATATTTACAAACACACACACACACACACACACTTGGCTGATGTGGGATTAGAACCCCTACCTATCAACTATTACACACTAAAGCTTGCAGTACTTATCACATGCACCACGGAGTACATCTGTTGTATATGTGATTGCAGGCACAGTACTTTTGGAGTAAGCAAGGTAGCCTTGTGTTAGAAAGCATGTGTGGCCTCCAGAGTGATATTGCTTGGTACTGTTCTTGTATCTAGTGTCCGAGGAGTGGGGTATCTGTCACTATCCCTGCTATGTGTGTACAGTTAGCAGTATGGCCATGTGTAACTGGTTGCAGTTAGATAGGCACACATGTGGCCAGGAACAAGATGTCCTGCCCATGGCATGCACTGAGCCATTGTACAGTACCTGCTCATCTGTGTCTGTCTACAAGGTGACATTATTCAAGCACAGGGGTCTGTAGGTGAGTGGATTATGTACTGTTGCAGCCTTGGTTTGATTCCTTTGGGCAATGGTTTTGATGTGCGAGTGCAGATAACTTCAGCATTCCAAGGGTATGTGGGGAAATCCATACATCCCCACACTTATATATATATATATGTATGTATGGGTCTACTTCAGTACAGTAGACCGAAATACCACTTACCCAAATCCCAGACAACCGAGAAGACAGCATGAGTGTCCCAGAACACAGACTTAACACATGTAAATGCTTTGCCATCCTTAAAAACAAACAAAACCAAATGAACGCAAACCCACCGAAGGCCCCACACCCCCTAACTAAATATACCAACTCTGAGATCACACTACTGCAGGGTAAGGGGCAAAGTTTGACAGGATGGCCAAGCATTTACTTACCTGGAGTGGTGAGTCAGTGTTCTGGGACTTCGGTGTTCTCGTGCTGTCAGCCTTTTCATCTCAGTTATCTGAATTTCAGGTAAGTGGTATTCCGGTCTACTGACGTAGTCCCATATATATATATATATATATATATATATATATACAGGGATGTCTCTATAAATGTTCTTGTGTGTGTATGTTATGTATATGCCATCTGTAGATATATGTCAAAATTCACTGTACTATATGTAACTATATAAATATATCAGTATTATATGTATATGGGCTACATACTGATTGATACCATAGGCACGCAGGAGGGGGATAGGCTCAGACAGATATGTAAAGGAAGCTGTCTGTGTTTAGAGATGTATTACCACACAGCAGGTCTTTGTGAAGAAGAGGCAACAGAACTGCACTCAAGTTAGCTAAGTGTAGGAGCATGCCCAGTGGGACTGTCAGTACTTACAAGGTGACTTCAGGCCAGAACTACCTGAACTCCAGGCAGGGATTTTGTGTGCTACAGACATTGGCTGCCGCACCTTTTTCCACAGTACAGCACTTCCCTGACATTGTCCACAGCATTCTCAGGCTGTGTGGTGTAATTAATATGCGACTGGGGTACATGATGTAACACCTCCAACAGGGTGACAGTCTGCATACCTCTCACTATACCTCTCAATGTCTTACAGCAAGAAATCTGAACAAAGCCATTAGTAAAGGTGGGACAAAGGCCCAGACATAGGGACAATTGTTTCATACTGCACTTACAAACTTAGAAAGGTGACAGAAAAAGAAGCTATGTCTTACCATAATGTTCTATCTGTGTTGTTGATCTTCATTCATTCATTATTGCTGGGTTATAGGTTCCATCCTCGGAACCGAGCTGGCCATATATCAAGCTCACGTCAGCCAAAAACACTCGAGCCAAGGTCCTACCCAGAATGCTCTGCTCCCTGTTACCTCAGATCGAGTTTGCAAGTTGATAGACAAAACTAGAGGCTACCTCTGATCATAACATACCTACAATAAAGGAGTATATGAGATCAATTAGAAACTTCCAGAGGGGGATGGAGCGTGGGGAGTAATGAATGAATGAAGATCAACAACACAGATGGAACCTTATGGTAAGACATAACTTCTTTATCTGATGTTGTAAATCTTCGTTCATTCTTTACTGATGGGACAGACTCCCCTGCTACCTGTATCCCTGGGTGGCCCTCATGGAAGGACAGTCTTGAGCATCATGGAGCCAAACAAAGCTCTACCTCTGGAGGCCAAATCCAATTTGTAATGAAGAATAAGGGTATGAGATTTGGCCCAAGTTGCAACTAAGCAGATATCATTGAGGAAGCCTTAGCAATGAAAAACTGATAAAGTTGTCATAGACCTTGTAGAATGTACTTTCACTCTGTGAGGCAAGGTGACATTGTTCTTGTTGTAGATAAAGGTAATGCAATTTCTCAACCACAAAGCCAATGTAACTTTTGAGACAGGATGACCTAGTCTTGGTCCAGAAATAACCAGTAATAGTTCATCTGATTTACGGGTAGATTTTGTTCTTTCCAGATAGAATCATATTTGCCTATGACCATCCAAGGAGTGCAGGCAATACTCTCCCCTGTTAGAGTGGTTAGGAAAAAATACTGGAAGGTCAATAGACTGGTTGATAGACCGCTCTGACACCACTTTTGGCAAAAAGGAGGAATTAGTTCGCAGTGATACCTTATCCTTATGGAAGATAAAATAGGGAGGTTTGATGCATACAGCTTAAAGTTCTGACAAGCGTCTGGCTAATGTGACTGCAATTAGAAACAAAGTTTTCCACAAGAGATATTTTAAATCACATGAAGTAGCAGGTTCAAAGGGGGGAGCTGTCAGGGCTTGCAGGACCATGGCCAAATCCCAAGGTTGTACTGGTTCTCTAAAGGGAGGTTTTAGGTGGAGAACCCTCTTCAAGAAAGTTTTACAGTCTATGTGACATGAGCGAAGAATCCTGAAAACCAATGTGGAAATTCGAAATGGCAGCTAAATGCACACGAATAGTAGAGGCAGACACCCCAGAGTGGAAAAGGTGTGATAAGCAATCCAAAACCATCAAAACTGGGGCTGACAAGCAGTCTAACTGTTTATTTGCTGCCCATAGAGAAAACCTTTTCCATTTATTGAGACAGTTTAGTCTAGTGGATGATTTATGAGATGCAATAAAAATATTGCATACCGGGGACGAGAGGTTTTCCTGCCTGGCAATCATTGGAAGTGGAGAAACCAAGCTGTCAGCTTCAGGGTTGGTAGATTGGGGTGAGTCAAACCCTGCAGATGGAAGATCAATGTTGGGCTTGGACTGACGATCCACTGTTGATCTAGCTGGTGAGCCAGAAGAAGGGGAACCAGAATTGTCAACGCCAATATGGAGCAATGAGGATCACTTTGCTTTTCAGCTGCTGAGCTTTCTTCAGAAATTGGGAGATGGGGGGGAGAGGAGGAGATGAGGGGGAGAGGAGGATAAACATAAAGTAGACCCAAGGGCCAAGCGTGGAATAGAGCGTCTCTCAGTGACTGTCCCGAGGAGGGATCAGGGCAAAATAGCTGCTGCACTTAAAGTTGGCTGGGGATGCAAACAGATCACAGCAAGGCTGGCCCCAGTGGTTGAAGATTTTTGCCGCTATCACAGGATTGAGGGACCACTCGTGAGGTTGTAGAATGCACCTGCTCAATTTGTCCACTATCACCTTGGCGCTCCCCGGAATGTGTGTTGCAATTAGAAAGCAGTTGGAAGCTATCGCTCATTGCCATATTCTCAAGGCCTCTCGGCATAATGGATACAATCTGGTGCCCCCTTGCTTGTTGATGTACCAGACCACTGACATGTTGTCTGACTGGATCGCAATAGTCCCTGTCGGAAGGATGGAATGAAATGCTTGCAAGCTAGTAGCATCGCCCTCAGTTCCAGGACACTGATATGCAAAAGTGTTCTGACCAGGTGCCTTGGACCGAGTTTCCCTGATATAGCCCCCCCACCCCATCAGGGAGGCGTCCATGGTCACCGTGGCTTTTGGCTGATGGGGGCTGAAGGGGTGAGACCACTGTTGGGGATTTCGAGACATCCACCAGAGTAAATCTTGCTTGCATCTCTGAGTTACACTTATCTGAAAAGACAAAGGATGTTGTAGAGGGTGCCACTGAGTGAGAAGTACCACTGAAGGAGCCTCATGTGGAATTTGGCTAGAGGAACAATGGTGATCGATGCTGCCACTGACCCCAAGAGTTGGGGTATAGATCGAGCGGGAGATTTGTGATGACAGAGCAGTGGATGAACCTGTTGCCTATTCTTTGAAGCCTGTGGTCCAGAAGAGATGCTATGCAATTTCTGTGTCCAACAGTACCCCAATGAATTCCAAAGACTGGGCTGGGATCGTGTTGGACTTCTCCCAGTTTATAGTAATTCCCAAGCGTTGTGCTGTGAGGAGAGTGTAGTGCAGGGCTTCTTCCATTAGATGCTTGGTGGAGGCGGTGAGGAGCCATTCATCTAGATATGGAAATGCCTGGAATCCTTGAAGTTGCAAGTGAGTGATAACCACTGCCATGCATTTGGTGAACACTCTAGGGGCTGTAGAGAGACAGAAGGGCAGTGCTCGAAATTGGTAGTGACTGGCTCCTATGTGGAAGCGGGGGTATCTTCTTGAGCATTTGTCCATTTTTATGTGGTAATACGCTACTTGAAGATATACAGAGCACATCCAATCGTCTTCTTACAGAAGAGGAAGGATAGACTGAACCATGACCATCTGGAATTTCTCTGTTTTTACAAATTTGTTCAATGTGCTGAGATCCAGAATTGGTCTCCAGTCCCCTGTCTTCTTTTTTGTCACTAAAAAGAACCTTGAGTAAAAAACGGATCCCATCTGGTCTGGGGGAACCGTTTAGATGACTCTTTTGTAGCAGCTTTTGGAGTTTGTGTGCTGCTGCTTCCCTCTGACTGGGCGGAATGTCAGGTAATACTCTGGATGAGGTTGGACAAAAATGGAAGGGGATGCGACAGCCTCTGGATATTAACCGTTGTACCCAAGAGTCGGTGGTTATGTTTCGTCAGGCAGCGGGGTACAAGGAAAAATGACCCCGACCGCTTCCAGAGGTGAGCAGTCGGGCAATGCTTCAGAAGCATTGATAAGGTTGGCCAGAGAAAGAATCTCTGGAACATCAGTTTTGTGGACCTCCTCTGCCCCGAAAGGGGAGTCTTCCATTGGATTTTTCCCCTCTGCCTCTAGAGGAGAACTCAGCACGTGCATCAAAGAAAGAGCCCTGTGATTTCCTGTGCCACATCTTCCCGCTCCTCTGATTTCTGGAGTACAATCGTTGAGGAGTGAAGTGTCTGACACCAATGGCAGATAGGGTCTTGCCATCTTGTTCGCACCTTGCCAGCATATCTTTAATTTTAAGGCCAAACAAAGAAGCGGCCTTGATGGGGGCGTTCATGAAGGAAGCCTTAAAGGATCCATAAAGTCGCAAAGGAGCATCCAGGCATGTTGTCTGGTGACTATACTTACGCCTGTCTCTCTAGCCGCTCCTTCCTTTGTGTGAAAAATAAGACGCATGGAAGAATTGGAAATGGACTCTAGGGTGGCTATCTGAGAAGCTATGTTGTCATGGACCTCATCAGAAACAGCTCCTGCCAAGGTTTCAGAGAGTTGGTTGATAAGATCCCTCTGGAGCCTCGTAAAGTGTGCCAAATAGTTCAAAGACCTTACAGAGAAGGTCAATGAAGCAAACACATGCTTCCCTAGTCTGTCTATCGCCCGGGACTTCTTGTTAGGCGGATGGACAGTTTGGCTCTCCTCTGTCAAGTCTTCCTTAGTTGCAGCCGCCGCCACCATGGCATCTACTGGAAGATCATGTGACCAATGGAGATGCTCAGCTGGGGGGATAAGATTTTATCAAGCCTCCGTGCTATTGCTTCCAGGGTGTCAGGAGCATTCCATGCACACTGGACGATGAGTTGGACAAGCTCATCGGCCGGCGGGGTAATCCAGGAGTTAGGGGGCTGGACACGAAAGCCCTGCAGGAATATGGATTCCCCTGAGGAAGGATAAGAGGACTTCCAGTCACCTCTCTGTCTAAGGATCTCAAGAATGTCATCAAAGGACACCTCATCAGAGGGTGACTGTGGGGATCCTTCCCCGTCATCAAAGTCTGCATCTTCGGTCAAGGACTCTTCAGTGGAGTCCATGTGCTTCCTCTTGCATGAAGCTTTGTAGGGTACCTCCTCAGTAGGAGGTTGTGGGGAAGACTGCAAAGAGGGGGTCTCCTGAGGAGGAGAAACTTTAGGCCCTTGTGCCCGGTGTCCAGCGGTTGTGGCTTGTGAGAGTTGCGGCATAGAGGGGGGAGAGGACTCCGACATGTGGGGTTTCCCAGCAGAGGCAAGTGCCTTCTCCATGGCCTGGAAGGTCAACTCACCCAAGGGGGGATGGGAGCCCGGAACCGAGCACAACAACCTCAGAACTGGGATCACACCCACCCCAACCCCCAGACCAGGAGTCTCAAGAGAACTGTGAAGCGTGAGAGAGGGAGGATTCCTGGAGGGTGCCACAGAAAAAAATCAGCATGGAACCAAGAATGCCCTCCCCCACAGCACAGCCACTGGCCTGAGAAGAGCCCGATGCCCAGTGCACTGGGGGCCACAAGGACGACTTTGGTTCCAAAGTGAGATCCATTATTGGGGTTGGAGAGAGGGAAGCTTCTGTCGGAGTAATGGGCTTTGATACTTGGGTGGAAGTCGAAGGAGGAGTGTATGTTGGAGTTTGAGGAGATATACGTTCACCTGAAGGAAGGAATGTGGATTTCAACGGTTGAGAGAGACCTCTGGCTACAAGCAACTGGTCAACAAGCCACAACACATCTTGCTCAGAGAGGCTCCTGGTCGACCTCCTAGAGAAACCTGAGAGCGATTCTGGCCTTTCTAGAAAAGGACTATATTGGCTACCAACGAATGGATCCAAGGAAGGACAGTACTTGGTCCATGCTAATTCGAGAGGTACAGAGTCTGGAACCGAGGATGTCTGCACTGCAGAGAATGGTGTCAAAGTAGTTTGTGCCGAGGACATCAGCACCATAGAAGACGAAGGTGTCTGCACCGTAAAAGCAAGTGTCTGCACCAATGGGTACAGTGCTGTTGAGGAAAGTCTCTGCACCGGTAACATTACCGATGCCAAAAAAGGCTGCACAGAAGAACATGTCAGTGCCGAAAGTGTCTGCACTGTGGAGTACAGTAATGTCATTCTTGGAGCCGAAGGGGATTGTACCAACGGTGCCAAAAGGGACTGTACCTGCATGGACGGTGCCGGTAAGGGCTGCAACGGAACTGTCAGAGTCGTAATTGTCTGCACCAGAAACTCTGGTGCTGTTGTCGATAAGGAGGACATGGCTGGAGCAGGAATCAACTGGGGCGGTGCTGAGCCTGGAGCCGAAAGGGTCACAGGTGGCAGCACCGAAGTAGTAGTCATTTTCACCTTCTTATGAGTCGACTCCCTACGATCTCCAGAGGGAGATGAAGTGAGCGACCTCGATGAGGAAGAATGCCTCTTACAGGGTTTAGCAGGAGGGGGTGAGCCCTCTGACCCAGAAATAGCCTCAGAGAAAGGAGATTTGAAAAGACCTTTCAGGATTAATTTGGTCTTTCTCTCGTTAAGAGTCCTGGTTGAAAAATTTCTACAAATCCCACACGGGGATCCACAGTAAGGTGGGAGATATTCAAACAATAGACACATATGTCATGGCCATCGGAAAGCAGTAACTTATGGCCGCAATCCTTACACTGTTTAAAACCAACACTACTTTTCTTATCCGACATAATGATGTGGAGAAGAAAAACAACACCAAAAAGAAGAGGAAAGGCTACCCAAAAGGGTAAGAAGAGAGAACGAAGAAGGATTACCAACGATGGTAATGAAGAATTACCTCAAAGGTAAGAAAAGGGTAATAAAGAGAAATAGACTAAAGGGAGAGAGTCTTAAGGATAGGATAAACTAGGAGAATAATACAAGAAACTGAAAAACTTTAAAGTAGAAACGATATATAAACTTTAAAAAAATTATACACTTAGCTGAAGAGAGTGGCTTGACACGGCTGTACAGCAATGCGGCAAACAAGATCTGAGGTAACAGGGAGCAGAGCATTCTGGGTAGGACCTTGGCTCGAGAGTGTTTGGCCGATGCCAGCTTGATATATGGCCGGCTCGGTTACGAGGACGGAACTGATAACCCATCAGTAAGGAATGAACGAAGATTAACAACATCAGACTAACAGGTTTTGCTTTAACAAGAATTTTCTGAAGGGTATGATGTCTGACACTCAAAATGCCTGCCATTATTTTTAACTTCATTCTGTAATGATTTGCCACTAATTTGCCAGAAAACCACAATCTTATGAACAATGGACCAAATATATGAATCAAAACTCTGTACAGTTGAGAGGTATGCTTCTCACTGTACATGTTTTTTCATAATTTCCAGCATTTCACCCCATATGTCTGGCCTGTTCCTCATACATTTGTAGTGTTCCAGTAAAATGCTGTAATAAGGCAGTCAGTGAATAGTATTAACTACAGGTATTTGAGTGTTGGACTTTATATCCTTCATATATGCTGCACTGATGCAACCTGCTTTCATACTAGTCACCTTCTAGGTGAATCTCTAGTTTTGCCCGTGCCCCCCCCCATTCTCTCTGACTTTCTCCAGCTTTCATGCAGTAACAGATTGAGGGGTATGATGGTCTGTGGGGACACCACCATACGACTACCTCACATGCAAAAGATGTGGATACTGCCAGAGTCAAACCATCGACACCATCACCCATGCTAATGTCCTTAGCCTACTAAGCCACATATGCTGCCAGACAGGGATGCATCATTCATCACACAATCAACAGCATACAGACATACATTGCCACCCCTGCATTACGTGAGACATAGAATGTGTGGCCAGTTTCTATGTCACAGCCCTGGAATTGGCTAGTCTGCTAATATATTATTGCAGATTAACTGTCACAGCAGTTGTATGGGTACACTGATGTGTTGGTGGTGGAGGATGAGTAGCCCATGCTCTCCTGGCAAGGACAGTTGCGCAACTGTTGTATGACCCCACTGTTTGCCATCTCCCTAGCATAATGTAGTGGACTTGTCAGCCATGTGGCTTAATGCATATTATGGAGCACATACTATTGGACAGAGTACCTGTTGTCCCAAGTGTCCGTTAGAGCTTCCCAAGTAGCCCAGTAGCCCATCATATTCCTTTGCATATATGCGGCAAGTCCATACATATGCTACCATATGCTAGTACCCCTTACAAGTGGTGAATAGGTGTGTGACTTACCTTGCGAATGCAGCAGTTGGCAGATCTGTAGTTCGGGGCTGACTCTGTTTGATACACACAGTACACATCCAATACATGGTTAGGTACAGGTTATGTGGGCTGGCTGGCATCATTTTTACTAATATGTACATGAGTCAGAGTAAGGTGTCAGTCACTAGGGCCCTAGGTTGTCAATGCATGTGATATGCATTGTCTCTTGGCCAAGGGCAGGGCATACTGGGCACACCTATGTCTGCCTACAGGAACAACCTCAAGAGTCCCCCTATGGGTGTGGCTGTGGTTACCTAGGCACTGGTGGGGGCTGTGTATCCCTTCCCTTTGCTGATCCTGCTGCAGCTGTTTCCACAGGATCATACTGTGTAGCATAGCACATACTGTGAACATGTCTGCGCATGTGGCTGGAGAGTACTTTAGGGCTCCACCAGATATATCGAGGCACTAGAACTGTGACATCAGCATCTCAAACACATGCTCTATCATGTTTCTAGTTTGTGCGTGTGCCTCATTATGGTGTTCTTCTGTGGGTGTGTGTACATTTCTGATGGGTGTCATCATCCACGGTTCCAGCGTGTAGCTAGAATCCCTCGGTAAATAGCCATGTGGGATGTCCCCTCTAGCAAACATCTGGTACAGCTGTGATGCATGCCAGATATGGGGGTCATGATAACTGCCAGCACACACATTCATGATAATGCCCTGGGCATTGCACATGACCTGGCAGTTGATGGAGTGATACCCCTTGCGGTTGCCATAGACTCTACCCTCCTTGCCGAGTGGTGCTTTGATGTGTACATGAGTGCAGTCTATGGCACCCAGTACCTCAGAGTAGTGTGCTACACAGTAGTAATGTTGCATACTGCTGGTCCTCGCCGCAGGGGTGAGGGGAAAATAAATGTGCTCACTGGCATGTGGTAGCATGGCATCCAGGAACTGGAGTACCCTGGATGCTGATGCCTGTGAGACCCCCATCATGTCCCCAGTTGGTCTTTCGAAAGTACCTGTAGCTAGTATCCTAAGAGCTACACAAACCTTTGTATCCACTGGAATGGGTTCCCCTCTGTTGGCTCTGGGTCTGAGTTGGGGTCGGCAGAGCTCATTGAGTTCTTGTAGTATGTCCCTGTCCACCCTGTAGCGCCCTACAATCTCCAGCTCATGTAGCTCCTGGAAGGTTACCCTGGGCCTGAACACACTTCCCCATCTCAGTCTAGGCCTACAGTCAGGAGCAGCAGGACTGACATCAGCATCTGGCACATACATATGTAGCAGACCTGCTGCAGCCCCTAGCATTCCTTCAGTTAAAATTCCCAAGTCTGTACTCCACTGGTGAAGAGTATGGGGTGAAATCAGATTGTAGGGTGTATGCAACAATTATAGTGCTTTGCTGTAGGCGCAGCCTGTGTGATTGGCTACCTGTGATGCACTCCACATTCCAACTACATAATTAAGGACTGTTAATGGCCCTAGATGAAGTGAAATAGGGATCATCAATAATTAAGATATCAGTGCCTTTCTCAGCCAATGTTTTTTTGCAACAGCCTTCCTCACTGAGCACTGCAGCGCACCGCTCAAACACCTGCCACAAAGGTAAACAGTGCTCAGCACTTAGTGTACACACCTCCATGAAAGGTAATGCTCAACATGGCAGTGCACCATGCAAACATGCTCAAACCTGATGAAACATGTACCCTGAAGGTAAACAAAGCTTGGCAGACACTGTACAACACCCCCCCACTGAGCACAGCAGTGGCCACTCAAACAGGTGCTGCTGAGCTCCAATGAGCTTACAAGTCCTCAGACACACCCTCCTTTGATGCCAGCTACCTGTTCTGTGGACACCAACATGGTTCCGTGCCTACATGGATGGGATCTGCGGACACGGATACCCATTTGTGCTATTCTGTAACCCCAGGTCATTTGCATAGTGATCCGTGCACACAAACTGGAAACAACACAGTTCCAGGAATTGCCTCCTTAACAATAGAGCCATTCTACTATTGTAGATACTCCATGCAGTGTCCTATAATACATTACTGTCACATACTAAAAACTTTGTTTTTTACACTATTTTATATATATCTTTTCATATCAGCTTGTTTGCGCACTGTACAGCACCATGCAAATATACCCAGAGTTAGATCCAAAATCCCAGGCAGATGTAGAAGATGATGCCAAAAGAAGGGAAACCAGATGTGTCAAGGTCAATAAGGTGCAATGAGGATAACCGTGCTCTTCAACTGAGATGCTTTTGGAGAAATTTGGGAATGAGGGGACTTGGGGGGGTAAGCATGCAGGAGACCAGAGGGCCATACATGAAGTACAGCATCTCTCAGAGACTCCCCCACTGGGGAGATCAGGGCAAAAAACATGCTGGACTTGTTGTTGAGGGGAGATGCAAAGAGATCATAACATAGTTGGCCCCACTGACAGAAAATCCTCTCCGCCACCTTCACGTTGAGAGACTACTTGTGAGTAATTAGAACAGACCTGCTTAATTTGTCTGTAATCAAGTTGGACTTCCCCAGAATGTGAGTTGCTATCAAAAAGCAATTGGATAAGATCGCCCATTGCCATACTCTCATAGCTTCTTGACAAAGGATGTAAGATTGTTTGTTGATATACCAGACCACTGACATACTGTCTGTCTGACTTAATAGTCCCGGATGGGAGAGAGTCTTGGAAAGCCTGCGACTCTAGGAGGATAGCTCTCATCTCCAGGACATCAATGTGTTTGTTGGCCTCTTCGGGGGCCCATGTGCCTTGAACCGTCCTTCCCAAGAAGTAACCCCCACCTGATCTGAGAGGCATCCATGGTCATTAAGGTTTTAGCTGTCTTCTCGTATTTGATTAGACTGGATCCACCATAGGAGGTAGTTCTTGCAAGCCTGCATTATTTTGACATGACTGGATAAAGACTGTTGGAGAATAGATCATTGAGATGTGAGTGTCCATTGCAGGATCCTCATATGGTACCTTGCCAGTGGTTCAAGAGTGATTGCCACTGACATGGAACCCAATGCTTGGAATATCAGATGAGCTGAAAGAAAAGAGCTTTTAATGATCTTTTTTTAGCTGGGACTGAAATGCTTGAATTCGAGACAGAGGGAGAGAAGCCATTTAAGTGACCATATTGAACAAAGCACTGATGAATTCCCGAGATTGAGTTGGACTGAGTTGAGATTTGTTTGTAAGTGACAGAAATCCCCAGAAGAGAGCACAACTGGAGTAATTAGTCCCATGCTTGAATTAGTTGATGCATGGTTGGAGCAGTCAGGAGCCAGTCATCCAGATATGGAAACACTCAGAATCCCTGCAGTTGCAAGTGAGCTGCAACTACCAACATGCACTTGGGTAGACCCCCTGGGGGCTTTGGTGAGACCAAAGGGCAGTGCTCTGAATTGGTAATGACTGGCTCCAAGCCAGAAGCGTATATATCTTCTGGATCATCTGCTCATTTTGATGTGATAGTACGTATCTTGAAGACTTATCGAGCACATCCAGGTGTCCTTGTGCAGAAATGACAGAATGGACTGAACCGTGACCATCCAGAACTTTGTATGCTGGACAGATCAATTTAGTTTGCTGAGATCCAAGATTGGTTTCCAGTCCCCTGTCTTTTTTGACTCTAAAAAGAATCTTGAATACGTTTCAGACTCTTTCTGGTCTAGGGGCACCTCTTGGATGACTCTTTTTTCTAGCATCTTGTTTATTTCTAGGTTTGCTGCTTCCTTCTGATTGGATGGAACAACAGAGATTTTGTTTGACACTAGTGGATGGGGATGAAAAAAATGGTATTATATAACCTCTGCATATTATCCTCTGCACCCATGAATCTTTTGTAATTTCTAGCAGGGCTCTCTGGTTCAGGGATAAACGATCCCCAACTGCCTCCAGAGATGGGAAGTCGGGCCTCATTTCAGGAGCACTGAGGATCTGTCAGAGAAGGTATCCCTAGATCCCTGATTATGCGGACCACCTCTGCCTCAGGGATAGTGTAAGCCACTTGAGTTTCCCCCTCTGCCCCTGGGGGAAATATCTCCATGTGGATCTTGGAAGGGACTGTGGGATTTTTTGAACCACATTTTTCTTCCATCTCACTGTTTCCCAGAAAAGGTCCATTTAGGGGTCAAAAACATATTCCCACAGCAGACAAGGTTTTCCCTTCTTGCTCACACCCAGAGAGCGTGTCTATTACTTTGGGGAAAATAAGGAGGTTCCATCAGAGGAAGCATTGACGAAACAAGATTTGAAGAGTTCCACAAAGTCACATAAGTGCATCCAGACATATCTTCTGATGGAAATGCTTAAATCTGCCACCCATGAGGTACCTTCAGCTGCATGGGAGATGAACCTCATGAATGAGTTTGAAACAGACTGAAGGGTAGCCAACTGCAAGAAAATAGTGCTCTCTACCTCAGAAGATGTGGTCCCAGAGAGGGATTTGGAAAGTTCTTTAATCAGATCCCTCTGAAGTCTCATAAAATGTGCCAAATAATTTAGTGACCTAAGAGCGAAGGTAGCAGAAGCATATACATGCTTCCCAAACCTGTCCAGCACCCTAGACTCCCTGTTCAAGGGGTGGAAAGAGGACCTTTTTTTCTGCCAGTTACTTCTTATTGGCTGCCACTGCAACCATGGCATCAATGTGTACTCCTTTACTCCTATGTGTTCTATCCTTAGGTGCTGCCAGGATCTTAGGGATAGACTCAATCATGTTAGGCTCCTTCCACACCAGTCAAGAGACAAAATCAATGAGCTCAACAGCAGGCAGAGTCACCCAGGAGGTAAACTGGCCACCACCAAAGTCCTCCAGGAACATTAACTCATCTTGGGGAAGGGTTATCAGGGGTCCAACTACCCCTTTGTTTTAGGAGTTCTAAGATGTCTCCAAATGAAACATCATCTGGTAATGATCTGTGGGACTCTTCCCCTTCATCAAAGTCAGTGTCCTCGATAACAGACTCTTGTGGAGAGTCTAAATGCCTCCTTTTGCACTTCATCTTCACAGGAACCTCCTCAGTGGGGAGCTACAGGGAAATATTAGAGGAAATTACTATACCCTGCTGGGTGGTTTGGAGACTGGTTTGGGCTGGGTGTCCAAGTGGAATGGATGCAGAACTGAGTGGGATTGGGGAGTTGGAGCTGAAGAGGGAAGAGAAGTCTGAACTCTGAATACAGGACAGGCTCTCTCCACTACCTTGAAGGCAGAATGCCTGGTTGAAAGAGATTCTGATGGTTCTTCTAACCCAGGCTTACAGACCGTTGGGGTTCCCTTCACTCAGAAGGTAAACTACTCAAGAAGGGAGCTGGGGCCAAGCAATCCAGTGCCAAAGCTCCGAGGGGTAGAGGCGGCTCTGACAATTTCAGAGTCATATCCAACACTCCAGAGCCAACCCCGACACTACGGCTAAGAGTCATCCAGCTCCAAAGTACTTGGAGCCAGACAATTCAGACATACCACTGGAATCAAAGATGCCAACATCTCTGGATCTGAGGCAAATGACTTCAGGACTTTTGGCTCCAATGGTTCTGAAAATGAAGGTTGGATCACAGAAGGAGCTAATAGCAGAGATGTGCTACTAACAAGAGTCTTCAGACCTGATGGGGTCGAAGATGAACTTCCATTTGTATCTGTGTCTGGAGAAACTTCCTCACCATCCTGTCCACCATCTTCTTTGGCTAGCCTCTTAGAAGACCGAATGGATGAGGATGTGGATGAGGGTCTTGAGTGGTGGCAAGGAGATTGTGCCAAAAAGGGCGATGGGAGCCAAGAGGTGATCAGATCTGGCAATAACTGCAGTGAATGGATCCACGCTGATTGATTGGATCTAGGTTTTGGCTGAAGCCATCAGATCTGACTTTTTGGATTAACAGGAGGCTCGGAAAAGCTGATGTAGCAGACATTGTCAGATCCAGAGATCTCTTAAGAGATTCTTTTGTATGAGAATCTCCTTTTTTGTCTAATCTTTTGAGGGTTTGAGCTTCAGAGGCTGCAGATACAGGTTTAGAGGGCAGCAAGTCCCTAAGAATTAACTTATTTTTACAGTCAATTAAGTCATGGGTATTAAACCCTTTGACAAACATCACAGTTGGAGTCGAGGTAAGAAGTCCCTAAGCAATATACCAACTTTGAATGTGCATCTGAATTGAGTATTTTGTAGTCACAGGCCACAAATTGTTTAAACCCTGAAGGTTTGTCAGACATAATAAAGCAGAAACAAGAAGTAATGCAGAGCAAGTTATATTTTTTATAATAGATATGAAAAGGAAAATAAATTACTGACAATGGTATGTAAAAGAAGAAGTACTAAAACGTATAGGATACCAGTAATGGTACTGAAGAATACTCAAAGCAAAAGGGAAAAGGGGTGAAACCTTAGAAATAACTAGGGTTAATGGGAGGAAAAACAGCAAAAGATATAAAAATCATTGGAATTATATAGAAAATCAGCTAATTTACAAAAAAAACTGTTAAAGCTCACTCTAGAGTTCAGCGATCACATCTGAATGCTATGGCAGCAAATGAAATCTGAGGTATGTAAGCTGGCTAGGGCATTATGGATAAAGGGAGGAGCTTGAGAGTTTCAGTGTTTATGATCTGGAAGAAGTGTCTGAGTCTGATATGAGGATCAGCTCAGAACACAACAGTTGAGGAATGAATGAAAATTACATCAGATCAATAAATAAAGCACAGATAACCAAAATCCCAAAATGAGTGTGCAAATAAAAAACATTTCCTATTGTCTTAGGCTGGAAAGAGAAAACACCCAAAAATGAAAACCTAGACCCCCCTCCCAAAAAAAAATTAACATTTTCTAACACAAAAACAAAATCGAATTGCTGAATAAAATACTCATTAAAGTTTCCATAGTTTAATAACATAGCCTAAAATTATTCCTCAAACAGTTAGGTGCATACACATTTCTCTGTTAACATTATTTAAAATGTAATGAAATGATGCAATAAGGGAAGTCAAATACAGGAAGAAAATTTTAACATATTCCCTTTTAAATAACTTACCACTGTACAATTGCCATTTGGGATTCTTTGCTTTAATACTGAGAGGCCTGCTAATCAATAATATTTACAAAATAAATTACGATGACCCACATAAAATATATTGTTTATAATTAAATTCTGCACTGTGTCCCCTAAACAGTAAAGCTCCTCATTTTAAATGCAATCAACACAAACAAAAGACGACTAAAGGTAGTATCTAACTCACCTAACATTAATAATACCCACTGCTGTATGGAAAGAAAAATCTTTTCAGTACTTCTGCATAGTGCATCTGCGGTGGTGGTGCTGCGGTAGTGTTGTCGCCTCACATTAAGTCATTGTCCTGTTCGATTCTCAGCCAGATCGTCTTCTGTGTGGAGTCATGCGTGAATGGGCATACCTTCGTTGAAGGTTGTGCGTCAGGGCCGGCAACTCGGCACGTAAAAATCTACTGCCAATCATTAGTGGACCGGAGTTCCGCTGTGGCGATCCCTAACTGGGAAAAGCCGAAAGACACAACAACTTCTGCATAGTGCATGTAAGTGCAAACCACTGTTCAATGTTTATGTGGAAGTATGTGAATATATAAGTGATCACGCTTGCTGTTATTACTGTTTGGTTCTGGTTTTGTTTTCCTCTGGTAAATGCCACAAATGTACTTAACAGTTTGTACAGTGCTTCACTGTCTCTCTTAATTATCATTTTGCTTTGGCACTGTGTTGTGAATTTGTAATAAATTTGCATGTGCTTCGTGCAGCCTTTTTGATTTGTTGAGTTAGAACAAAGCACACTACATACAGACAATAATTTGTTTAGCTTAACAGACTGGTACAGCTGGACTTCTTTATGGACTTAAAATACCAAATGATTGCAGCAGACACTGAATTTACCTGATGTAATGTGTGTATAGGTGTAAATGCAGTGATATTCTTTTTGCCTAAGCTATTGTGCAGATGTGCTCTCTTATACACGTGCGCAAATGCAGTTACGCAGTGTGCTGGGAGAACATAGTGTCTGTCATTTCATTTTTTTTTCACAAAAGGCAAATTACTGTTATGTCTGGCATGCAAGCTAACTAAACATTGTTAGTAGTGCAGGATTTTTTAATTAAATTATCTTTTGGCTGGCCATAGGCCCCTTGTAGCTGTGGGCTCCACGTGGCCATGTGTTTCACCCCATTATAATCCATCACTACTTATCAGTCTCACTAGTATTATCTGCAAGGCTATGGAATGTTTTATTGCTAAACTAATAAACAGCAACAGGTTAGACTTTATATCCTTGGACAGTTTGACTTTCTAAAAGGCAGATCATGCCTGCTCAACCTGGACAGGTTCCTTGAAAGAGTTACTAAGGCCACGGATAAGGGGCATATAGTCCACACAGTCTATCTGGGCCTTGCCAAGGCTCTCAACACAATCGACCATGCCAGGATTATTGTCAAACTTTCACAACTCAGCACCATCTCATATACATAATTTGCCAGACAAGTAATTGGCTATCTGACAGAATCCATGCCATCAAGGTCGCAGTGATTGCTCTAGAAAGCAAGGCATCACCAACAATGTCCTATAGGACTCTGTGCTGGGGTTCCCTCCTATTTGGTGTGTACTTCTGTGACATGAAACCTGACATAAATGGACTATGGCTAGCTAAGTTTGTCGATTGTTGAAAAATGTGGGGTTATCGAATTCAACTCTGATACTCAAATTTTCCAGCAAAAACTAACTGGCTGATGTGTTAATCACTGGCTTACTCTCAATGCCAAGAAGTGCAGCATAGTTTCCTTTAATAAATCTAGCATCATTACAACTAACTATAAGGAGAATGTTCCACATAAATACAATACAGTCATCAGAGACTTTTGTGTGTTAGTAACAAAACTATCCTTTGACTACTGAGTCTCTCTGGTGGTTAGAAATTTCTTTTACCCTGCACAATACTTACTTTGTAGTATCTCCTCAAGGCCCAAATATGTTACTGTCCCATTTTATTCCTGCATCCTTTGACATGTGTAGATCAATATGTGTGTATACACATTTAAGAAGCTATCCAAGGGCTTGCACAGGTGCATAAATACTGGGCACGTGCGAGCTTGACTGCCATTTTGCAGTTAGCTGTTGAGATGTAAGCATTGTCTGTTAACTAGTTCATTCGTACTTAAAGATGCTGCTATCCATCCTGATGTGTTTGTATGTATTAAAGCATCTGAACAAACCCCAGCCTTCTTGTTATATGTGTTAGAGATGAACGAGCGACATGGTGCCAGAAGTGGCATGTCTAAAAGGACGTGGTGTTAAAAGAAGCATACTGAAGGGGCATGGCATCAAAAAGAATAGTTGTGTAAGAACGTACCATAACCTTAGATGTCCTTCTCTTCCATGTTGCAGTATTCATTACAGAAGGGAGGTTGCTGCCTGCAGCACTGCCATCCGGCCAGTATAAAAAAGTCTTTGCTCCTGGAGGGTGTGTGTGATGTCCCTTGTCAGGGCAATAAACCGATGTAGGATATAAAAATGATGTCCGCACGTACCCTCTTCAGAATGAACTGCTGTATATAGTAGTACACCTGTAGGTTAAGAGAGGGTCACAATAGGGGGATCCTTTAGACTTGCATGTAGACTAGATCCTAGGGTACTAGGTAGGCTGTGTTTAGTGGGGAGACAGGAGAGAAAATTACTATGTCCCCACAGGTAAGCCAAGATATGTTAGTTAGGTAAAGTAGAGGGGCAGGTGGGGGGACTGAATACTGCAACATGGCAGAGAAGGACATCTAAGTTTATGGTAAGTTCTTACACAACTATTTTATGTCCTTCTATTCTCATGTTGCAGTAGTCATTACAGTAGGGGGGAATACCTGAGCTTTAGGTATGAGCCTGGGTGGAGGAGTGGGTTCCCTGGTCGATGAGGCCCTGAAGAATTGACCTGGCAAACCCCACTCTGGCTCTGGAGGCTAGGTCCAGTTTGTAATGTTTAATAAAGGTGTGTACTGAAGCCCAAGTGGCAGGTTCTAAAATGGAAGCATAGTCAATCCCTTCGAAAAAGGCAGCTGAGGAGGCAACTGCCCTGGTAGAGTGAGGTTTGACATGACCATGTAAGGATTTTCCATGACAGGAACAGCACATGCCAATGGATTTAGACATCCGTGAAGAAATGGTCTGTTTGGAGACTGCCTTCCCTAGAGCTCTCGGATGGAAGGAGATGAAAAATTGGTCAGACTTTATGATAAGTCTGGTTTTGTCTAAGTAGTACCTCAGTTGCCTGTGGACATCTAAAAAATGGAGAGTCCTCTCTGAGGAATTTTGTGGACGAGGGTAGAAAAATGGCAGGTTAATGGTCTGGTTTAATGAGAGTTTATTAACCACCTTAGGCATGAAGGAGGGGTTAGTCCTGAGAGCAACTCTGTCCTTGTGAAAAATAAGACAAGGAGAGGTAGCCATAAGGGCTTGTACCTCTGATACCCTCCTGGTGGAGGTGAGGGCCACTAGTAGAACTATTTTCAGGGTGCATAGTTTTAGGGATACTGAATGCGCTGGTTCAAAAGGTGGCAATATAAGTTTTTCTAGTACAAAATTTAGGTCCCAAGGGGAAGGTATAGGCTTTCTGGGGGGGTCTGATATGAAGTACCCCTTTCAGAAAAAGCTTGACTTCCAATCTCGAAGCCAGAGGAGGTGATATGGGCAGACAAGCAGAAATGGCAGATAAATGGACCACAGGTATAAAAGTAGTCATAGAGTCCTGGGTTTTTCCATTGACACCATTTGGAGAATCTGTTCCATTTAGATACATAATTTCTCCTGGTACTAGGTTTTCTGGCCTCCTGTAGAACATTGAATATGTCCTCTGAGTATAGGTGTCTGTAGGAGATTAGAACCCTATCACCCATAAGGTCAGTTTCAGATTGTTCACCTGGGGGTGTAGTAGGGATCCCCTGTCCTGTGTGAGCAGGTCTATTCGATGGGGTAACCTGTGATGATTGCCCTTGGCTAGTAGGTGTGGAAGGGGAAACCAATGCTGTCTTGGCCAAAAGGGGGTCAACCAACAGGATTTTGGGCTTGTCCCTTTGTATTTTCAGGAGGACTTTCTGAATCAGTGTGAAGTGAGAGAAGACATAGAGGTACATTCCCTCCCAAGGAAAGGAGAAGGCATCCACTTTCCAAGCTTGTGGATGTGGGTCCCTTGTGCAGAATCTGGGCATCTGTCTGTTCTGGAGGGAGGCAAAGAGATCTGCTTGTGGAATACCCCACCTATGGATAAGGTCCATGAATACCTGTCTGTGAAGCATCCATTCATGAGAGAGAGCTGAAGCTCTGCTGAGTGGGTCTGCCATAACATTCTCTGTTGAGGGACTATACACTGCTACCAGGTGAATTTGGAGTGATAATGCTAGGTTCCAAATCTGGTTGGCCAGGGTGCACAGAGGATAGGACTTTGTTCCCCCCTGCTTGTTTATGTACCACAGGACAGTCATGTTGTCCGTGATCACTTTCAGGGCTCCTGGCTGAAGAGCTGATTTGAATGTTTGTAAGGCTAGCAGTAGTGCCCTCATTTCCTTGATGTTGATATGCTCCTTTTGTCTTAGGTTGGACCATTTCCCTTGTATGGTGAATTGTTTCTGGTTTATTAGTAGCACTGCACCCCACCCTCAAGTCTGATGTGTCTGTGAAGACTTTTTGTAGGGGGGCTGGAACCTGTAAGGGGGTTCCTTGGTTAAGGTGAAGTGCTGATACCCACCACTGGAGTTCCCTCTTCAGACACTGAAGTAGGGGAAGGGGTGAGAGTCCAGGGGCTGGGAGTGTTGTTTCCATAAGTTCTTTAGGATCCGCTGAATTTTCCGCATGTGGAGTCTTGCCAGAGGTAATATGGGTGTAAAGGATGCCATGTGGCCTAACATTCTTAGGAATTCCCGAGCTGGCAAGGAGGACTGGATGAGGAGATTGTTGAAGTATAGACAAAGGTCAAGGATTCTTTCGCCTGGAATGAAGGCTTTCATTCTGTCTGTCCTGATCCTGCATCCCAAGAAAACCAGGTTTTGAGAGGGGTTCAGGTGAGACTTTTCATGGTTTATGGTAAACCCTAATTGAGTTAGGGTGGAAATCACCTGTTGTAGGTGGAATAGAAGGACTTGGTGGTCTTGATGAAGAATAAGCAGGTTATCTAGATATGGGTATATTTGTATACTCTGTGTTCTGCAGTGAGCAATGAAGGGCACTAAACACTTTGTGAACACTTGAGGAGCAGTGGAGAGTCCAAAGGGCAAGGCAGAGAATTGAAAATGCCAAGAACCTATTGCAAAGTGGAGGGATTTCCTGTAACCTGGATGTATAGGAATGTGCAGGTAGGCATCCTTCAAAACCAGGGCTACCATGAAAGTCTGTGTCGGTATGAGTGGTAAGAGCAAGGGTAAGGTAATCATTTTGAAGCTGGGTACCTTGAGAAATAGGTTTAGGAAAGATAAGTTTAGAATTGTCCTCTACAAGCCATCTTTCCTTGGTACCAGAAACATTCTGGAGTAGAAGCCTATGTTTCTTTGTGGGTAGGGTTCCTGTTCTATGGTGCCCTGAGCTAGTAGTTGTTGAATGATGGGTGGGAAAAGGTGAGCTTGGTTTGCAGGTGGTTGAGGAATACCCTGGAAGGGGGGGGTGACATCCACCAAGTCATGAAATATCCCCTCTGAATGATGGAGAGGACCCATTGTTCTGATGTAATTATCCGACGGGAGGGTAGGGAGAGGGTGAGATGAAGGGATAGGGGATGTTTGGGTCTAAGGGTGGTAAGTCACAATGGAGGTGGTCTGGTTTGGTCAGACTAACTCCGAAAGGGTGCGGCAGTAGAGTTGGTGGAAAACCTGGGAGTAGAGCTTCTCCTTGGTTGTCTGCGCCCCTTCGACTGAGGAGCTTGGTGTCTTCTAACAAAAGAAGGTTTTTGTGGGTGGTTCCTGTGATATCTGGGTATAGGGGATACCAGTAAATGTGTTAGGTTTTGAAATTACTTTCCCTTTTCTTGAAGGGATTAGAGAAGCTCTGCTGAGGCTTGACCAGACAGGGCCTTGTTGTCCAGTAGAGCGTTACGCAATTTTGTTTGTACATCTATACGGAGTGGTTGTAGTCTCACCCAGGAATATTGTCTCAAAACTGAGTCTGATGCAGCAGATTTTGATGAGGCTTCCACAGCATCATAACAGCACTTGATGGAGTGCCTAGTCACTTGAGATGCTGTGGAAAGTAGGGTGTTAATTTGGGCTTTAATGGGAGAGTCAGGAGCCTCAGAGAGGAGGGCAGAGGCTTTGGTGATGGTGCCCAGGACATACCTAGCCATATGCATTTGGTAGTTGAGAACTCTTGCAGCCAGAGTAGAGGAGGTATACAGTTTCTTCCCTAGTCTGCCCATAAATTTGCTGTCTTTATCTGTTGGGTAGAGAGCAGCAGAAGGCAATTGTCTGGATGTTTTGTCAGTAGAGACTGTAATAATTGCTGGGTCTGCTGGAGGGTTTTTAAAAAAAGAACTGGGTCTCCTGAGGGACCTTATAGAAATGATCTGGACATTTTGAGGCTAGTGGTTGTCAGTCTGGGGACTGAGAAGCAGCCAAGAAGGCATCATGGAAAGCAGGTAACAAAGGGGGCACAGCAGAATGAGATGGTTGCTCCATTTATAGTAGGTCAAAGTACCTTTCCTTGGTGTCAGATACTTCTGATGCCTGCTACTTAAAATGTTCCCTCATGAGGGAGATTGTGTCTCCAAAGGTAAATTCTTCTCCTGGGGACTCAGGAGTAATGGAGTCCTCCTCCTCTGGGGTAATGAAATCCTTGGGGGAGTTCATTTGTGACTCATAAGTAATAGATTCCTCTGAAGAGGAGTAATCTTCCTCGGATACCACTAAAGGGGGGCCGAGGAGAGGGAGTAGGTGGTAATTGTTGTGTCTGCTGGGCCTGGAATGCCCTAAAAAGACTTTGTGAAAATACTTCACATCCAGGAACTGGTTTAGGCTCAGGATGCTTTAGTTTTTGTTTTCTCTTCAAGGGGGTAGCCGGTGGATAAAGAATCGGAGCTGATGTCTGGGTGGGTGGAAGTGTAGGAGCAGGGCCCTCCGACTGAATGAGCTGTGGTTCCCCTCTGCCACAGGATCTGATGGCTGATTAACCTCACCAGATGTACTAAAAGTTTCTGCCATCCCAGCTTCCATTGAGGTTCCCCGGTTTGATTTGGAAACGGATGTCTGAGAAGATCCCAGACTTTCATCAGCCTCAAGAATGTGCTCAGACGCCTGAGGCATAGTGTGGGATTCCAGCCTGATTTTCTTGGCCTTCCTCCTCGGTGGCTCGTCAGACGGGCCTACTCCACCTTCCATACTGAGTGCAAGACATCGTAATCTCTGATTTTCCAAATACAGTTTTAATGTGGCCAGGAGGCTGCGAAGAGTTTTTGGAATAAAAGATTTGCAAATGGGGCAGGACGTATGGTCGTGGGACTCGCCTAAGCAAAATATCACATTTCGTGCATGCCCTTGTGAGGAATTTGTCTCCCACAAGCACACTACCCCTTTCTAGTTGACATGTATGTCTTAGCAGTAATCAAAAGACAAAGAAAAACCCAACAGGGCACTGATCTGTATCGGTAGATTGAAGTGGTCATCTGGTCAGGAGTGGTTACTTTAACCGTTCGTCTGAAAATAGCGATCTGGTTTCAGAACTGCCAAACAGGAGTCTGACGTTCACTGTGGCAGAAAAATTCTGAAGAGGGTACGTGCAGATGTCATTTTTATATCCTACATTGGTTTATGGCCTTGACAAGGAACGTCACACGTACCCTCCTGGAGCAAAGAATTTGGTATACTGGCCAGATGGCAGCGCTGCAGGCAGCAACCTCCCTACTGTAATGAATACTGCAACATGAGAATAGAAGGACATCAGCTTGGCTAAAATGACTTAAGACACTTGTTTAGATGCTCGTGGAATATACAAAAGTGGATCATCCCAAATGTGCAAACTTCACAAAGCAGGTCACTAACGAATTTCAGGTATTAAAACTTCCTCAGCACTATTTCTTATCATATAATATGAAACAGGGCATACAGAACATTCTAAATAATATTTGCATAAACTGATATGTATGATATTGATAAAAGTATTCAAATTACTACGGAAACTGTTTGAAATGAAACAACTGCATTTTTCAATACAGGCTTTGTGAATCCATATTTCTCATATTAAGCAAAGATATCTGAGTTATCAGAAGTGTATAAAGTGTTTGCATTGTTGTGTAGTGTTACAGTAAGACTATTTCGAAAAGTACAGCCATTACAAGGCATATTTCGCAGAACACAGCCATTACGGAGCACATTTTGCAAAGTAAAGTATTTCAAAGAGTTTATTGTGCATTTGAATGTTATTACAAGCTCACAGAAAAAAAGTTATGTACTTACCATAAAGTTCGATGTTTGTAGGCCATCTCGCCCTTCATTCTTACACTTGGGATTGGAGCCGAACCTCGGCTCCGACTCAGCCATACTCTAGCTCCAAAACTTCTGGTTGGCTCGTGGCTAGGAGGTATCCCATCATGCATCACTAACATACCCCAGATCTTGTTTGCTGCAAGGAGAAACATACAGAGACAAAGAACAAACCAAGTAGAAAGGACTAACATAACAAAAAAGGCAGTAGACACTCTACCCCCAGGTACTCAAGGAGGGGGCAGGAGGGTGGGTTCGTAAGAATGAAGGGCGAGATGGACTACGAACATTGAACGTTATGGTAAGTACATAACTTCTTTATGTTCTGTAGTCCTATCTCGCCTTCATTCTTACACTTGGGACAACGTCCCTAGCACCTTCATATTGGGTGGCTCATTGGAAAATGCTCCTGAGTACTGTGGAACCAAAGGAAGACCTGTTCCTGGAAGCCAAATCCAATTTGTAGTGAGTAATGAATGTATGAGGTGAAGCCCATGTTGCTGCAGCACAAATGTTGTCTATTGGAATTTTAGCCTGAAAAGCTACCGAGGTAGACACAGACCTGGTAGAATGAGCTTTCACCTTCAAGGGAAGATCTTTGCCACTGAATGAATAGACAAAGGAAATGCAGGTGGAAATCCAGTGAGATAATGTGACTTTGGAAACTGGAAGTATCTGAAAAGGAAAAGCAATTGATCTGACCTTCTGAAATCTTTAGTTCTGTCCAGATAAAAACGCAATTGTCTATGCACATCCAGTTGGTGAAATTTGTACTCTGTCTTGTTAGAAAAATTAGGGAAGAACACAGGCAATTCAATAGATTGATTAATATTTGTTTGAGAAGAAACCTTAGAAATAAAGGAAGGGTTTTGCCCATAAGGAGACCCTATCTTTGTGAAACATCAAATAAGGGGGCTTAATGGAAAGTGCTTGCAGTTCAGAGACCCTTCTTGCAGAAGTGATAGCCACTAAAAATATAGTTTTCCAAGATAAAAACTTGAGGTCACATGTAGCTGAAGGTTCGAAAGGGCTTGACGTAAGTTTATGGAGAGCAAAGTTCAAATCCCATGGTACCACCGGATCCATGACTGGGGGTCTTAACAAGGTGGTCCCTTTAAGGAAGGCTCTACACAGCCTATGAGCCATAAGATTAGGTTCATTGGCCAAATGAAAGGTGGAAATGGCTGCCAATTGAACTTTAATAATGGCAGCTGCTGAACCTTGGTTGAATAACTGAGAAAGGAAGTCTAAAATGGCAGAAATGGGAGCTGTGTAAGGATCCAGGTTTCTCTCACGGGCCCAAAAGGAGAATCTTTTCCATTTACTGGTATAAATTTTTCTGGTAAACGGTTTGTGAGGGGATGCCAGGATGTGTACAACCTCGGGAGAAAAGTCAAGAAGCCTGACTAGGGATGGAATTGGAGCAGCCAATCTATCAAGTTGAGGGTGTGGAGGGAGGGATGGAACACCCCTGACATATGCGTCAGCAAATCTGGCACTGGGTCCAGAGTCCACGGTTCATCCATTAGATGAGGTCTGAGAAAGGGGAACCAAATCTGTCAAAGCCAGTAAGGAGCAATTAGGATCATTTTGCTTCTGAAGGATATTGCTTACCTTCGATATGAGGGGGAAAGGAGGGAAAGCATAGAGAAGTCCCAAGGGCCAATCATGAACGAGTGCATCTCTTGGTGTTTCCCCTTCCGAGGGAAATCAGGGTGAAGTAGCTGCTGCATATGTCATTGAGAGGGGTGGCAAACAGATGGCAGCAAGGCTGACCCCATTTGCGAAAGATTTGTTCCGCAATGTATGTGTTCAGAGACCACTCGTGAGGCATCAGAATAGCCCTGCTGAGCCTGTCGGCTATGATGTTGGATTTCCCTGGGATGTGCGTTGTGACCAGAAAGTGCTGTGAAGACACTGCCCACTCCCACACTCAAAGGGCTTCTCTGCAGAGGGGGTAAGATTTGGTCCCTCCTTGTTTGTTTATGTACCACACCACCAACATTGTCAGAGTGGATCGCAATCGTCCCTAGAGGGAGAAAGCTGTGAAGTGCTTGCGATGCTAGAAACACTGCTCTCATCTCCAAGACGTTGATATGCAAATGAGCCTCATGTTCCTGCCAAGTGCCTTGGACTGTTCTCCCTAGATAATGCTCCCCCCACCCTATCTGGGAGGCATCTGTGGTTACAGTGGCAACTGGGGTAGGGAACAAACGGTTTGCCTGTGTTTAGATTGCTGTTCTGGATCCACCAGTGAAGATCCTGCCTGTACAAATCTGTTATCCAAATGGGGTGAGAAAGAGGTAGATACTGCAGTGACCACTGGGCAAAAAGTAACCACTGCAGGACCCTCATGTGCAGTCTGGCTAATGGAACTAGTGTTATTGTCGAAGCCATTATCCCTAACAACTTGAGCACCACTTTGACTATCGCTTTCCTTAGAGGAAGTAAGCCAAGGACTTGTTCCCTTAGGCTCTGAATTCTTTCTACGGGAAGGTAAGCCCTAATTGAAATGGTGTTTATTTCGGCACCAATAAAATTCACATGCTGAGAGAGTGATAATGCAGATTTTTGCCAATTTACTGAAATCCCTAATTGCAGGCAAGTTGAAATGGTAACGTCCCTGGCCTGTAGCAGTAGATGCCTGGTGGTGGCAGTCGTCCAGATATGGAAACACTTGGAATCCCTGATGTCTCAAGTGAGCCGTAGCCACTGCCATGCATTTGGTGAACACCCTGGGGGCTGTGGTGAGACCAAAGGGCAAGGTGCGGAAGTGATAATGACTGGCTCCCAGCTGGAAGCGTAAGTGACTCCTCGATGCCCTGTCTATTTTGATATGGTAGTATGCATCTTGGAGATCTAAATGTCTTTTCCTAACAACGGGAGTATTGACTGTAAGGTGACCATTCGGAACTTGGACTTCTGTACAGATTCGTTCAATTTGCTGAGCTCCAAAATGGGTCTCATGTCCCCCTGTTCTTTTTAGCACCAAAAAGAATCTGGAGTAAGTCCCTAATCCTACTTGGTCTGCGGGGATGGGTTGGGATGGCTCTCTTTACGAGCAACCTTTGGATTTCTGGAGTTGCTGAATCCCTGTGATTGGGTGGCACATCTGGGATTCGTCTGGTCCGAGGGGGTGGAGGAGAGAAGGGAATATGGTAACCTCTGGTAATTATCTTTAATACCCACTTGTCTTGAGTGATATCGTGCCAGGCTTCTGGGTATAAAGAAATACGATCCCCAACTGGCTCCAGAGATGCACACTCGGGCCTCCTTTCAGGAGTGCTGATAGGGATGACCATGAAAGGAATCACAGTCTCCCTGGTTCTGCGGGCCTCCTCTGTCTCTAGGGCAGCATCTACCATTATTTCCTTCTCCTCTGCCCCTGGAAAAGGAATTACACTGTGTGTCCTGAAAAAACCTCTGCAATTTTTTGAACCACATTTTGACGCCCTTCTGTACCCTGGGATAGGGTCTAGAAGGAATGGAAAAATGGACTCCCATGGCAGACAGGGTTTTTCCTTCCTGCTTGCACCTGGTGTGTCCTTTATCTTGGTTCCGAACAATGAGGATCTGTCAAATGGGGGTGTTGGTAAATGTAGACTTAAAGGGCTCTGCAAAGTTACACAAACACCGAAAGGGTCGGAGCAGATATCGGAACCGAGAGACCAACTGAGGTAGCTGGAACCAACCTTTCCACAACCCGAGGCACTGACAATTCTGGCTCCGAAGGCTCAGGAAAGCTCGAAGGAGGAACATTGACAGGGTGTGAGGGCACATTAGGCTCCGGAGCCAATTGGGACGGAGCCGAAAGTAAAATTGCCAGTGCCGAAGTCTGAAGCAGTCTACGCACCACTCTCTCAACGTCCTCATCTGAAAGGCTCCTAGAGGACCTGAAAGATAGAGTGGGGGATCTAGATCGCTGGAATATAGGTGACCTAAGAGTCGTGGAAACCGGTCAGAGTTTAGCTGACCAGCTCCGAGATGTAGTGTCAGTTATCGGCTCCGAAGCTCCTGGAGCCGGAACTGCTGGATCCACAATGGTAACCTCTGTCACCACCGAAACCAGTGGAGCCGACAAGGGTGTAGTCATTTTGGTAATTTTGTCTGGCAGCTCCAACGACATAGAATGGGTGGGAGACTGCCTTTTTGTAGCTTGTGGTCTGTCTTTCTTAGAAGAGGAAGGAGATTTAGAGCTGGATGATGAAGATACCAATTCCTCCTCAAAGGAATGTTTCAGTATTCCTTTCAAAATAAGTTTGTTTTTCCTCTCCTAAAGAACACGAGGACTGAATGCATGACAAAACAGCCCCCAAACAGTAAACACACAAGTTGTGCCCATCTGTCAAGGACATTTTCTGGGCGCATTTAGTACACTTTTTGAAGCCCTAAGGCTTATGATCCTTAGTAACTTTTGACATAGTGAAAAACCACTAATAACAAAACACAACAACTCTATGCAACAGATAGAAAAGCACCGTACAGACAAATAGGCAAAAGGAGGACTAGGTCCTCTAACTTAAACGGGATAGCCCTAAGTGGAGAAAGAGATAAATCGAGGACTAGGTCCTCTAATTTAAACGGGCCTAGCACAGGGAGAAACAGACAACAGAACCGAGGACTAGGTCCTCTAATTTAAATGGGCCTAGCCCAAGGAGAGACAAACAACAGAACCGAGGACTAGGTCCTCTAACTTAAACGGGCCTAGCCCAAGGAGAGAGGAAACAAGAAAGAGAAACAAGCAGCATAAGAGATAGTGATGCAGGGATACAAGAGACCAACAAAAGAACGGACAATCAACATACAAACAGTACACAAAGTAAATGAGGCAGCAAATAGTCTGAAACAGACACAGACTGCAAAAAACACACTAAACTACCAAAAAGGTTATTTCAGCTGACAATAAACCAGTCAAAGGTATTGAAAAATTTCACTTAGCCACGGCCAAGAAGAATCACATCTGAGCTGAACGAGCGGCAAACGAGATCTGGGGTATGTTAGTGATGCATGATGGGATACCTCCTAGCCACGAGCCAACCATAAGTTTTGGAGCTAGAGTATGGCTGAGTCAGAGTCGAGGTTTGGCTCCAATCCCAAGTGCAAGAATGAAGGTGAGATAGGACTACAGAACATCAGTTTATTTGTACAGTTACAAGGGCCATATTTTAAGTGTTTGTGTATACTTTTTGGACATGGCAGATGGATTTTGAAAGCGCAATGCACTGGTGTTTGACAGTAGCATTGCTGAGAACTGGAGAGTGTTTGAGCAAGAGTATGACATTTTCATACAGGCTGTATTTTCTGATAAAGATGATCATACAAAAGCATTTATTCTGCTTAATTTAGCTAGGTCAGAAGCTACTGAAACGGAGCACTCATTTGTGAATGAACCTGCTATCTATACAGGAGAGGGAAAAAAACGTCATATTGTTGTACCGGCTGAGTCAAGGGAGGACCCAGAGTGCTTAAAATGCAAATTAGAGAAAATTGTAACCCCCAGACAAATGTTACAATGGAAAGGCACTTATTTTACGCAAGGGATCAAAAGCCTGGTGAAACTTTTGTAGCATATGTAACTGACCTGAGAAATAAAGCTAAAACATGCAGATTTACTGACTTAAGGGATGACTTGATAAAAGACAGACGTGTGTGGCATAAAAGATGATGCTGCGAGAAAGATTTTGCTTTGTGACAGTGATTTAACTTTGAATAAGGCCATTGGCATTTGTCAGATATATGAGCTCTCAGAAAAGCACACAAATATGCTTACAAATGAGAATAGCTCTAGAAGGCACAGTGATAACGCTCAAGTTGATAGTAGGCAGCACATTATTAACAGGCCCAAGCACATGGCAGCAACTGCAGCCCCTGCAACACTCTCTGGTAAACCCCAGAACTTTCCAGCAAATTCCAGACTTCGCACACTCTCAGTGAAGCATAAGAGTGAGTCAGCAAACTCAAAGTATGGGCTCCAATCTAATTTCATTGCCAACTGTCATAACTGTGGTGGAAGTCATGAATCTAAAAGGGAAAAATGTTTAGCTTTTGGTCAACAATGCTGCAAATGCAATAAAAGGAATAATTTCAAAAGATTTTGTAAATCAAAAGGCCTACATTCTTTTATTAAAAGGGAACATTTTAAGAAATGAGTTGATAAGTTAGACAGTGGAAATTCTACTCTTTATGCCAATGGCGTGTCAGTGGTTCATGAAACAGTTGTACAAGTGTATAAATACTGAACATGTATGAGTCTGACTGCCATTTTGTAGTTAGCTGTTGAGATGTAAGCATGTATGTATATAAGCTCTGTCTGTTAACTAGTTCATTCGTACTTAAAGATGCTGCTATCCATCCTGATGTGTTTGTATGTATTAAAGCATCTGAACAAACCCCAGCCTTCTTGTTATATGTGTTAGAGATGAACGAGCGATAACATGTAAATCTCACAATACCTAAATCAACTCTAGGGACTTCAATGTTTTCATAACTGCCTCAGGTCTCAAAACCTTTAACTGATCTAATACATAAAAAGCCATTTTCCTCTAATCAGTGTTGTACAGACTCCTGAAGGGTGATCTTTGCTTAGCCTTCCTTGCTATGAGTGACCCAGCACTTTTTGAACTTCTTCACCTAAACAAACCAGTGGCAGAGCAAACACCCACTCAAAAGACCTAAACCTTTATTACTATATCACCAACACTTGATGTCATACCCATTTCTGGGATATGCTAACCTTACATATCAAGAAGAGTACTTCCCCAGCAACTTTTTAAACCAGTCTAGATGGTTGAATGCCTGATTACAAATTTTCACCTAGGATATGTTGGGAACATTTGCTTAATGGGTGTCATTGTTAGTTTCCCACCAGCAATGGGTGATATGGTTCAGCTTCTTGATGGTCTCCTTAGCTGCAAGCTTAGTAAGATGCTCTAAAAATATAACATTATATAACTTTAGAAGACAGAGGGTGTAGTTCAGAAACTCTTCTAATGCAAGTAAATGTTACTGAGAAAGGAGCTTTCCAAGATAAAAAAAAACTTGAGACATGCTCTTATAGGTTCATAGATTAGTACTAAGCTAACTGCCCTTGCGAGCCATTTTAAGCCTAGCCAATTACCCCTTGTGAGACTCAAACCCTGCACCTTGTGTTTGTAAGGCAAACACCTTAACAATTAGGCCACCCTCCCAACCCCAAAGTTGTAAAAACAGAAAATTTCTCCAACATAAAGTTCTTCTCACAAGAAGGAGCGGGCTTTATAAGGGACAGTCTCAATAAAAAAAATGTACATCTGAGAAAAGCCTTATAAATCCTTTAAAAATACCATGGATGAAGAGCTCATCCCTAGTCTGAAACAGCTGCCAGATGGACCCTGACCATAAAATACATAAGAACCTGCCCGATTATGTTAGCTAGGAATTGTAACACTGCTGGAACAGGAGGCAGCTATACCTTAATCATTTGCCCAGCTAGAAAACTTTATCAGTTTTCTACAACACATTTTTTAGTGTCTGGTTTCTGTGATGATCCAAGGATTTGGACCACCTGCTCATTACAGGATGGATCCCTGGCCATTAAAGGACCCAAAGAAACAATGCAGTTAAGTTTTACAGAGTCAGGGGTCTGGGTAACGCTTCCTGGATGGGTGAGACAAAAGAACTTTGGGAGGTCTGAGGAAAAGAGTTTTTCTAACAGGTGAAAAAAAGAATAGGGAATCAAACCTGCCTGGGCAAAACGGGTATGACAATGGTCTCAGCATTGCTACTCTGATTACTGTGGAAACTTCATGATGAGTGGGAATGGGACAAATATGCAGAGAAGACCCAGAGGCCATTTCTGGACCAGAGTATCCCAGAATGTCTGCCCCTCTGGGGAATTAGAGAAAAATAACTGCTTTAGTTGGCTTTGGTCAGGGAGTCAAATAAGTTGCAGCAAGGCATCTTCCAGTAGTGAAATATCGTATTCACCACTAACTTCATTAAGGGAAACATTAGTAAACACTGAATGAACTTATTTGCTACTGAACTAGCCTGAACAAGAATGTGCATTGCTAAGAGAAAGCAGTAAGGTGACATGGTCCAGTTCGATATCTACACTGCCTCTTAACAGAAGGGACAAAAATGAGTTCTGCTCTGCTTGTTGATATACCAGACCACTGCTATTGTCCAAGTGGGTGGTAATCAAACCCCAAAGAAGGAGGCCCTCTAAACGCTGTAACATAAACAGAAGCATCCTCAGTTTCAAAATGTTGATGCGCAGTGTGATGTCGTTTCAAGACCAAGTCCCCTATACCATTTGCCCTAAACACTGCACTCAACCTTGGAATCATTTTTAGTGACCATTATTGTGTAGGAAGGAGAAATAAATGGACAGCTATGGACAAGACTGTCATGGTGGAGCCATCATTGCAGATGCCAGTGACAAGATATGGATAGTTTTATTGTCATAGGGATAGGGTCCGAAATCTGATTCCACTAGATCTGAAGTATCCACTGAAGAACTCACATATTACTCATGGTGAAAGATACCAAGAATGATGTGACAAGCATCAGGCTTAGAATATTTAAACACAATAAATCTGTCATTTCGGGTAATGCTAGAAGAAGACAGGCATTTTACAGTTGCTCTGCCCTATGGGAGACTTGCTAGACAGGTGGTACTCTATAAAGGGCTATGCTTAGGACGGCTCCAACTAGGACTCTGTGGCATTCACTGAAATTTCAAAAAAGCAGAACAGAAGGAATAAGCAATCCCTGGCTTGTGTTACTGAGTTTTTTTCAGCTGTAAGGACGCATATTCTGATTCCCCTCAGCCTAGAGGAAAGCTGCTATGGCCATTATGCATTTAGTAATGTTAAGTTATTTCAATATGGTGATAAAAATCAGATCCTTAGATTTCTAAATACATTCATGGAATTTCTCACAACCGTATTCTATTAATGAGTTTAATTTCTGTGTCAGCATATGTATTTTGTGTATCTTTAACTGATCTTGAACAATAGGCAACTAGAATGTTCTGATTTTGTGTAGATCATAACTCCCATACCAGGTATCTAACTTGCAACACAACTGATTTGTTCACATTACGGCATTTTAATGTTATGTCATTTGTAACTACATTTTGGAGCATAACAAAACTCTTGTCCTTTTCATAACTCAATTCTCCAGCTCTACCTTGCTATAAAACCTTTCTAAGAGACACAGTTACCTCAGACATGTTACATACAAACTCTCAGAGATGTTGCGTTATTCTCAGTAACCTCAGCAATGACTGTTTGTCTTCTGGCTCATGCATTTGCAGCTACTCAATGTTGTTTTTCTGGGTAAGGTTGGAGATCTTCTCTGACATTACAACATGGCTCATGTACTTTAGACTTGTCACAGTAATTTTACACTTGCTCTTAATTATACTGGAACTATGCTATCTTACTTAATTTATTCCGCAGCTGTATCACTCTTGTCATGCTCTTTATTTGTCTGACCCTATTCAGGTAGATCTTTAAATATGTTTACAACACTTCCCAAGCCTTCAATCACTTGGGCAACAGCTTTTTGGAACATCTTAGTTGATAACTAAATACTAAATAGAAGTCTGTGTAATACGTATCTGCCAAATGGTGTACTACAATAAAAACTCTGAAGCCTTTTCTACCCAAGATGTATAGAAATATGAACAGCTACTAGAACTAGAGATTATTTGAATAATAGCAGAAGAAACATTAAAATCTTTTCAGAAGTGTAGTGAAAATTACTTAGAAATGCAACCAGTGGAAAAAAACTTTGATAAAAGTGTGACGACCGTGCCCTGGCCCAGCAATCAAGGAGGCTCAATCCTCACCACTAACACCAGGAAGGTTGTCTCATAGAAGAGGAAAGGATGACTAATACACACAGTAAAGTATAATTTCCCTTATGTGCACACAGAGATCACAGTCAGTCTGGAGTTGGTTGCTCCCTTGCTCACCAGGTCCCCAATAAGACTCCCCACTGTCACAGCTATAGGGTCCAGATCTCAGCCTAACTAGGCAAGCTAAAACCTCCAGTACCCTCTCTTTTCAACCAGTGCTTCGTGTCCCTGCCCAAGTAGCTAATACACACACACACGCACACTTTGAGATAAGTATTTATACAACTTCACAGACACTCCTGGGAAAGGCTGACACAGATTCTCCAACTGTGCCCCTTTATCCAGACTATACGGTAGTAATTACTGCCACCACCCAGTTAATAATATCAGCTAAAAAAGGCCCTTAAAAGGGTGTCCAATTATTACTGTGCAATATTAATATCCAATGGTAATGTGACTTTTCAGTCTAAGGCTTATTGGAATGGCTTAGACAGCAAACTCTATAAATATATAATGTACTCTAAAGACTAATTTATCTCTACATAAACCAGTCACAGGTAGAAGGTTTTAAAAATATTTAATAATAAATAATTAAAACACAAGACAAAACTACTACACCACAGAGATATCTAAGAGTTCACAGATCACACAGAAACAAAATAATACAGTAGGACAGGTCTGATTTCAAAGAAAAATACCCAATTAATCTTTACTAGCTTTAACTATTCCTACAAGAAATCACAGTGATAAAAACTTACATGTGAGCATAAGCAGAGTGCTGGTAAGTTAGATATCAAGATCAAAATGCTTTATATATCTCTCTGAGACACAGTTTATAAAACATCACTAACAAACATGTCTCCGTGTCCTCCCCAGATGACATCATTTTTGACACTTAGGTTTTCCCAGTATTCATATTGCATCATCTTGACACTTGCTCTGAGTTCCCAGGCTAATAGAAACTCCATTTACATTATTTAGCAAGCTAACACCTGCACAGGAGAATACAACACTAAAATGCATTTCACATATACACTCTAGCAATTAGTCCTTAGTTAACACAATAGACAGAATGTCTTCAGCCAGCCTGACCAGAACCAACTTTAAAGATCAAAGAATGTCATAAAATCATTTCAATTTCAAAAGACAAACTTGAAAAGGCTTGACTTAGTTTTTCTTTACAGCAAGGGGGCAATGTTGTAACAATCTTAAAGTTCACATTTTACAGTGTTTTTCTTTCATTTAAAAACACAAGCCTGTATTTTACATTTATTTATATAGTTGATAGAATTATATATCAAATTGTATTTGACTAGGTTGGCAGCCTTCACCCATCTCTCCCCAATCGTCACAGAAAGCACAATCAAAACAAAGTTATCAGTAGGGAAAATCAGCCTTATTTTTCTTTCAAGGAAAAAAATAAGCTAAGCCCAGGTCTTAATTTTCAAAAACAACAAAATAACAGTTCCTACTCAACTAAGAAAACAGATGACTGAGAGGATACATGAATCCCATCTGGGAACCATTAAAAAGCTCTGAAGTTGAATATTCACTTATAATAGCCACTACAATCAAAAATAACTAAACAGCCTTTTCTTTAACTATGTCAGAAAGTTAAGATCTAACAACAATTCGTTTTTCGAGCTAGTCCATAATAATAATGGCCACTCTAACCCTAAGGAAATAGCTAATATTGTAGATGATGAATTTAGTGCAAATTTTAATCCACCCACAGTTATACCTGTCACGAAAGGGGATATTGCCAGCCCAGCTATCTGGAATTTTGTAAATAATAATGTCATTTGTGAATATCAACATGATTCATACAAGATGCTTGTGTTACAATTGTATTAAAACTGTATGTCATATGTATATCAAACTTGTTTGTACAGACATGTGTTGAAAAAGGTTTTTGCAAAATGCTTGAAATGTAACCACAGCCTGCCCTACTGGAAAAGAGCAGAAATGCACATGCACTATTGTAACTTAAATATATATTTTAACAGTGGAAACTGAAATACAGGAGGTCCTCCCAGTGTACGTTTCCCACCGGTGCCAGTGGTGAGGAATTAGGCTCCCTGATTACTGGCTCAGTGGTGGGGCGCCACAATACCTATTCCACAGATTCCAAGGTTCCAGTCACCCCCTTTAGTTTCTAAGGATTAGATTCTCTCAGCCCTCTCAAAACCTAAGAACACCTCAACCATGGGCCCAGACGACATACCAGGTTGCTTGAGTTGCTGTTGTTTTTGTTGGTCTTTCGGCTTTTCCTGGTTAGGGGTTGCCACAGCGGAACTCCGGTCCGCTAATGATTGGCAGTTGGTTTTTATGGTGTCGAGTTGCCAGCCCGATGCCCAACCTTCAACGAAGGCACGCCCATTCAACGCATGTCTTTCGAATGCCCACTCGACCGTGGGGAGGACATGCAGACTCCACACAGAAGGCACTCCCAACCCAAGCTGAGAATCGAACAGGAGAACCTCTTGCTATGAGGCAACAACACTACCACTGCACCACCGTGGATGTATCAGTACCAAATATGAACTTTACAAACCCTTAATCTTAGCTGCTGGTCTGGTTACATTCATGAAGACAGGAAAACAGCCATAGTAATACTGTTACAGAAGTGTCCCAACCACAGACCCTGGTAACTATAGATCCAATAGTCTCAATGGCCTCATATAGACCTAATTAATCTGGACATTGAAAATGATATAACCCTGGACCTTTGTCAGTTCAGCTTTATCAAAGGAAGATCTTGCATCTTTAACCTTATTAATTTCTTCGAAAAAGTCCCCAAAGCAGTGGTTAGTGATTATGCAATACATACAGCATTCTGGACCTACCCAAGGCCTTTGACACTATTCTCAAGTATTATTGATAGACTTGTAAATCTGAATATAAATCCTTATGTTGTTCAGTGGATAGCTAACTGGTTGTATGATAGAACTTGTGGTTAGAACTACAGGTGTCTCTTCTGAAAGCAGAAAAGATGGTAGTGGTCTACCACAAGGAACAGTGTTGGGCTCTTTCCTATAAGACACCTATTTATTAGGCCTTCAGGTCAACATTCATGGCCCATGGTTATCTAAGTTTGTTGATAGCTATAAATTGGGTGGTGTTGTTCAGTCTTACACTGACTCACAACTGTCCCAACAAGGGTTAGGCCAAGTTAACAGTTGGTGCAAGGACAATGGTTTCAATTTAAATGTGAAAAAATATATAGTTAATTTTGGTGAACAAAAAATTTCTCATACCACAGAGGTAAAACATTTTGACCATCAGGTCTCCACAGCAGTTTGGAAAATGTTCTATTTGGTTCATCTAATTTACAAAGGCATCTCCCTTTTGATCCCAAAAAAATCTTAAGCCCCCTTTACCCATACCTTATCAGATCAGTTACTGAATATAATGCCCTTTTTGGCATGTAGTTGTCTAAACAACTCACTCAACTTGACAGACCTCAGAGATTCCTAACTAAAAGCTTTATGGCATCAAAAATCTTAACTATCAGGACAGACTGACAGTCCTATAGAGTCCTCTGTAGTGATCTGTGTCTAGCACTTTGAGCATTGACAAATCCAATACTTTTGACATCCCATTCCTTTGCAAAACAACTCATTCCTAAAATACCCAGTTAAAGTTATTAAACCTTCTTGAACAGATAAATAAGACATAGTTGTTTGACAGGCTTATATCCCAGTGTGATGATAGGAGGTAGTCCCAGCCATGCCAGGAGAAATAGGGCACTGGATTTGTAACATATGCCAGCAAAGCTATGTGGAATTTTGTAAATAATTATATGTCATTTGTATATCAAACTGATGCTTGTGCTGAAAATGTATTTGTTACATCTGCTTGTGTTAAAATGTATCAACAGTGTGTCCTGCTGAAAGGAAAAGAAATGTACATGCATTATTGCAACTGCTTAAATGTATATATTGTAACAGCATATACTGGAAGTGAAGATGTTAATCTTAATCCACTTGACTTTGCAAAATATTCTTGAAATTAAATTACTTTATGGGTTAAGCCATAAAGATGTTATCCCAGAGTTTTGAATGGAGCCGAAGCAATGTCTGTGCTAGAGAACAGTTGGTAGCTCCTGTAGGAAGAGTGAAATGGTTTATCTTGCCTTGCTTTATTCAGTAAGTAGGAAAAGTAATTCTTTTAGTCAATCAGGAATAGATAGTGAGATTAGCTAAATACTGTTTTTCTATAACTGTGTGAAGCTTTCCATCAGTGTTATTTTTAATATTCCCTGTGACTGAAACTCTGTTTTTTACTGTAAATAGATACTTAATATGTTATTGTTCTTCTGTTATTTATTATTAAATATATTTAAACTTCTCATTGTGGCTGGTCCTTTTAGAAAAAATATTTATGTTTTGAGAGTATTTGCATATATTTATTTAGTGATAACTGTGGCCACTCCTGAAAGCCTGGCTCTTTGGTCAACATTACCATTTGTATTACTAGCAATTTCACTCAGTATAAATGAGTACTCTTGTAACAGCCTTGGGTAGCTGGCTTTGTAGTGCCTAGTGGCAGTGCTAACTACTCTATAGTCTGGGCAGAAGGGGGCAAAGCTAGTAAACCTATGCCAGCCTTTTCCAGGTGTGTGTGTGTGTGTGTGTGTGTGTGTGTGTGTGTGTGTACGCAAATGAAATCTCAAAGTGTGTGCAAATGAAATCTCAAAAAGTGTGTGTGTGTGTGTGTGTGTGTGTGTGTGTGTGTGTGTGTGTGTGTGTGTGTGTGTGTGTGTGTGTGTGTGTCAGCTACTTGGAGCAGAGACACAAAGCACTGGTTTCACAGAGAGAGTGGTGGAGGACTTGGCTTGGGCATTCAGCTGAGGACTTAACTCTGAAGCTGTGCTAGTGGGGAATTTTACTGGGGACCTGGAGGGAGACAAGAGAGAGAAATCCAGACCCAGAACCAACTGTGTTCCCTGTGTGCTCTTGGGGGAAATTGTGCTTGATGCAGAGGTCTGCATCTAGAAATACTGTGTATCTATTTGTATTCCAAGTGAATGTCCCTCTCCAGTGCCAGTTGTAAGGATTCAGGCCCTTGATTACTGGCCCAGAGTGGGGACGTCACACCCAGTATTTCACCCACCTCTGGAGCAAACTTCCACTACATGCCATGCAGAGTAGCACTCTTTCCACATTCAAGGTAAACCTAGATAATTGGTTAGGCAGCCTCAAATTCTTACCCAGTTTATCCTATGTTGCCCTTCTTGAGGCAGGAGAGAAATTCTGAACACAGCTTATTGGCTAAGCTTGTAATAGTTAGCAGACTGATTACCCAGTATGTACCCATGAATTTATGAATAGTGAAGAACAAAAAACAGCAACATTTATAACACTTGGTTAGGAATGTCAGTTTGCGTAGAACAAGCAGTGCAGACATGTCGCACATGCATTGTTTACTGTAACAACAATTTAAAAGAAGAAATATTAACATCCACAGTTCAAGACCTTTTAAGTAGCTGAGTGGGTAGGAAACAGATTAACAGTTTAAAGACACCATATATCTCATGTGTGGATTATTATTCCAAGTTCCTAAAAGCAGTCACACTGACAAACATAAGTGTGAGTGTGATTAGTGAGTTATAGTCAACAATCATGAACCAGATTCCTAATGTTATCATGTCCAATAACAGTTTGCAATACACAGCTTAAGAATGTCCTTAAGCAAATGTTCAAGTGGAGAGAAAAAAGTCATAAATTTACCATAACAATATATCTGTATTGTCCGCTTCTATCCAGTTCAACCTGTGGTTATCAAGTTTGTTACAGATCCGATGCCAGCCTCTTTTCAGAGACTTTGATTCAGGAGCTCCTCTACCATAATACACTACTCCTCCATCCACTTCAGACTGATCCAACTTCAACCTGTGGGACAGAGTCTCCAGTCACATATCTCTTGGAGGCCCTAGGAGAGAACTTTTCACAGAATGGTGGAAACAAAAGAGGTCCTAGACCTTGACTGAATATTCAGCTTGTAATGGGACACAAACATATGAATGCTACACCAAATGGTTGCAGCAGCACAAATATCATCAATAGAAGTTCTAGAAAAAAAGTAGTACAAGATGCAACTGCTGTGGCAGAATGACAACTAGGTTGTGTAGGTAAGGGTCTTCCTCTCAAAGCATATAAAAAGGAAACACAATCAGAAAGCCATTTGGATAAGTTCACTTTAGGCATAGGCTTGCCCAGTCTGACCTTAGAAAATGAAACATAAAGCTGCTCTGTTTTTCTAAAAACTTGCATGCCTTGGAAAAGGAAACAAAAAGCTGCTGTTTTACTAAAACCTTTTGTTCTTTCCAAATAAAATCTGAGTTGTCTATGAACATTCAGACAACGAAGCAAATATTCTGCTTTATTACTGAAATTTGGAAAGAAAACAGGCAATTGAATGAGATGGTTCAGGGTAGACTCTGAAGCAACACTGGGCAAAAAGAAGGATTAGTCCTGAGGATAACCCTGTTTTTATGAAATATCAAATAGGGAGGAACTGAAGACAATGCATGCAGATCGGATACTTGTCTAGCAGAGGTAACTGGCACCAGGAAAATAATTTTCCAAGATAGCAGCTTCTAGGAAACAGTAGCCAAATGCTCAATGTGGGGGACTAACTAGTCCTTGCAACACTAATGGCAGATCCCAAAGTGGAATGGGATCCCAAATTGGAGCTCTAAACAAAAAGGTACCCTTCAAGAAGGCCTTTGAGATCTTTAGGGCAGCTACAGGAGTATTATTCCTGCTAATGTAAAAATTAGAAATAGTGACCAGCTGAACCTTAGTAGAATAATAACTAAAACCAGACTGAAAGAGATCAGCAAAAAAATAAAAAATGGCATCCAGCTGGGCTGAAAAAGGGTCCAGACCTCTAGAAAAATTACGAATAGCAAAATGTTTTCATTCCCTAGCATAAATCTTCTGAGTAAACTTTTTTTTCTGAAAGGCAAGAGAATACTGATAATGCTGTCAGAGCTTGGGATCCTTGATCATCACTGGAAATTGAAGAAAACATGTAGTTAATCTAAGTTTGTGAAGGTTGGTTGAGGGAATCCTGGCTGGATGGCTTATCAGACCTAGAATGGGATCCAGCACCAAAGTAAGGTAACGTAGGTGAGGCTAAAAAAAGGAGAGCCACAATTGTCAGGACCAGAATGCAAAATGAGAATGACTGTTTTTCTGCAATGGGCTGCAATCTAAAGAAATTTTATTATGAGGGGAGTAGGTAGGTAGATGTACAGAAGACCTGAGAACTTAGCTTTCCTGGTTGAGCTTATGCACTTTGTGATGGATAGAGTGGCAAACAGGTTTCAGCAGGGGGTGTTCTTGCATCAGAATATAAGAGCCGTTTCTTTGGATTCAGGGACCACTTGTGAGGAAATAGAATGTTCCTGCTTAAACTGTCCACCAAGACATTGGACTTCCTTGGGATCTGAGTTGCAAACAGGAAATGTTGACAAGTGATCACCCATAAGATTGCGTTCCCCTTGCTTATTCAAGTACCATATCACACACATGCTGTCTTGTCTGTATAGCAATCACACCCTTCAGGAGAAAGTCCTGAAATGCCTGCATTGTTAGAAGAACAGCTGTCATCTTCAACACATTGATGTGAACATTGGCCTCAGAAGATGACCATGTTCAATGGACCATCCTCCCTTTGAAATGGCTCACCCCACCCCAGAAAAACACATCCATAGTGACCATGGCCAGAGGCTGAGGAATAATGAAAGGCCACCCAACGACGATGAGAGGGGACTCCAGCCACCGTTTGACACGAGTCTGACACCAGTTTGTTACAACAACTACAAAATCCTTGAGATGAGTCAGGTAGAACCACTGAGCTGCTAATGTCCATTGCAAGATCTTCATATGGTACCTCGCTAAAGGCACTAGGCAAATCAATTTTGCCATGTGTCCCAAAAACCTCAGAATCATGGAGCTGGGGCCTTGTGAGACAGAAGGAGATGAGATGCCTCTACTTGAAAAGACATTAACCAGCTGACTGGAAGTTTTGCTAACTGAGAGACTGCATCCAAATGGCAGTTTATGAACTCTGACTCTTGTACTGCTTCCAAACGGGACTTTTCAGAGTTCACCATGATGCCTAAGGACAGACACAAGTTGAGTAAGGAGTCCAAAGCTTTGATGAGAGACACTCTTGTGGAGGTGGTAAGGAGCCAATCGTCCACATACAGGACGTCCTGGCACCCCTGCTGCCTAAGCCAATTTGCTATGACTGCCATGCACTTTGTGAACACCCAGGGATTATGGAAAGGCCAAAGGGCAGTGCTTGGAATTGGTAATGATCGTCTCCCAGCCAAAAGCACAGATATCTCCTGGACCAGGTCATTATCTTTATATGATGGTAGATATCCCTGAAATCTACTGAACTTATCCAGTCATCCTTCTTCAACAGAGGTAAAATGGACTGCATCATGACCATCCAGAAAGTGGTATGCTTGATATAGCAGTTCAATTTGCTTAGATGCAAAACTGGTCTGAGGTCCTTGTTCTTTGAAACCAAAAACAATCTACAGTAGACCACAGATCCTTGCTAGTCCAGTGGGACCTCTTAGATGACCAGATTGCCCAGCAGCTTTTGAATCTCAGATGCTTTATTTCTTCTCTGATGGGGTGAAATTTCTGGGAGGGATTTTGTGACTCTCTTGGGTCAAATAAAAAAATGGAATTGTACAGCCTCTGGATATGACTTTCAGCACCCATGCATCTGAGGTGATGGTCCCCCAACCTTTTGGGTGGATGCTCAAGCAACCCCCCCTCCCCGATTGCCTCTACATAACGGCAGCCAGGAAACCCATCAGATATGGTGAAAAGGCCTACTGGAGAATGCTATAAGGAAGCCTTTACTCTGGGGACTGCTTCTGCCATGTGGATGGCATCCATTGTGGTTATCCCTCCCCTGCAGAGAGGGTAACCTTCACCAGGAGAATCTTGGAAAGAGTGCTGTTACTTATGAAAGAAAAAACACTTGTTTACCTTCTGATTCCATGTAAAGGATGGTTGAGGGGTGGGACAGCGAACTCCAATGGTAGCAGAGACTTTCTTTCCTGCTTGCTACTACTCAATGTGTCCTAGACCCTTGGGCCAAACAGGGAAGAACCAAACAGGACATTTATAAAGGATGCTTTAAAGCAGTCTTCAGGTATGCCAGTGCATCAGAATGTCGGTGCCCACTGCACGAGACGTAGGCCATGTTGGAGAGCAGCCACATGGAGACATTTGTAAATGACTGCATTGTACAAAACTGAGTCTCGAGAGTCTTTTGTACCTCTGGGTACTGCTGTGTCTTTACCACATTTGACAATTCTGAAACTAGGTCTTGTTGAAGCCTTGTTAAAAGAGCTAAATAATTAAGAGCTCTCAACTCAAAAAGTTGCTGGATGTATGCATGCTTTCCCATGTAGTCCAAGACCCCCTGTTGAGGGGATGGACTGATGAACTTTCATCCAAAATATTTTTTGTGGCTACCTCTCCCATGACTGCATCTACTGAAGGACTGTTAGGTGGTGCTAAAATAATGTGCAGCTTTATGGGGATTCATTCTACCTCGTCCTTCTCCATGCCCTCCAGGACACTTATTTAACAGAATGTTAGATTTATCTGATCTCTATCCAGACACTGTATACAGCTGGACTGGTCACCTTGGTGCTCTTTTGCCTAAAAAAGACATTCCTCACAAGCTCACATTCTTTCCATTCCATAAACCCTTGCTCTAAGGAGAAGGACTCCAGACTGAATTATAGTGAATAGTCAGCTACATATCCTGACTAAAGACAGCAATATAGTATCATAATGTTAGGGACCCTGAGGAAAACAATTAGGCCTTTGGAATTCATACAGGTCCCTTCATAGATGACAACAGGGGGAGGGGGGGGGGGTTAGGTGCATTATTCCAGTATTAAGACAGAAACCAGGTAAATCTAATGTTCTGGTAAATACATAGCTTACACATTTACTGTCGTCCTATCCAGACACTGGAAATACCTGGACAGAATACCAAGTTGACCTTGGATGGCCTAAGAAAGTAAGTCTTTCAGAATATTGCTCCCAAAGGAAGCATGTATCCTAGAAAGGGTACTCAAACTATAGTGCTTGGAAAATGTATGCAAGGTTGGCCATGTAGCAATTGCCATAATCTCCATCATGGATACATTTTGCAGAAAAGCAGTAGATAAGATCAAAGATTTACTAGAAGAAGAGTTACAATGACCATAATAACTATACAACCATTTGGAATGGGTAACTTTAGATACTTTTCGGCCTTTCTTGGCAGAAGAGAAGGAGAAAAACAATTGCACATCTTTCCTTATTTCCTTTGTGAGATGAAAGTAAAATCAAAATTGTCTTATGTACATCTAAACAATGCAACTGGTATTCATCTTTGCTCTAATAATTTGGAATGAATACCAGTAAATGAATAGACTGATTCAGATTGGTTTGAGTGGCCACTTTTGGCATAAAAGATGGATTAGTTTTAAGTGGAACTCTGGATAAAATAACAGATAAGGAAATTTGGAAGTAAGATCATGAAGTTCTGAAAATCAACACAACTTTGTGAAAGTGATGGCTACCAGAAGGATAGCCTTCTAGGTCAAAACTTTAATTTCAGTGGAGTTTGTTGGCTCAAAAGGAGATTTAGTTAATCTCTCCAGCATAAAATTCAGGTCCCAAGGAGGAGCAGGGTGAACAAGTGGAGGAGTGGAATGAAAATGTCCTTTCATAAATGCTTTATGTCTTGTGAGATATCAAAAAAGATGTAGGACAATCTTGATGAAATGGTTGCTGGGTGAACTTTTATTGAGGAATAAAAGTTCACCTAGAAGCCAGGTAAACTTCTATTGAGGAATAACTAGCCCCTTTTTTGAATAAATCCAATAAAAAGCAAAGCACATGGGAAATAGAAGCTGGTTACGGGTATATATTTTGCTAAGTAGCCCAAAGATAAAATTTCCTCTATTTACCTTTGCAATTTTTTTTTTTTTTGTTTTTGCGGAAGATCTTTCAGATGCAGTTATCAGACTGACCACCTCAGGAGGAAGTGACTGGTTCCAGGCCATCACTGGAAGTGGAGAAACCGTGCTGCCAAATGAAGGAAGTAAATGTCCAGGTGAGGCAACCCATATGAATGAGAGAGCAGATGTGTTGCAGAAGAAGAGGTCTTCTCTTGATATGAGATCACAGCAAGGGGAGCTATATCTGGTGAGGCCAGAACAAGGCTATAAGAATGACCTTATCACATCAGAATTTTGAGGAAATCTTTCAAAAGAAAATGTTATATCTGTGTGGAAGTGGGACATGATGCAAAAAATGTGAATTGAGATGTTATAAATGTAACAAAACTGGGCACTTATGGGTGGATTACAAAAATGAAAATAAGAGTAAGGAAACAGAAAACAGTAGCAATATTAGACGAGCAAACAAATAATAAAGAGGACAGAGAAGATTCTGAAATAAGTGATGAAGACATAAATTAGGAGGAACTGAAAAAAATCTTTCTGTTGGTAAAAGGGTAAAAGACAGAAAAAGAAAATTTAAAGAGATAAGTACAAAAGAAAAAAAGGAAGAAAATAGATTAAAAATAATACATACAGCTACTGAATGGGGGTTAGTATAATGGTTAAGGTGTTTGACTCACACACAAGGTGCATTGTTTGATTCTCACTTTTGGGAGGGAAATTGGCTAGGCTTAGAATGGCCTGTTAAGAAAGATAGCCTAGTAATTAGCTATGAACTTATAAAACCATGAATTTAAGGAAAAGAGAAAATGAAAATGTTAGAGTGCTTTCTATAAATGTGAATAGTATTAAGAATATAGTGAGGAATAGGGGTTTTGGAGTGGTGTAATACTTGCGATGTAGAATTATATCAGAAGACACTGGATTTTTAACAAATGAAGAAAGATTACAAACAGAGAAGCTATGGGGGGGAAGATAAACTGGAATATGGGAAATGAGAGATGTTCTAGAATAGCCATATTCTGTACAAAAACACTAAATATATTAGATGTAACTTTAACAAAAATGGGAAGGTTAACCACTGTAGAATTAAAATGGAAAGAAAAAGTATATAGAATTATAACATTACATTTTATACTAATTGTAAAAAAGGGAAAGCTTATTTAATCAAAATAACTATTTCTAGTAGAGGATGTACATCTATATGTCTGGACAGTGTCATAGAAGAAGTAAGGACTTTGAGAAGTTCTAGGTTTACACCTATATTAATTAGTGGTATTCCTTCTTTTGATAATAGTGACAAACAAAACAATTTAGGAAAGGGGTTTATTGGTTTTCCCTTGCCTATTTTTTCTGATACAAGTAGGAATTAGGACAATTTTAAATAACTGGAAAATAGTTGTAGGAAATAGGGATCTGAACAAAGCATTAGTAAATACCTCTAAGTTTTGTTATGAAAAGAATTTTGATCTGAAAAGATCATTTCAAAATAGTTTTACTAATGATCCAAACATTAAAAAAAAGAAGTTATGTACTCACCATAACATTCCATATTTGCTGTCCATTCTTGTTGGTTGAGGTTCAGAACCAATCATCGGTTCCGACTTGGCCTTTTATAAAGCTTGAGAGCTTCCACTGGCTCGAGGTAACACCCTAGCCCATCATGCCTAGGGAAGATTACCCAAATCTTGTTTGCAATTACTAAATAGAATAGAAGTCATATACATACATTCCAGGTATATTTACAGACATATACTCTGCAAGACAAAGAAGGGAATCCGAGAACATGAATTCCACATCTAATAAAGACCTCTCGATCCTCCAGGAGCGAAGAATGGGGGAAGGAGGGTGGGATGAATGAAGGCGAGATGGACAACAAATATGGAATGCTATGGTGAGTACATAACTTCTTTATGTTATGTTGTCCTAGCTCGCCTTCATTCTTGCTGGTTGGGACAGCGTCCCTAGCACCTTCTTTCTTGGGTGGCTCAAAGGAACAAACTCTTCAGAACGGTGGACCCAAAAGAAGCCCTGTTCTGGGAGGTCACGTCTACTTTGCAAAGCGTGATAAAGGTATGAGGTTTTACCCACATTGCTGCAGCACAAATTTAATCCAGGGGCAACCTAGCTTGAAAAGCAGCCAAAGTTGAAATACCTCTTGTTGAGTGGCCTTTTATTTTTCCAGGCAGTTGTTTATTCTGAGAGGTATACCAGAATGTAGTAGTATATGTATGCCATTTTGATAGAGTGACTACAGATATCGAGGCACCCTTCTTTTTGTCTGAAAAGGACACGAATAATTGGTCAGATTTTCTGAATTCTTTTGTTCGGTGTAAGTAGAAGCGTAACTGCCTGTGTACATCCAACTGGTGAAGTTTGTATTCTGCCTTGTTGCCATGATTAGGGAAGAAGACAGGCAGATCAATGGATTGATTTAAGTTAGTTTCAGAACAAGCTTTGGGAAGGAATGAAGGATTTGTTGTAAGGGAGACGCTGTCTTTATGGAAAACTAAGTAAGGAGGGCGTATGGATAGTGCTTGAAGTTCTGATACCCTCCTAGCTGAAGTGATGGTTACCAAAAAAACGTTTTCCAGGTTACAAATTTTAGATGATAGGAAGAAGCTGGTTCATATGGCAGAAGGATCAAAGTAGACAGTACCAAATTGAGGTCCCAAGGATGAGGTGGGTTCTCTTATTGGAGGCCTTAACAAAAACATACCTCTCAAAAAGGCCTTGCATAGTCTGTGAGACAATTTTTGAACCCAAATCGGCAATGTGACAGTTCGATATGGCGGTTAGTTGAACTTGAATGGTGGCTGTTGCTGCTCCTTCATTAAACAGTTTTGCTAAGAATTCTAAAATGCAAGCTACAGGAGCTGTGAAAGGGTCAATGTGATTGTCAGAGACCCAACAAGAAAACCTTTTCCACTTGCTGGCATAGAGGTTCCTAGTTGTGGTTTTATGAGATGAGACTAGAATGTGTTTTACAGCAGGGGATATATCTGGAAGCCTGGCTAAGATTGGAAATGGAGCAGCCAAGCTGTCAGTTTGAGGGTTTGGATTGAGGGATGGAGAGTCCCTGAAGGATGAGTCAGAAGGTCTGGTACTGGGTTCAGAATCCAGGGCTCTTCCTGTAGATGGGGCCAAAGGAAGGGGAACCAAATTTGATGAGGCTAGTACGAAGTGATGAGTACTAACTTGCATCCCAATAACTTGACTTTCTGTAGAACTTTGAGGATTAAAGGGAAAGGTGAAAAAGCATAAAGAAGACCCGGGGGCTAATCGTGTACAAGTTCATCCCTTGGTGACTCCCTCGGTCGGGGGATCAGGGCAAAGTAGTTGCTGCATTTGGTGTTCATGGACATGGCAAAGAGGTCACAGCAAGGCTGGCCCCACCTGCGAAAAATCTGATTCGCAGTTTCCTGTTTCAAGGACCACTCGTGAGGCATTAGAATATCTCTGCTCAATTTGTCCACTATCATGTTGGAGCTCCCCAGGATATGCACTGCTATCAGAAAACGTTGGGAGGAGACTGCCCACTGACATACTCTCTGAGCCTCTCGACATAGGGGGTAGGATCTGGTTCCCCCTTGTTTGTTTATATACCACACAACTGACATATTGTCCATCTGGATTGCAATTGTTCCTAATGGAAGGGAGTGCTGAAATGCTTACAATGCCAATAACACTGCTCTCATCTCTAAGACATTGATGTGTAAGTGGTATTTGTTGTCCTGCCAAGTTCCTTAGACTGTCTTTCCAAGATAATGCCCCACCCTATCTGGGAAGAGTCCATGGTCACTGTAGCTATTGGATGTGGGGGGATGAATGGTCTGCCCAGAAGTACCTAGGTTTATTAAAGCCACCAACGCGGGTCCCTCTTGCAGGAATCTGCAACAATGACCTTGTGGGACATAGATAGCTCCTGCATGGACCATTGGGCAAAAAGTAACCACTGAAGGACTCTCATGTGTAAGGGTGCAAGGGGTACTAGAGTAATCACTGCTGCCATTGTACCCAGTACATTTAGAACAAACTTTGCCTGTACCTTGTTTTGAGTGAGTAAGAGGGATATTTGGTGCTGTAGCATTTGAAATCTGTCATGAGGAAGTTTTGCTACCATGTCCTTTGTGTTTAGGTCTGCTCCTATGAATTAAATATGCTGTGATGGCAACAAGGCAGACTTTTCGAAATTTATTGTAATGCCCAGTAGAGAGCACAGATGAATGGTGGTGTCTCTTGCTTTGACTAGTAGATGCTCTGTGGTGGTGTTCAGGAGCCAGTCATCTAAATACGGAAACACTTGGAATCCTAGATGCCTCAAGTGAGCCGTAACTACTGCCATGCATTTGATGAACACTCTGGGGGCTGCAGTGAGACCAAAGGGCAGAGCTCGGAATTGGTAATGACTGGCTTCCAGATGAAAGCATGACTCCTGGATCGCCTGTCCATTTTGATGTGGTAGTACGCATCCTGGAGATCTACAGAGCACATCCAATTGTCTTTTCCCAGAAAGAGAAGTATTGACTGCAGTGTTGCCATCCAGAATTTTGATTTTTTTTTTTTTACAGACTTGTTTACTCTGCTGAAATCCAAAATGGGCCTCCAGTCCCCTGTCTTTTTTGGAACTAAAAAGAACCTTGAGTAGGTTCTGGATCCGATTTCGTCTGCGGGGACATTTTGAATGACTCTTTTCTCTAACAACCTTTGAACTTCAATGGTTGCTTGATCCCTCTGACTGGGTGGAATGTCCGGGACTGATCTTTGTTGTGGGGGTGGGGAGGAGAAGGGTATGTTGTATTCTCTGGATATTATTGTCTGTACCCATTTGTCTTGTGTAATATCTAACCAGGCTTTTTGGTACAGTGATAATCTGCCCCCCCCCCCGTTTGCCGATAGAGGTGGACAGGCAGGCCTCCTTTTAGGAGTGCTGGAAAGGCCTACCAGAGAACGTACATCTGTCACTCTGGTTTTGCAGACCCCCTCTGCTGCGAGGTCAGCTTCTTCCATTATTGTTTCCCCCTCTGCCCCTGGGGGAATAGTCACCATGTGCGCCCGGTAAAACTTTTTGGGATTTACGGAACCACATCTTTCCATCCTTTTGACCTTTGGGGTAAGGTCTAGAAGGGAGAGAAAAACATACTCCCATGGCAGACAGTCTTACCTTCCTGTTCGCATCTGGTCAGAGTCTATTTTACTTTAGGCCCAAACAAGGATGAGCCATCAAAAGGGGCATTTATAAAGGAAGACTTGAAGGGTTCAGCGAATTCGCATAGATGCATCCAGGAATGCCTCCTTACGGAGATTCCTGCACCTGTTGCCCTACTCGCTCCATTGGCTGCAAAAGATATGAGTCACACAGAGGAGCTGACTATGGAATTTAAGGTAGCAAGCTGAGCAGTCACCTTATCTGAGACCCCTGCAGCTGCAGAACCTTGGAAGGTATCTCCTAACTCCTTCAGGAGATCCCTCTGAAGTCTGGTAAAATGAATCAAGTAGTTCAGCGACCTGAGTGTAAAGGCCGCTGATGACAACATACACTTTCCATATCTGTCCATTGTTCAAGATTCTTTGTTCAGTGGATGGACACATGAGGAAGTCTCAGACAATTCCTTCTCGGTGTCTAGCACGTCATTATAAAAGCCAAGGGTCTAGTAGAATCTGCCTTGATACTACCTGAACAGATTTGCCATGGTTGGAATAACAAAAAGCAAGAGCTGAGTACAGCTATCTTGAAATAGTATGTTTTGGCACAGGCTGTCCTATTGTTGCTACAGCATAAGAAATAAACAGCTGATCTGTTCTTCTAAAGGAGATAGTTCTGTCAAGACAGTACCTAGGCTATCTGTGCAAGTCCAGACTAAGTAGAACTCTTTCTCCTCGGTTCTGAGGATCTGGAAAGAACAGTGGGAGATTAATGACTTGATTCAAAGTAAACTCTGAAACAACTTTGGTCACAAATGAGGGTTTTGAGCTAAATGTGAGCCTATCTTTATGGACTACAAGATAGGAATCACCCACCATGAGTGCTAACTATTCAGATACTCTTCTTGCAGAGGTCAGGGTAATAAGAAATATTGTCTTCCATGCAATGAACCTTAAATCACCCTGATGAGTTGATTCAAAGGGAAATATTGTTAACTTTTCCAGTACAAAGTTAAGATCCTAAGAATGAGTCACCTGTTTTTTTAGGTGGCCTCAGATTCAGAACTCTCTTCAGAAACTGTTTTACCAAAAACAGAGAGGAAAGGAGAGGATCCATGGGCAGACATGCTGAAACAGATGGAATAAGAAAGGCCAGGGGATAGTAACTCTCAGTAATATTTAAGAACCAATGGTACATAATCCCTGACAGGGAGGCACCAGGTCTTACCTTCTGTGTAAGTTGGCTATGATGGCTTAGGAGGAAGCTGTACTGCACTCCTTAACCCTCCAAGCATATTACATTTCATCAGAGCAAAATTTAGTGGCAGACAAGCTGAGCAGGACCAGGTTAGACCCTGATGAATGGAAACTGAATGAGGGGGTCTTCCAGGAATTGGTGCTGTGTGTAATCGCATGAACAGGCCCTGGGGACTACAGATGAAGACAGTCTATGGCATGATCACAGCCAACATTTTTTCACATCTATGTGCTTTGGTTTGTCTGAAGAGTTCCACAAGCTTTGCACCTTTACTCCCTATAGAAACTGCTCCCCAGGCAAAATAAGAGGCATATTTAGTTACACGTGGACTTTGTACAGAAGGAAAAATGGCATACCTGGATTTGGAGCCATTTGTTGTCTCCACCAGTGCAGTTCCTTTTTGACACAGCCCAGAACTGGCATCTGAAATACCAAAGGATAGGAATGTTGAGTCCATGTGTTTAAAAAAAACTGACTTTTTGTCATGTGTAACCTGGCAAGAGAAATCATGAAAATCATAGGTGCCGTGAACCCTAAAACATGTTGAGATTTTCTCTTGCTGAAGTCTGAGAATGACTGGAGAAGCTCAGGAAGTTTTCAGATAAAAATCCACCTTTTCCTCATAAGAAAAGCCTTTTGATAAGAAGTGTCTAGAAAGCAGCCTAAAACCACAAGCCTTTGTGACAGAGTCAAGGAGGATTTTTGAACATTTATCTGCAACCCGAGATTAATAATGAGAGAGGAAACCCACATTAAGGACGCCTGACTCTACAAAGATAAGCAAATTGTCTAAATAAAGGAATATGTAAATGCTTTGCAGTCTGCAATGAGCTTTCACTGGAGCTCAACAATGTAAATATCTTTAGAGCTGTAGAAAAGCCAAAGGGTGATGCAGAGAATTGATAATGTGACCAAGGCATCACAAATCTTAGACATTTCTTGAAGCCTATGCCTATGGATATGGGTACGCAATTATAAGCATCCTTTAGACCAATGTTACCATAAAACTCAAAAGAGGGATGTCAGATAGACTCTGATGGGTCAGCATTTTACATTTTGGTACCTTCACAAACAGATTGAGAAAGAAAAGGTCTAGGACTGGTTTCCATGAAAACTCTTTATATTCAGGAGTAGAAGCCTTTCCCTCTTTGATCTAAAGGCATAGGTTCTATGGTTCCTAGAGTAAGCATATGTTGAAGAACATGAGTAAAAAAACTCTGTTTGGTTTAGAGGATGGGGAAGAATTCCCCTGGAAGGAGATATGCACACCCAGTGCAAAATGTAACCCTCCTGAACCACTTTTATCATCCAAGGATCTGATAACATCTGTTGCCAAAGGGGAATGCTGACAGTCAATTTCTAGGACAGATTTATAGAGGTAGGGTCAGCAGGAGAGGGTGCAGAATGCTGGCATGGTCATTCTGAAGGATTAGACTGTTCCTTGTTCTGAAAGGATCACTGTTTTTTATTGTTCTCTTCCTTCCATTTTTTTCCACTGTTTACCAAGAGGTGGCAGGGATTGCTTGTTTACCTTTTAAATGTAGCAGAGGATTTGGAAGATTTTTAATGGGGGACTTAAAAAAATCTTAGACACTCCCTGAATTAATTTCCCTCTTTTATCAAATTGTTTGAAGACCTTAGTAGCATACATGTTAAAGACAATCTCCTTATCTAAAGTAAAATTTAAATTTCAGACTTACTAATCTTTGGTTCCATACCCAGACATACCCTCTCCAAACAACAGCTGCAGTAGCCCTAGACACAGTACCACCCAATCACATACACTCAGGACAGATAAGAAACAATAAGACTTAGATAGGAGCTACTTTCTAAAGGAAGTGAAACAGCGTATTCCCTCAAATTGTCTGCACAACTAAGAATAAACTTCCACATATTTATTTATTATTTATTTATTTTATTTTACATTTGTTAACCGGGCTAGTCTAGCTGGATACATATCCGTTTTCAGTAGAGGCCCGAGGAGAAAAGCTCCAAACAAACAAAATAGTCAGTACATGTTCAAATAGATACAAAATAGTGTTAAGAATTGTTTGCTAAAGTAGAAGAAGAGAAATTTCTTTTACCAATATATCCACTACCTTACATTCTTTATCCACAAGAGAAGGACTAATATTGATTAAAAGTCTGTTTCCAGCTGGTGAAGAGATTAAAATGACAGCTGGGTTTGATCTAAGACAAAAAAAAAAAAAAAAACAGAATAGATTGAGATACTAAGTCTATCTGCCTTTTCAGGGACTGAAGGTTGAGAGTTAGGGTTATTACCAGTAGCATTAAAGACATCCTCCAAGGATGGCAAAAAAGGAGGGATGGATATAGAATGAGGCACATCCACCTGCAACATATTAAAATATCTCCTCAGTTCAGGGAGGTAGAGAGGACCAACTTTCCTCAGAATCCAAGTTTTGGACTTGGGAATCTCCAGTAGAAGAAACTCTGTATCTGTCAATGTCAGAAACCTCTGACAAACTTTCCTCAGTAATTTCTTTACTGAGCTTGCCCCCTGGCAATGTTTTTTGAGTTCCGGGATTAACAGTCTGTAATAATCTCCTAGCTAATACAAGGAAATCATCTTTATGAACAGACACCATGTCCTTAAATGAACAATGCCTAACCTTTTTTTTCTTTCCATGGACCATCCTCCTAGTCTAGGGCATGGTACTCCTAGCAAGAGGTCTATTTCCCTGGCCACCCTGAGAAGAACCTCCCAGATAGCCTCACAGACCCAAAAAAGATGGTTCTCCCAAGCCCAGATTGGACACTGGGACAGTCATAGAGGATGTGGCTGAAATCTATACCAGTGGAACCTGGAAAAGAAAAACATTGGTCTGAGGAACAACTGTTGGCCACTACAGAGTCACCTACTAATGGCAGAGGCACTGTCTGAGCACACTGTGGCTGCAAGAACTCTTTAATGCTTTGGTTCTTCCTTTCAAGTGCAATAGGAGAAGAACCAGCAGGATCAGAGTAAGTGTCTATGCTACAGCTGTGGAAGAAGCCTGATTGCTGGTAAGTTCTGTTGCAAAGTGTTAGTTGGAAAGTAAGTTGTCAGACAAGTATACACAAGCAACACATACATACACTTACACTTTCCGACATAGTCCCCTTTCAAAAGTAAAAGCAGAAGTAGTACCCAAAAATCCCTGTCAGAACTGAAAAACCCTTTACAGAAGTGTAACGACAGAAATGACAAAAGGTATGTTGTCACAAAGTGTACAAAAAAAAAGAATTTAACATAAAAAAAATAAATCCTGCCCAATAAAACACTTCCTGAATCTTACAACTTGCACAAATAATTAACCATTTTTAAAAGCAGTACATATTAACCACAAAATCAGGCCCAGTACTAAAAGAAATAAACCCTAAGCTCAAAATAGCATTCCCCAATAGGACATTTCCGATATTGTGAAAAATACCATTTTTTTTAAAGGAGAAATATCACTTTTAGTCAGAAAATAAAATAAGAAAGAAGTTATGTCTTACCATAACGTTCCATCAGAGTTGTTGATCTTCTTCCAGTCATCACTGATGGGTTTGGTTCTGATCCCTTGGAACCAAGTCAGCCTAATACCAAGCTCACGTACACTAAAAACTCTCGAGCTAAACTGCTCCCCACAATGCCCTTCTCCAAGTTACCTCAGATCACGTTTGCATGCAACATATAGAAGAAAACAGAAAACAGAGGCCATTTCTGCGCAGAAACCCTGAAAGCACCACAAGGACCCAGAAGATCCACCAGGAGCCTTTGGTGGGAGACGGAGGGAGGGTGTGATGACTGGAAGATGATCAACAATTCAGATGGAACGTTATGTTAAGACATAACTTCTTTATTTGAAGTTGTTAAATCTTCTTCCTATTCATCACTGATGGGACAGAATCCCAAGCTACTTGGATAACCTGGGTGGCCCTTATGGAAGAACATTCCTAAGAACCATTGAGCCAAAGGCCACTCTTCCCCTGGAGACCAAATCCAATTTGTAATGTTTGATGAAAGTATGGGGTTTAGCCCAAATGGCTGCTGCGCAAATGTCATCCATGGAAACCTTGGAGTGAAAAGCAACTGAGGTTGCGATGGCTCTCACTGAATGATCTCTGATATGAACAGGTTTAGATTCAATCGCTAAGGAGTATGAAAAGGTAATACAATCTCTGAGCCATTTAGCTAAGGTAACTTTTGATACAGCACATCCCATTCTTGGGGCAAGAAAAGGAGATGAAAAGTTGATCCAACTTGCGGAAAGACTTAGTCCTGTCCAAGAAGAAATTTAGTTGTCTATGTACATCCAATGAATGCAGACAGTATTCTCCCATGTTGGAATAATTTGCAAAAAACACAGGCAGTTCAATGGACTGGTTAATAGAGAAGTCAGATACCACTTTGGGGAGAAAGGATGGATTAGTACGAAGAAATACTCTGTCTTTATGGAAGATTAGATACGGGCTATTGATGCATAAGGCTTGTAACTCAGATATCCGTCTGGCTGATGTGACTGCTACCAAAAACAGAGATTTCCATGATAGGAATTTAAGGTCACATGTCACAGCAGGCTCAAAAAGGGGTAGAGAGAGAGAGACTGTAGTACCAGAGAGAGATGCCATGTCTCTACAGGTTGCCTGATAGGAGGTCTGCTATGGAAAACTCCCTTGAGAAAAGTCTTGCAAAGGCGGGTGGAGATAAGAGGAACACCATCTGAGCCATTATGGAAATTGGAGATAGCTGCTAAATGGACTCCAATAGTAGAAGCTGATGTCCCATCGTCAAACAACTTGGAAAGGGACTGAAGTATAGCAGCTGTAGGAGTTGAAAAGGGGTCTAGCATCTGATTATTAGACCAGATAGTGAACCTTTTCCATTTGTCCCTGTAGAGCTTTCTGGTGGATGGTTTATGGGAGGCCAGAATAATATCGTGTACAGGTGAGGAGAGGGTTTCCTGCCTGGCGACTAACGGAAGTGGAGAAACCAAGCTGTCAGCTTGAGAGTGGACAGATTTGGGGGAGTCAACCCTTGGGGGTGTGATATTAGGTCCTGACGAGTGTCCAGGATACAAGGAGGTTGTAATAGGTGAGGACAGAGGAAGGGGAATCATACTTGTCGAGGCCAGAAAGGGGCAATGAGGATCACTTTGCATCTCAACCGAATTGCTTTCTTTAGAAATAGGGGTATCAAAGATATCGGAGGATAAGCATAGAGGAGACCCGTGGGCCAATCGTGAGTCAAAGCATCTCTCGGTGAATTCCGATCTGGGGGAATGAGGGCAAAGAAGCTGCTGTATTTTTTGTTTGAAGAGGAAGCAAAAAGACCGCAGCAAGGCTGGCCCCTACGGCTGAAAATTTCTGCCGTCACATTCGGGTTGAGAAACCACTCATGTGGATGGATGATGCATCTGCTCAGCCTGTCTGCAATCACGTTGGAGCTCCCTGGGATATGTGTTGTTATCAGAAAGCGGTTGGAAGCTATTGCCCAATGCCAAATACTCATGACCTCTCGACAGAGGGGGTAGGATTTGGTCCCTCCCTGTTTGTTTATGTACCAGACTACAGACATATTGTCTGACTGGATTGCAATCGTTCCCGACGGAAGGAGCGGATGAAGTGCCTGCAACGCTAACAGCACCGCTCTCAACTCCAGGATGTTGACATGCAAGTTGGCCTCCAAGCTGGACCATGAGCCTTGGACTGTCTTTCCCTGAAAATGCCCCCCCCCCCCACCTTATCAGAAAAGCGTCCGTTGTCACCGTGGCATTGGGTTGAGGAGTCTGGAAGGGCGGCACCAAATATTTTTGTCTGCTCTCATCCTCCAAAGAAGATCTTGCTTGCAGGAATTGGTGATGAGGATCTGTTAGTTTAGAGGATGCAGATTGGATACCCACTTGGACAAAAGGAGCCACTGTAACAGTCTCATATGCAATCTTGCCAGGGGAACAATCAGGATGGCTGCCGCCATAGATCCCAGAGCATGTAGAACTTCCCTTGCTAACATCTTTCTTCGACAGAGCATCACTTGTACTTTAACCTCTGAAGTCTGTGAGGTGGGAGAGAGACCTAGCTTGTTTGTGTATTGAACACTGCTCCTATTAATTCCAATTGTTGGGCAGGATGAAGACTGAATTTTTCCCAGTGAACTGTGATGCCTAGAAACTCCATCAGTGCTAGAGTGCAGCGGTGGGCCATGACGAGCAGCGCTTGGTGGGGGCGGAGAGGAGCCAATCGTCTAGATATGGAAACATCTGGTATCCCCTACCACTGCTAGGCATTTCGTGAACACTCTGGGGGCCATCGAGAGATCGAATGGCAGGGCTCTGAATTGGTAATGATTAGCTCCCAGCCGGAAGCGAAGGAGACTCCTGGGGCACTTGTCCATTTTGATGTGGTAATACGCATCCCGAAGGTCTATCGAGCACATCACACACCCTCCCGAAGAAATGGGAGAATGGATTGTATCATGACCATGTGGAATTTGGTTTGAACCACTGATTTGTTTAGCTGGCTGAGATCCAAAATGGGTCTCCAGTCCCCGGTCTTTTTTGGCACCAAAAAGAATCTTGAGTAGAAACCGGACCCACACTGGTCTGGGGGGACTTGTTGGATGACTCGTTGATGACACAACCTTCTTATTTCTCAAGCTGCCTCTTCCCTTTGACTGGGTGGAACATTGGGAAGGCATTTTGGAGGTTTTGGGTAAGATATTAGAGGGATGTAATAACCTCTGGAAATTATTCTCTGCACCCACTGATCATTTGTAATAGCGTGCCAGGCAGTTTGGTGCAGAGAAAATCGAGCCTCGACTGCTTCTAGAGGAAAGCAATCGGGCAGCGCTTCAGGAGCACTGATAAGGTCGTCCAGAGAAAGAATCCCTGGAGTCCTGGTTTTGGGGACCCCCTCTGCCCCTAAAGGGGCGTTTTCCACTATTGGAACTCCCTCTGCCTCTGGGGGAATCCTCACCATGTGCACTGCGGTAAGGGCCTTGAGATTTTTAGTGCCATATCTTTCCACTCCTCTGGTTCCTGGAGAAAGAGCGCTGAGGTTTGGAAAATCCTAGGCCAATGGCAGACAAGGTTTTTCTGCCTTGTTCGCACCTGGATAATGTGTCCTTCACTTTGGAACCGAACAAAGCAGATGGTTCGATAGGGGCGTTCAAGAAGGAAGAATTGAAGGAGTCCGTGAGATAACAAATGCGCATCCAGGCGTGGTGTCTCATAACTACAACTGCACCCACAGCTCTAGTTGCCCCTTCGGTTGCATGTGACAGCAACCTCATGGACGAGTTGGAGATCGACTCTAGGGTAGCAAGCTGAGAAGCAACTTTATTTTGTGCCCCATCAGAAACTTGACCCACGAGTTCGGAGATGAGATCCCATTGGAGCCTCGTAAAATGTGCCTGACTGCAAAGGTCGCTGAGGCAAAGACTCGCTTCCCTAATCTGTCCACTGCCCGGGACTCTCTGTTGAGTGGGTGGACAGTAGGACTTTCCTCCGCAAGGTCCTTTTTTGTGGCGGCCACCACCACCATAGCGTCTACTGGAAAGACTCTAGGCTAATGTGGCTGTTCCTCTGGTGGAGAAAGTATCTTGTCCAGTCTCCAGGGAATGGCCTCAATGGAATCAGGGTTCTTCCATGCATGCTGCATGATGAACTGGACTAACTCATCGGCAGGTGGGGTCACCCAAGAAGTAGAGGGCCGAGAGCGGAAAGCCTGCAGGAATACGGACTCCTCCGAGGAAGGATTGGAGGGCTTCCAGTCACCCCTCGGCTTCAATATTTCCAGGATGTCTCCAAAGGAAACTTGTCAGGGGGTAACCATGGGGACCCTTCCCCATCATCGTAATCCGTATCCTCAGTAAGGGACTCCTCCGGGGAGTCCAGGTGTTTCCTCTTACACACCCTCTTCCAAGGGGGTTCTTCAGTGGGAGCGTCTGAAGAAGATTCGGAAGGGAGATTACCCTGGATAGGGGTTTCCTGAGGCTTGTGCACTTGGTGTCCTGAGGAGGTGGCCCGTGATAGCTGTAGCTCCGAGGGAGCAGAGGGAACGTCCAACGGAGGAGGAGCGCTTCCAGAAGCAAGCACCCTCTCCATCACCCGGAAAGCTGACCCTGCCCGAAGAGGAATGGGAGCCCAGAACCGAGGAAGACAATCTCAGAACCAGGGTCACACCCTGCTCCGCATGGCCCACTTCCGGGGACAGAGCCTCAAGCAAAATCGGGGTGGGTGTCGCCCTTGAATCCGAAGACAGAACCAATAAAAAAACCTGGAACCATACTGGGAACCGAGGGTTCCACCCCCCCAAGCATGAGACTGAGGAAGGGATGGTTCCAAAGGAACCAAAACCCAAAGGGGGGGGCCTTGAAGCCTCAGAGAGAAAGGGTTCCCACCAAGGACATCGGAACTATGGGCCTCAGAACCGAAGGATCCAAGGGATAAAAACAGGTCCAAAGATGGGGGAGTACTGGGTCCGTGGTGTAACAAAAGACGGCACCGAAGATTCCAACTTGGAGACAGGCAGAAGGGGCACTATTGGTGCCGAGAAAGGGCTCGGAGCCGAGGGAATATCTGGAGTGGAAGTCATTATCGGCTCCGGAGAGATAGTCGGAACCGACTTCGGAGCGGACAGGGGCAATGTCTGTGCAGAGGTTACAGAAGGCAATAAGGCTGGAGCCGTGACTACACTAGGAACCACAGAAGTTGGTGCCGAAGGCAGCGCTGATGTGCAAGTCATAGTAATGTCCACAGAGGCCACTGGAGCTGAGCTCGGAACCAAAGTGGTCGAAGCCGAGGGAGCGATCTTATGCTCCGTAGAAGACTTGTGGGCCTTATGCTTGTGAGGCTTACACTTATCACTGGCTGGTGATGAGGGATCAGAATGAGGACATTTCTTGTCCTTCAAAGGAGGGGTTGAGACCTCCAACACAGAAAGGGCCTCTGAAAAAGGTGAAGAAAGCAGGCCTTTCAAAATAAGTTTATTTTTCCTCTCATTCAGCATCTGCTTTCTGAAACTGAGACAAATCTGGCAAGGAGGTTTCACAGACAAGTGGGAAACCCCACAGACAATACACACAATCATCATGTAAGTTGCTGTTGGGGAGTTTGCCATTGCAGGAAGTACAATGTTTGAACCCTGAAGTCCCTTTCTTTTCAGACATATCCAGTATACAACCCAACAATCCACAAAGGTTATAGAAAGGTTACAGAGAGAGGAGAAATACCAACAATGGTATTAAGAATACTACGAAGGTAGAGAAAGGCGTTTACCAATGATGGTAAGGGAAAGATACCCATGGGTAGAGCTAGGTATAGGTAACAAGGTAGAAAAAAATTTCCAAAATACAATAAATTTTTAGAAAATACAACACTTAGCTGGAGAGTTCAGTGAAACACTGCTATATGGCCGTGCGGCAAACGAGATCTGAGGTAACTGGGAGAAGGGCATTGTGGGTAGCAGCTTAGCTCGAGAGTTTTTGGTGTATGTGAGCTTGGTATTAGGCCGACTCGGTTCCGAGGGATCGGAACCAAACCCATCAGTGATGAATAGGAAGAAGATTAACAACTTCAGATGCAATATTTTCTAAAAGGGCCAATATTTTCTGTGTAGAAGAGTTCCTCTATGGAAACTTATCTACCAGAAATCAAGCACAAAGCTGAATGCTGCTCCTGTCATGTGTCAGAGTTGCTTCCTCTCGATGTGGTAAGAAAGTACTCAAATTGTCTACATTTTGACTGTTGTTTTCCTCCAAAGGGCAAGCCAATCAGCAATAGGTGCAGGAGGCAGCCAGAAGTTTGTGAATCTAGCCGGATGTTGTATCCTGTATATTGTATAGAATCCATGTAGCCAAAGCTACTACAGCAGTGAGATTCATAAGCATTCACAGCACCAACATTTTTCATACACTTTAGAATCATAACATTATTTATTCCAGCTATCTTAGCACTCTAAGAACTGAAAAGATCAGCATCAGTCATAGCCATGATGTTTTCTTGCAGAGCTGTAAGACCCTGTAAGAAAACCCTATTTGTTTCTTCATGCCCACTTTGGCACCAAAGCTAGCCTGTAACACCACGTTTTCTTGCTGTTGTTATTTTGCTTCTTGTTTCAGCCAGTTTGTTTCCTGTTGGGTGGCAACAACATTATATAAGGCTTCTACCAGTTTTTCCATTTGCTCAGTTGTCAGTGGTGATAACTCTCATGCTTCTTTTCAGCCACTATACTTCACACAAGTTTCTAGCTTCTCAAAAATTTCACAAATTTCCTTAAAGCTACCCTTCTCACTGCCACAAGATCCCCCTTTCTTGCCATAGCAAATCCCCTATGGGCACAAGGAATTTTTTCTTCTATTTATGCAGGTGTAATAGTTTCTCCATTGTATCCACACAGTGTTCAGGAAGATTTGCTTTTTTATGCATATTACACAGGTTACCACAGGATTTTAACAGTGTTAGAGAGAAACACTTTCAGGCAGGATTCAGTAGAACTTATTGCTATGTAAAGTTCTACCATTTGTAAGTGATTTCTTTTTACACATTGCAGCCTGTAAATGGTTCATTTCCCAGGCCCCTGCTTGCAAATTTTTCATCTCCCAAGCCCCTGCTTATACTTATTAAGGTTACCAGAACTTGTCAGAGACTTGGGATACATGGCTAGGTTTAAAAAGACCATTGCGGTCATTAGCCTAGTAAATACCTATGCACCTATGACGCTATGAATCACTCTCTTTTGCTTTTATTTCCCAATGGGATAGTCTTACATCTCCACAAACAGTTGACTCAAATTTAATGCAACAAAGTCCTAATAGACTTTTCTTGTCTGTGCCCTCCAGTGTTAGCCTTATTAATGTTCAGATCACAATACTAGTTTAAAACAAAATGCCCATTCACTCAAAGAATTTTATTTACTGCAACAGTTACCTTCAGTTTAAATGTAGTTTCATATAGGTTCATAAGTGCATAAGTAAGTACTAGGATAGCTGCCTTTACAGACCATGTTAAGCCTAGCAAATTTTCCCTTTGGTGCTTAAATTAACCTATCCCATTTGGTGTTAGACTGGTCTTACCCATTCCATGGTCAATAATTATATATATATTACGCCTAGTGGGAATAACTGGGATCATACTACAGATACTTTGAGGGGACCCATGCATGAGATAAAGCATTTAGGATTTGTCTCTGTTCATTCACAGTACAGGGACACTACTGGGGTAAATTTTCTGTTTACTATACACAGATCCAAGATGCATGAATATGGACAGGGGTGAGCTTTCTTTTACATGGATGGGGAGTCTGTTCCAATGCAGCAGTGTCCTCTGCAAGATATAACCTGTCCCTCCAGACCATTCTGTTGATACTGCAGAAGAGGTTTAGATCTCTAGACCAAGTCTTTCTGATGGGATTTGACTTGATGATGTGCAGTAAATTTCTAATAAAATTCTTGATTTAGTTGTGGTAAGTAATAAAGTTTTCTCTGTATGCTCTGCTGTTGTGGTCAAACACACCTTTCAGCAATTCCACAATTTTCCAATACCAAATACAAATTCACACGCACAAACCACAATGTTTTGAAGTTCCAAATCAGTAACCAAATAAAAGATTGTTAAGTTGTTATTTGTCATGGTTTTAATACAAGATTTAGTGCTTTCATTCACTTAGCAGTTCAAGACTTCATCAGTAGAACACTTGAACTGATAAGTGGAGAAAAGTGCTAAAGCTTCTATTAAAAGCAGTGATGATTATCAACTTGGTGTTATTTTATGTGGCTACTAATTCCACTATTTTGTTAAGCAATATTTCAGCACAAGTTTAGGTACAGTTTCAGTAAATGCCAGTACAATTGCACAAGTACTGTTTCAGTCATACAGAAGTACATTTGATAATTAGTGCATGCAACCAGCAGCATTTATTTTTTTCTGGTGAAATGAGCACCTCCCTCCATTTCAAACCTACTTTTTATTTTACTCACAATAACCAGTTTAATCACACCTTCTGAACGCAAGCGATTAGCATAGTTAATAAATAAGGAAATACAGGTTCTCTTATAGCCAATTAAATCCTTCTTTATTTAATAAATAGAAAATCATACTTTATAAAAATAAATCAAATTCAGAGTTTATTGTGGGTTTCATTATATTTTCTCAAACTTTTAAAGTAAAGTTCACAGTACAGGCATTTGGTTTCCAAGTTTATAGTTCGTAGGAGAATGCTAGGCTATCATCTATGGCAAAACATCGTAAGCCTAGCCAAATTACCCAAATTTCACCTATGATGTCCATAGGTGATTAACTACCCTTGTCATAAATTTATTAAATTACTTATCAACATGTTTGTGTTACACCTTCAGTGCAATCAGAATCCTATTGTGGGTAAGGTATTTAGGCACTGTCTTTGTCCATTAGGAGGACACGGGTTAGTCCTGTGGTAAATTTCCTATTTCTCATCTATTGAGCTAAGATACATTTCAATAGGACAATGATGACCTTTGTTTTACATGAACTGGAAGTCTGTTCCAGACCAGTGGTATCCTCTGGGATGTGTGCCTGTCCCTATAAACCCTTCTGTTTATGTTGCAGATGAGGTTGAGATCCCTAGACTGGGTGTTCCTAGTACTGTTTGACATGCATATGTGCAGCAGATCCATTAAGACAGGTTCAGAGGGTGCCATATAAGCCAGACCTAGGTTGCTTCTTAGTTGTCTGTATGAGACTGAGTATAGCAGTAGGGCTTTGAGGTAGTCCACATAGGTCACATGCCCTAGACCCAGTATTCTCTCTGTAAGGAACCTCTGTGGTCACTCCAGTTGCTGCAAATCTCTGGACAGATACATACCAAAGGGGACAGCGTACTCAGTGATAGGTCTAATAAGTGCTGAGTAAAGAGGGACAATGACCTCTCTGGATCAAGACCTATCCGCTTGCTTATAAGCTACGTAATACAGAAGGACTTCCTTACAGCAGTGGATACATGTTGTTTGAATGCTAGGTCACTGTCTATGTATGGTCCAAAGTCCCTAACTACTGGGTCTATTCTTAGGGTTGTGCCATCAATGTGATAGTTCCAGTGGTATTTTGTTTCCAAAGGACATAATACTGCCCTTTTTGGCATTTAGCTTTAGTCCATGACTTTGAAATGAGTTATTAGTTTGGGAAAAGCTCTCTTGGAGAATCGCTGAGTTTTGGGGGGATTCATTGACTGCTCCAAACTTGCAGTCATCAGTAAACTTGGTCAACCAAAGACACTTAACATTTGCTTGGATTTCTAAGGAATAGATTCCAGATAGCAATGGGCCCAGCACAGTGGCCTGTGGGATCCCACTAGTTACAATTTCTGAAGGTGGCTTCCCCTATCTTGACTTTTCGGATCCTATTAGTGAGCCAGTTTGCAACCGAATTGGTTATGTAAGGATTATTCCTAATTTAACAAGCTTTTCAACAATGCCGAAGTGGAGAATTGTTTTGAAAGTCTTAGTCAGGTGAAGGTAGGCAGTGTGTACTTTCTTCCATTTGACCATAGCTTTGGTGACCTTTTTGAAAAAGTCCACTAAGTTGAGTAGGCACGACCTGTATTTGATTAAACCAAACTGGGACGGGTCCAGTGTGTGGAGGATGCCTATGTCTTTATTAATTAATTCCATGATAAGTATTTCTATGGTTTTACATATGAGGCTGGTTGGACTTATGGGATGGTAATTACCAAGGTCAGTGGATGGCCCTCCCTTATGCAGAGATATGACTGTTACTGTCCATCCATTCACTTGGTACAAAGCCTGTTGCAGGCTGAGGTTGAACAGTGTTGTTAGAGGCATAGAAATATCATGCTTCATGTGATTTAGGAAGCATCCTGGGATATTGCCAAGGCCCACAGATGCTGTATATTTGGCCTTTGAGAGATCACCTCCAGGACTGTGTGATGATTGGAGTTGTACAGGTTTCTGGTATTTCCTGGAAATAACCATGAGTGAGACAGGAATAAAGTTTGAGCTAAATTGCTTAGCCAGTAAGTTTGCTGTATCCTCATCTTTAGTATAGGTGGTGTTGTTTACAATCAGCTCAGCACACTGCTGCATATTGCTCTTGAAATTGTGGATATACCTGAAGAAGGACTTCTGTTTGTCATTTGCCTGGGTGGCAATCTTTTCTTAAATTTGGCATTTAGAGTTTTAATTCGGTTCCTAAGCTGCCTGTTTAATTTAATTATCAAATTCCTATCCAGCTAGGTGTTAACACTTCCTATGTTTTGGCAATAAGTTTCTTACTTTTGTTATACAGCTTATTAATGCTGTGGTTCCACCATGGTGGTTTGTTTTTTTTGGTTTGTTATGCACTTGTTTTTCTGCTGGGTACAACTGCTTCAATGCAGTTGTGTACATGATGGTACAAATTAGCAGTGTACGTTTCTACATAGATGACAGAGCATGAGGGGGTTTGGGAGGGTGGGGTTAAAGCTTGCCAGGGTGGTGTCACTAAGAAGAAAGAAGTTAGCCTTGGAGGGGGTTCTAAAAATACCAGTGGTGGTGAGGTCACAGGTTTTCATTTTATTTCAATGGAGACAGCTTTGTGGTTGAACCTGACAAGTGAGGATGATACAATGGGGATGAAGCACATATCACCCATATTGATGAGAACAGGGTCTAAGAATTTTGTTAACTCCACTGGTACCCTGAGTAGTTGTTCCAGGGTGTTTGCCTTAACAAAGTCCAGAAAGTTCATAGCTTGCACACTAGAGGTGGTATATGTTTACCAGTCTACAGCTGGCTAGTTGAAGTCACCCAGGAAAATGGTGCTGGGTTTAATGGAAATTGACTTTAGTTCATCTGAGCAGGATACATGACAATCCTGAGTCATAGAGGGAGGTCTGTAGCTCACAAGGATATAATACGCGAATTTGCTGATAGTGAGTTAGACATGAAGAAACTCAAGGGCATCATGCTGCTTAACCAGCCTTCATGTGAGTCTTTACTGGATGAAGATTGTGACACCTCCACCTTTCTTCCCTTCTTGTGTGGTAGCTGGTCTAGATGTGTGGAAGGCACTGTATCCTTGCACAGCTAGAGTGCTCTCCATAAATTTAAGCCACATCTCAGTCACTAAACAGATCTCAATGTTCAATGTGAAGAAGGCTTGCAGCATGTGGAGTTTCTTGTTTAGACACCTAGCATTGACCAGTAGTACTTTTATACTTTCTTTCTTTTGTTTTGCTACATTGGTGGAATGATCCAGTTGGCATTGTTTAAAAAAGGCACTATGGGGATGGACACTGTTTTAACCTATATGAGAAAGCCTACAGGGAAGAGATGCAGGCCCTCCCTGGCAAAGCAGTGTGGTCTGTTGATCGTATCCTCCTAGACTGATAGATACTGCACCCTCCCTCCCTGAATGACACCAGAAGCTATGCCAATTATTAAAGTCAATTACTTTTGCTTGTAATGAGGTATTGTCTTTGGACAAGGTAGAATTTTGCTAAATGTTAGGGTCATACCTGCTTGGCACTCATGGTCTGAGAGCTCCATCATGTCTCCTCTTCATATAGGCTAGGGAGGTACAGCTCAAGCTATTTATACCCACATGTACTATGACATGGTTATAACAGTACTTGCTGTTCAAAGACTTGATTGATTGCATGCATGAGCTGGCAAATCCTGGCATTATCATTATCCTTTCCTTACTCTGCCTGGTGAGAGGTGCATCAGTATGTCTTACATAGAAGTCATTTTTTACTAGAATATTTGATTGGGTGGATAGCTGCTTTATGGGCTTAACATCTGAAACCATGTGACCCCAATTACTAAGTGAAGTTGTAAGCTTAGCCAGTATTGCAGGCTTGAAATGTTGTTGAGGGTTCTTCTTTCCCTGTTTCATTTAGGTGGTCTTTGTGGTTTGGAAGCTTTAGAACCTCGGCATTTAATGAACTATGTGTTTTATGTGAGTTATGAGTAGGTGTGTTGCTGATGATCTTGACATCAGTGGTGACTGTGTGAGAGCTTTTAGCCTCCAGTGATATTAAATACATACCTACATTTCTCACTGTGTAAGCCGCGGTGGTGCAGAGGTAGCGTTGTCGCCTCATAGAAAGAGGTTCTCCCGTTCGATTCTCGGCTGGAGCGCCTTCTGTGTGGAGTCTGCATGTCCTCCCCACGGTCGAGTGGCATTTGAAAGACATGCGTGAATAGGTGTGCCTTCGTTGAAGGTTGGGCATCGGGCTGGCACCGCGGCACCATAAAAATCGACTGCCAATCATTAGCAGACCGGAGTTCCATTGTGGCGACCCCTAACCGGGAAAAGCCGAAAGAAAAACAACAACAAATCCCAAATAAATAACAGTGACTGAGATATAAATGGTCACAAACGAGGAATGTAATTTTTAGCTTTCTTCCACCTTTATTATCCGTGGACTTCTTCAGAAAACCAGGACGCCTCCCCACGTCCTGGTTTTATAACTACATACAGGAAGTGATGTAAAATCCTTAATCACAACAACAACCTACATTTCTCACTGTGGTATGCTCTTTAAACAGTAGGTGAGTGACAGACAGCATAAGATAATTCTTACATTGTCTCAAGATACCCAACTCAATCAAGCTGACCACATAATTTCTGGAGAGTGCTTGTCCATGGTACCTGTTTTATGGATTCAAGGGGTACTGGGGTAGCAGAAGCTGTTGGAAGAGTAGTTTGGTTGGCTCTGAGGTGGAGGGGTGGTAATGCCTGTAGGGACAGGATTTGGAGGTGACAACTTGTGAAGGGTGCTATGATTATCTTGAAGTTGGAAAGATACTGTTATACTGTTGTCATTACAGCAGCTTGGGTGTCTTGTTTGTCCTTGGAATACCTAAAAGTGGCCATAATTCAGAGTATTGAATCTGTTTGATTTGGCAAGGCTTCCTTGAGGAAAAACACTCTTGTGCATGTTACCCACTCTTGAACGAGACCTGTGGTGGGCAAGGTAAATGCAGAAATAAGTTCCTTACCAAATCCCAGTAAATTTTCCCTGCTCACAGAAATGGAAAGATAATAAGGCAAGAGTTTCTCACTATGTTCACATTTCCTGGGAGAACCCTTGAAAAATGACTGACCCTAGGTAGGCATACTCATCTTACATTCAGCCTCTCTATCCTGGCTTTGTGAAGAACTCTCACTTGCCCCTTCTCCAGAGACCAAGAAGAGTGGTTCTTACTTGACCACCAAGGACAGCCATGCAGCCACAGAGGATGTGGCAATGCTCAGAAACTTGTTGACTATAGGTGCAGTACCATATGGACTAGGGGAAAAAGATAAGCAGTTTGAAAAAACAAGATTGGCCATAGCAGACATATCCACCAGCAGCTGAAACACAACAGATAGCATTAGACAATTCTTACATTGTTGCAAGATACCCAACTCAATCAAGCAGACCACATACATTTCTGGAGAACATTGTTGACAAATTCAAGAGGTTAGGTACAAACTCTTATGTCACCCCAGTGGATAGCCAACTGGCTCACAGGCCCCAGGAAGTTAGAATTGGGAAGTCCACCTCTACAAGGAGACCAGTCCCAAGTGGAGTCCCTCAGGGATCAGTCCTTGGAACGCTTCTTTTTGGCATTTACTTCTCTGAAGTCAAGGCCAATGCCAGTGGCCTCTGGCTGACTAAATTTTCAGATGACTGCAAATTAGGAGCTGTCATTGAATCCCACACTGACACAAATGTTCTCCAGGAGGGGCTGAAACAGGCAAACAACTGGTGTTAGAGCCATGAACTAAAACTGAATGCCAAGAAATGCAGAACAGTATCCTTTGGGAAGTCATCCACCCCTAGTAAATATCATATTGAGAACACACCCCTCAGAGTCGACCCAGTAGTCAAGGACTTAGGGACACACATAGATACCAATCTAGCCTTTGACCGTCACATGTCTACAGTAGTGAGGAAATCATTCTATGTTGCACAACTTATAAACAAAGGTATGGCATTTAAGTCCAAGGAAGTAATTGTTCCACTATATTTGGCATTCATCAGACCTATCATTGAGTATAAAGCCCCCTATGGTGTGTACCTAACCAGGCATATACAACTGGAGAGTCCACAGAGGTTTCTCACTAAAAGAATGCAGGGCGTAAGTAAAACGTCCTACACAGATCACCTCAAGGCCCTATCCCTGTATTCTGTCTCCTACAGACCTTTGAGGGGAGATCTATGCCTGGCATACAGGGCACTGTCAGACCCCACTCTGATGGAACTCCTGCATATCCACAAAACAAATAGCACCAGAATTACCTGTTCTAAAGACTTAAACCTTGCCTGTTATATAAATAAGACCTGTTGGAGAGACAGGTATGTATCCCAGAGACTACCCCGTCTATGGAACAGGTTCCCCATCCATGTGAAGCAGAGTTCCTCCCTAACCCAATTCAACTGCAACTTGGACAACCGGATGGGGAACAGGAAATTCATCCCTGGTTTGGCACCTATGTCTCTAATGGACACAGGCAGTCTGTAAATGGTTCATCTCCCAGGCCCCTACTTGTAAATGTTTCATCTCCAAAACCCCTGCTTAGACTTATCAAGGGCATCAGAACTTGTCAGAGATGTAAATCCGCACAAGACAAACTAAGAATAAAAGGCACGTAAGCGGACTGGATGGAGAAAAATAATAAAATTTTATTGAGCGCTTTTGTCACAATTACTTAAGACTTCTTCAGAATAAAAATGTGCATTACAACTTCCTCTTTTATAATGACCCTAATTAACATATGCATTACGTAACTGAAGATATTTTAAACATACAGACTCCCTAAGAAAATAAATGCTGTACATAAGTGAAATATATATAAATATACACAAGACTCATAGTTAAAAGACATAAACAAATGTAAAAAATATTTTGAATACAAGAAAAATATTATTTAAAATCCCAGTACAACAATAAGGTGACTTTGTGTTGTAAGGTCTAGCTGAAAAATCCTTCTCAATCAATTGCCAATGTTAAATGTAAAAATCAGCTTTCAATTTCAAAAAGCTGGTTAATGAGACCACTTAATTTAGTCCTGGGCTGGTTGTAGCATTTAACCTCAGCTGCCAAATAAGTTCTTTAAATTCTAGCAGCAAATCTATGGGCCCGCCTCTGTCATCCACTGTCAATTGTTCCAAGACTGTAAATTTAAAATGATGACCAGGGCAAGTGTAAATATGTTTTGCAAGTGCATTATTTTGGTTGCATTTCCCAATATCATATGTGTGTTGGTATATGCTTGTCCTAAAGGTCTTTTTTGTTTTTCCTATATAAAATCTCGGGCACATCTGGCATATAGCCGCATAGACATTCTTGGTACCACAATTGTTTCTTTGGTAAAATCTCAACCAACCATATCCTTCAACAAAAACCTTCTCCCCCTCCAATATATATTTACATTGGGTACATTGTCCACATTTCGACATTTTTACAAGGGCATGCTTGTGGTTCCTATCTTTGTTCTTCTGTAGTATATTTTTCAAACTAGTGTCTTTTTTATAGACAACTATGGGTGCATTCCCAACCCTAGCCTGTATGCTTTCGTCACAAGTTAAGATAAACCAGTTTTTGCAAACAATGTTGCGAATCTGTGGGAACTGTGGTGTATAAGTAAGAATCAACCCATGGCTGTAACCTCTCCCTGCATCAGTTGTCGATCCACTGCTCTCAAGGGGTGCACACAGTCCAGAAATATCCAGTCCTAACAATGGATAAAAATATCCTTCCATTCTCTTCCTAGTGACTTCATCTAAAATAGGTTTCACGAAATCCTCTGGATATCCTCTCTTTGTCAGCATGCCCAATAAAACATCCCTTTCCATAATGAAATTCTCTAAATTGCTGATCATACGGGCGAGCCTCACCCCTTGACCCTTCACTAGGGACCACTTTTGATGAAGGGGTTGTCCACTCTCAAAATGGAGTAGGGAGTTCGAGTATACTGACTTTCTGTATATGTTGGATGAGAAGATGTTCTTGATGTAATCTTTACTGATCTGAATTTCTAAATAACTGATATGATCAGTATGCATCTCCATAGTGAATTTCAAGAATGTGGTGCTGTTGTTGAGAAGCAGAAGAAATGACTGAATTATGTTGGTAGTCCATCTCACCCTTCATTTTTACATATGGTTTCGGAGCCGATCCTCAGCTCCGCCTCAGCCGATTTTCAAGCTCGAAGACTTCTGGTTGGCACGTGGCTAAGCAGGTATCCCATGGTGCACCAGTGCAATCCCCAGATCTTGTTTGCTGCTCGCTAGAAACAGAAAAGAAACCCCTAACCAACAAACCAATACTAAAGGGTCACCAACCAAGAAATTTAAAGTATTTCCTCCAGATCTTCCAGGATGGGGGCAAGAGGGCGGGCTGGTAAAAATGAAGGGTGAGATGGACTACCAACATGGAACGTTATGCTGAGTACATAACTTCTTTATGGTAGGTAGCCCAATCTCACCTTCATTTTTACATATGGGACAGCATCCCTAGCGCCTTATTCTTAGGTGGCTCATTGGAAAATACTCCTGAGCACCGTGGTGCCAAAGGATGGTCTACCCCTAGAAGCCAAATCCAACTTATAATGAGCAATAAAAGCCCACGTAGCTGCTGCACAGATATGATCAATTGGTACCCTGGCTTGAAAGGCTGCAGAGGTAGACAGAGACCTGGTAGAGTGAGCCTTGATCCTGTGGGGTAAAGGTCTGCCCTCCGAACTGTAGATGAAAGCTATGCAACTAGAAAGCCAGTTAGACAATGTCACCTTAGAAACTGGTAAGCCCAATCTGGAGTCGGTAAAAGAAATGAACAACTGGTCTGACTTCTGAAATTCTTTGGTCCATTGCAAATAAAAACGTAGCTATCTGTGAACATCCAGCTGGTGGAAATGATACTCAGCTGCATTGCTATGACTGGGAAAGAAAATTGGAAGTTCAATGGACTGATTCATTGTGGCAGAAGAACAAACTTTGGGAACAAACGAAGGACTGGTAAGTAAAGAAACCCTGTCTTTATGAAAGACTAAATAAGATGGCTTAATAGACAGGACTTGTAGCTCAGATACACGTCTGGCTGATGTAATAGCTACTAAAAACACAGTCTTCCAAGACAAATATTTTAAGGAAGATGAATGAGACGGTTCACAGGGAGGGGATGTTAGTTTGGACAACACAAAATTTAAGTCCCAAGAAGCCACAGGTTCTTATAATGGTGGTCTCAGTAAAGTGGCTCCTCTCAAGAAAGTCTTGCATAGCTTATGAGACTTAAGGTTGACATTTGGAAACCCTAAATAAAAATGAGAGATCGCCGCTAATTGTACTTTGATGGTGGCCACGGCAGATCCCTGCTGAAAAAGCTGCAAAAGGAATTCCAGAATCACAGGAACTGGAGCGGTGTAACAATCCACTTTCATTTTCTGTGCCCAAATAGAGAACCATTTACTGTCATACAGCCTTCTGGTTGAGGGTTTATGCGAGGATAAAAGAATATGGGACAGACTAGAGAGGGAACTGGAGCAGCCAAGCTGTCAATTTGAGGGTGTGGAGAGAGGGGTGTAGCGAACCCGACATGTGGGTCAATAGATCTGGAACTGGGTCCAGAATCCAAGAATCGTCCAGGAGAAGAGGCTCGAGGAAGGGGAACCAGACCTGACAAGGCCAGTAAGGAGAAATGAGGATCAACTTGCTTCCCAGTCGGTTGTCTTTCTCACTTTGAGGATAAGAGGGAATGGAGGAAAGGCATATAGAAGTCCCGTGGGCCAATCGTGGACCAGAGCGTCTCTGGGTATTTCCCCTGGAGAGGGGAAGTAGGGAAAAATAACTGCTGCACTTGGCATTGACTGGACTTGCAAAAAGGTCGTAGAAAGGTTGCCCCCATTTTCGGAAAATCTGTTCCACTATTTCCCGTTTCAGAGACCACTCATGAGGCAGTAAGATTGCCTGGCTTAGCTTGTCGGCTATCACGTTGGTTGCCCCTGGAATGTGCTTTGCCACCAGAAAGAGCTGGGAAGAAATCACCCATTCCCAAACTCACATGGCCTCTCGACAGAGTGGGTAAGATCTGGTACCAATCTGATATACCACACAACCGACATGTTGTCTGATTGCATCGCAATCGTCCCTAGAGGAAGAAGGTCCTGAAGTGCTTGCAACGCCAGAAGTACCGCTCTCATCTCCAGAAAGTTGATATGCAGATGAGCCTCGTGTTCTTGCCATGTGCCATGGACAGTCCTGCCTAGATAATGCCCCCCCCCCACCCGTCCTGGGAGGCATCCGTGGTCACAGTGGCAACGGGTTGGGACGGCACAAAGAGAGCTCCCATGAACAAGTTGTTGGGGGCTATCCACCAACGAAGGTCCTTTTTGCATGATTCCGTCAGCAGAATAGGGTGACTCAGCGGTAGATATGGGAATGACCACTGGGAGAACAGGAGCCATTGAAGGATTGTCATGTGCAACCTGGCTAAAGGTATTAACAGAATGGTTGAGGCCATCATTCCAAGAAGTTGAAGAATCCATTTTGCTTTGACTTTCCGAAGTGGAAGAAGACGCTGAACTTGTGAGATGAGGTTTTGTGCTCTTTCGACAGGAAGACAAACTGTCATATCCACTGTGTCTACCTCTGCGCTTATAAAAATCACAGATTGCGAGGGCAGTAATACAGATTTTTCCCAGTTTATGGAGATCCCTAGTTGAGCACAAAGCTGAATGGTGGCGTCCCTGTTTTGGAGGAGTAGATGCCTGGTGGGGGCGGTCAGGAGCCAGTTGTCCAAATACGGAAACACCTGGAATCCCTGACACCTCAGGGGAGCTGTCACTACTGCCATGCAGTTGGTGAACACCCTGGGGGCTGTGGTGAGACCAAAAGGCAGAGCACGAAACTGATAATGGCTGGCTCCAAGCCGGAAGCGCAGATATCTCCTTGACGCCTTGTCCATTTTTATATAGTAGTAGGCATCTTGGAGATCCAGAGAGCACATCCAATAGTCTTTCCCTAACAACGGAGTATCGACTGCAGTGTGACCATCTGAAACTTGTCCTTTTTCATGGATTCGTTTAATCTGCTGAGGTCCAATTTTGGTCTCCAGTCTCCGGTTCGTTTTGAGACCTGGAGTAAGTTCCGGATCCTGTCTGGTCTGTTGGGACGGGCTGGATGACTCTTTTTGAGAGCAACTTGTTGATCTCCACAGTTGCCTGATCCCTGTGATTGGGTGGAACATCTGGGATCTTTTTGGGAACAAACAGTGGAAGGGAAAAGGGTATGATATAGCCTCTGGTAACAACTCTTTGCACCCACTTGGCTTGGGTTATATTTAGCCAGGCTTCTGAATACAAAGAGATGCGACCCCCCCGACTGGCCCCAGAGAAACGTAGTCGGGCCCCACATCAGGAGCGCTGATAAGGCCACCCTCGAAAGAAATCACGGCCTTGCTGGTATTGCAGACCGCCCCTGTCTCTAGGGCGACATCTACCATTTTCTCCTCCTCTGCCTCTGAAGGAGGATTCACTCTGTGTGTCCGGAAAGGCCCTCTGTGACTTTTTGAACCATGTTTTACCTCCCCTTTGACCTTTGGGCTATGGTCAAGAGGGGACAGTAAAATGGATTCCCATGGCAGAGAGAGTCTTTCCTTCCTGCTCACACCGAGTGAGTGTTTCTTTCACCTTGGGACCAAACAAGGAGGAACCATCAAATGGGGCGTTGGTGAAGGTGGACTTAAAAGGCTCCGCAAAATTACACAAGTGCATCCAGGAGTGGAGCCTAAGGGCAACTCCTGAACCCGCTGCTCTGCTCGCTCCATCAGTCACATGGGAGATAAGCTGCATGGAGGAGTTAACTACTGAATTTAGGGTGGACAACTGAGCAGAGATCCTATCTAGGGCTCCCTCAGGACAAGCACCCTGTATGGAATCTCCTAACTCCTTGAGGAGATCCCTTTGCAACCTCATGAAATGGGTAAGATAGTTCAGAGATCGAAGTGTGAAACCCGCTGAACTAAATACACGCTTCCCGAACCTGTCCATCTGTCGACTCCTTGTCTGGCGGATGAACAGAGGAAGAAGTCTCCGCCAACTTCTTCTTCGTGGCCGCCGCTACCACCATGACATCTACGGGAATGCCCTTAGACAAGAATTATTTTCCAGGAGGGGCAGACAGGAACTTATTTGGTCTTCTAGGAACTGGCTCCATGGCATCGGGAGTATCCCACACCTTCAGACTAACCAGATCCATTAGCTCATCGAAAGGTGGAGACACCCAAGAGGCAGAGGGTTGAGACCCAAAAGCCTTCAGGTACACTGACTCCTCATCAGAAGGGTTGACAGTGGGCCAGTCGCACCTCTGTTTAAGGATCTCCAGAATGTCCACAAAGGAAACATCATCAGAGGATGACTTGGGGGACCCCTCCGACTCCTCGAGGTCAGTGTCCGATGTCAGAGACTCATCCTGGGAGTCAATATGCTTCCTCTTGCATACTCTCTTCCGAGGAAGCTCCTCGAAAGGACCTTCTGGGGAGGCCCCGGAAGAGTGGGGGCTCCTGAGGCTGCAGGTCTCTGTTGTCTTCGGAGAGAGTAGGTACTGAGACCGAAGTGGGAGCCCTGGTGGGAAGAGTGCTTGTACCACTGGCAGGGGCTGTAGACTGTGACAGCACACTCCTCATCACCTCAAAAGCTGACCTCTCCAGCTCTGAAGACCGTCCCCGCTCCGAAGAGACAAAGGATGATGCCGGAGCCCGAGATAGATGCAGGGTCTGAGCTCACCCTGGCAGAAGCACGAGGGGAAGGCTAGAAACCGACAAAGATCGATTCAAACCCTCCTCATCGGCGCCGACAGAAGAGCTTCGGTCCCTGGACACGACGGACGGAGCCGAGCATGTCGGAGCCGAACTCGGCTCCAATGCAACAGCAAGGGGAGCCAGAACCGAGGGTTCCTCCATTGGTAACAAGCACTCCGGCTCCGAAAAGCCAACATGGCTTGGAGGAGGAATCACGGATGAGGGCAAAATTGGTTCGAGTGGCTCCGGAGCCGATTGGGTCAGAGCCAACAAAAATTTAGGCAGAGCAGACAACTTCAGGAGTCTCAGTACTACCCTCTCCACATCTTCTTCCGAAAGACTCCTGGAAGATCTGGAAGATAAAGTTGGGGATCTCGACCTAGCAGCCACTGGAGATTTGATCAGCAAGGAGAATGGTAGGGACTCTACAGACCGGCTCCGAGCAGAAGAGTCAACTATTTCCAAATGTTCAGCAGTCAGCACCGAAGCACCTGTGACCGACTCTGAAACCATGGTGCTCTCCTTTGGCTCCGAAGACTGAGGAGTCGAGGAGGCAGATTTTGTTAATTTGGAAAGCAGCTCTGAAACACCAGCCAGTGCCGGAGAAGGCCTTTTTGAACCTTTTGATTTTGAGTCAGATCTTGACTTTAAAGACTTAGACGAAGAAGCCGACGAACCAGATAAGGCTTCCTCGAAGGTTGGCTTCAGAAGACCCCTGAGTATCAGCTTGTTCTTTCTCTCCTGCAACACTCTAGGAGAGAAAGCATGACAGAACAAACATGATTCCTGCAAATGGAGGGCTCCCAAGCAGTAGACACAGCTACTGTGGCCATCCGTCAAAGACATTTTCTTGGAGCACTTCATGCATTTTTTGAACTCAGAGGGTTTATGCTCCTTGCTATCCTTAGACATTCCAAACACACAAGCAAAACCACAGGAGAAAAGAGAAAGAGAATAACTGAGGACTAGGTCCTCTAACTAAAACGGGTCTAGCCCTACAGAAGAATAACACGAGGACTAGGTCCTCTAAGTTAAACGGGCCTAGTCTGGTGTAAGAAAAACTAGGTCTTTCAACTAAAAAACAGACAGAGATTCAGTCACACAGGAAAATTTCCAAATAAAATTACAATGAAGGAGTAACACGAGGACTAGGTCCTCTAAGTTAAATGGGCCTAGCCCTGTGAAAGAACTGGGTCTTCTAAGTCAAACAGACCAAGTATACAACACCACACGCACACACGTTCAATAAAGCAGGAAAAAATTTGCAACTGCAATAGTAATTAAGACTTTAGCGAATCCCCGCCAAAGACCACCAGTTAACAATAAACCGATTAACAGTAAATTAATCAATAGGAGCCGCTGTTGATTAAGAACGGTGAAACCGCCAAAATTAATGATCTAGGCAAAAAAGCGCAACTGCTCCTAACTACTGGTACACAGGATACTACTACTAAGGTCACACATGACCACAGTACAATTAAGGTAAAGCCCAATATATATACTTTCCAGTAAATATGCAAAAACCACTAGTTAATGAAAAAATTGCAAAAGACTTAGCCAGAGCCAAGAGAAGCACATCTGAACTCGTCGACGTGGCAAACGAGATCTGGGGATTGCAATGGTGCACCATGGGATACCTGCTTAGCCACCAGCCAACCAGAAGTCTTCAAGCTTGAAAATCGGCCAAAGGTGAGATTGGGCTACCTAACATGGGATGTTTTATTGGGTATGCTGACAAAGAGAGGATATCCAGAGGATTTCGTGAAACCCATTTTAGATGAAGTCACTAGGAAGAGAATGGAAAGATATTTTTACCCATTGTTAGGATTGGATATTTCTAGACTGTGTGCACGTGCACCCCTTGAGAGCAGGGGATCAACAACTGACGCAGGGAGAGGTTACAGCCATGGGCTGATTCTTACTTATACACCTCAGTTCCCACAGATTCACAACATTGTCTGCAAAAACTGGTTTATCTTAACTTGTGATGAAAGCATACAGGCTAGGGTTGGGAATGCACCCATAGTTGTCTATAAAAAAGACACTAGTTTGAAAAATATACTAACAAACAAAGATAGGAACCACAAGCATGCCCTTGGAAAAATGTCCAAATGTGGACAATTTACCCAATGTAAATATATATTGGAGGGGGAGAAGGTTTTTGTTGAAGGATATGGCTGGTTGAGATTTTATCAAAGAAACAATTGTGATACAAAGAATGTTGTCTTTGTGGCTATATGCCAGATGTGCCCGAGATTTTATATAGGAAAAACAAAGAAGACCTTTAGGACACGTATATACCAACACACACATGATATTGGGAAATGCAACCAAAATAATGCACTTGCAAAACATATTTACACTTGCCCTAGTCATCATTTTAAATTTACAGTCTTGGAACAATTGACAGTGGATGACAGAGGCGGGCCCACAGATTTGCTGCTAGAATTTAAAGAACTTATTTGGCAGCTGAGGTTAAATGCTACAACCAGCCCAGGACTAAATGAAGTGGTCTCATTAATCAGCTTTTTGAAATTGAAAGCTGATTTTTACATTTAACATTGACAATTGATTGAGAAGGAGTTTCCAGCTAGACCTTACAACACAAAGTCACCTTATTGTTGTATTGAGATTTTAAATAATATTTTTCCTGTATTCAAAAGATTTTTTACATTTGTTTGTCTTTTAACTATGAGTCTTGAATATATATTTTTTCACTTATGTACAGCATTTATTTTCTTAGGGAGTCTGTATGTTTAAAATATCTTCAATTACCTAATGAATATGTTAATTAAGGTCATTATAAAAGAGGAAGTTGTAATGCACATTTTTATTCTGAAGAAGTCTAAGTAATTGTGACGAAAATGCTCAATAAAATTTTATTATTTTTCTCCATCCAGTCCGCTTACGTGCTTTTTGTTCTTTTTTGAGATTTGAGATGCATGGCTAGGCTTAAAAAGGCCCTTGTGATCTTTAGCCTAGCAAGCACCTATGAACCTATGAAATGGAGTTGGACTGACAACAATAGACTCCCCAACAACTTTCTACTTCTTGCAGACAGGGGAAGGTAAAACCACAGAGACTGGTATCTGCTCCACAGGCGAGCCAAGAATGAGAGATGAAAGATGGACAGAAAAATGAAGTTATGTCTAAACATAATGCTCCATCTGTGTTGTAGATCTTTTGTTCATTCATTACAGATAGGACCTTGGTTCCGTCCTCGGAACCGATACGTCCGTTTTCCAGCTCGCGCAAGCCAAAAACTCTCAGCTAAGAACCTACCCACAATGCCCTTCTGCTAGATACTCCAGATCGAGTTTGTCCACCCTAGATAGAAGATGTAGCAATAGGAAAAAAGGTAGGAGGCTCTGTCTGAGCAAATACCCTAACCAGGAGTTCTTAAACTTGTAATCTAAGCTACAAACCTACAATTAATAGGCCAACTAACTCTCTCCTAGTCTGTCATCTCAATATTAGAAGCATTAATAACAAGGTACATGAATTGCATGCACTTCTGGATGTCCACTCCCCTGAGATTCTCTGTTTATCTGAAACCTGGTTAAAACCTAACACTAAAGACAATGAAGTGCTACCACCTGGGTACAACATACACAGGCTAGATCGTGCTTCGAGGAAGGGGGGTGGGGTAGCTGTACTCTATAAATCTAAGTTGAATGTCACCATAGATGTAATACAACCTCCTCAGATTAATAACTCTGAGATTCTTGCCACCAAATTGCAACTTAATAAAAATAAATGCATTAATATCATCTGTATGTACATTCCCCCAGGTAACAATATATCTACATTTGAAGATATCCTGCACTGGTTATCATGTCACTACCCCCAAGAAACCCTACTACTTGGAGACTTTAACATAGACTGGGGCACCTGTTCCTTAGAATCCCCAACCACCCATATTAACCTGCATGCATTTACACAAATCATATCCACCCCTACCAGGATAGGTAAACCCAACCAAAAGAAAGTATACTTGACTGGGTACTCATAAACAGTCATCCCCAACTGTACACCTCTGGTGCCCTCCTTAATGTCCTAAGCGATCACCTTCTCATATATGTAATTAAGCACAAAACCATTAATTCCCAACAACCCTTACTCAGAAAGGTTAGAAACAATAAAAACTTTGACCCTGCCAAATTCCAACAAAAACTAAACTCATGTAATTGGTCTATTCTAAAACACCTCCCCTTAGAGGAAGCAGTAGCATACTTTTACAACAAATTCCTTGAGATCCTTGATGTGCATGCACCTGTTAGTTCAAAGAGAACCAAGGCAAAAACTGCACCATGGCTTTCTATAGAGTCTAAACTCAAAATTACCCTTAGAAACAAAGCATGGGCTTTATGGCGTTCTTCTAAAGACCCTCAAGATCACATTAAATACAGGCAATCCAAGAACGAAACCAAAAAATCAATTTTACAAGACAAAAAACAATACTACTGTAATTTACAGACAGTAAATCAAAATAACCCTCAGAAGTTTTGGGCAGGTTTAAATAATCTACTACATCCTGGACAAACTTCAACCCCAATCCCTGCTGCTACTATTGATAAAACCCCTGAAGATGTTTCTGATAGTTTTAACCAATTCTTTACTGAGACAATTCAAGCCCTAGCTAGCCAACTACCTCCTAGCTCCCCTGGTCCTGAAAGTAGCACCCCTAGAAACCTACTTGCGTTCAGCTTCCAACCAGTTGCCACTTCACTTATCCGTACCTTGATCAAAAAATTAAAACCCACTACACTTTCTGCTGATCAACTCCCTGCTGAGTACCTACAAAAATCAGCTGATGCTATTGCTTACCCCATCTCAATACTAATCAATCGAACCATAGTAGAAGCTAAAATTCTCACCATCTGGAAAATATCCTATGTAATCCCACTTCACAAAGGAGGCAGCTCTACTGAATTCTCCAATTATAGGCCAATAGCTATACTCTCTCCACTTGCAAAGATTATGGAAAAATGTATTCATAGACAACTCATGCACCACCTAATCCAAAATCGCCTTATGGCAGACACTCAGCATGGCTTCCGTCCTCATCACAGCACTACTTCAGCCCTCCTAGCCTTTACTAACACCATAAACCATAATCACAACAATAATTATATATCCTCAGCCCTCTTTTTGGATCTTTCCAAAGCATTCGATATGGTTGATCACCAACTTTTAATCCACACCCTGCAAACATTCTGTCTAGATACTGGAGCCCTCCAATGGTTTCAATCCTACCTGAATGGTCGACAGTAGGCTGTCCTCTGGCAGAACAAACTCTCTAACCTTCTACCTAACACTCTCGGAGTACCACAAGGCTCTATACTAGGGCCCTTGCTGTTCTCCATCTTCATTAACGACCTTTATACTGTCATCCCAAAAGTCAGCTGTATCCAATATGCTGATGACTCTACTCTGATTTGCTCAGCCACATCTCCAGCAGAGTTATGGTCAGCTACCCAGACCACCTTTAATAGAATAGAAAACTGGCTTTCTGAACATCGTCTGATCCTAAATCCCAAAAAAACTAAAATGCTGTTATTTTCACCAACACGTAGGTCTACCGCTTTCACCTTTACCATAAAATCAAATGATGGCACAATAATTTCCCCTGACCCATCTACAAAACTATTAGGTGTCATCATAGACAATAATCTCAAATTTGACCTACATGTTAACCAAACTATCAAAACAATCAATAAAAAACTAGGGTCACTTTACAGAATAAAAGCTTTCCTAACCCCTCCAGCTAAAATTGCCATAGCTCGCTCTCACCTTCTTTCAACCCTTCTGTATGCATCCCCTCTACTCGAATTTGAACAAGACTGTCCTTAACAAACTCTCAATTTGCTACAACCACATTGCCAGGTTTGCCACTGGGCTGCCTTTTAGGACACATCATTGCATCAATCTAAATCAGCTTGGTTGGCTTGAACTACCTAGCCTAATCCAGTATAACCAACTGATTATGGCCTATAAAATCCTCTATAATCCGGACAATACTCCTGCACTTAAAAATATTATCACCCCTATAACAATCCTAGACCACTTCGATCCTCTAACAAACTACTAATTCAGACTAGCAAAATTAATAACACAGCCGGTGATTCTCTTTGCAAACTCTGTAAGTAGATCCTGGAACTCTCTTCCAGCTGATATTACCTTACTTTCCACCTTAGGTCAATTTAAAACTAGACTCAAACAACATTTGTCACTTAACTGGCTATGTCAATGTATCAAGCCTGGCTAACTTGAATGTGTAAAATCTGTTAACCAGTTTACTGTGTAATTTAATTTAATCCTGACTTGTGCTCAGGACTAACTATAACCTGTGGAACTTGTTTAACTTGCTTACTTATGCAATCTCTGTAAATAGTCTGTTTGTAATATGTAATGCTGGTATCTGCTTACCCTTGGAGCTTTTCTCCCCGGGCCTCCGCTGAAAATGGACATGCATCCAGTTGGACTATCCCGGTCAACAAATGTAAAATAAATAAATAAATAAAATAAATAATAAATAAATAAAGTCCACCAGGAATCCAGGCTGGGGGAAGGAGGGCGGGAAGTAATGAATGAACAAAAGATCTACAACACAGATGGAACATCATGGTAAGACATAACTTCTTTATCTGGTGTTGTAAATATTTTGTTCATACATTACAGATAGGACCGAGTCCCCAGCTACTTGAGTCCTGGGTTGCCCTAAGGAAGGATATTCCTGAGCACCACAGAACCAAAAGATGCTCGTCCCCTGGAGGCCAAATCCAATTTGTAATGAGATATGAAGGTATGAGGTCTTGCCCAAGTGGCTGCTGCGCATTTATCATCCATAGAGGCTCTGGAATGAAAAGCTACAGAAGTAGCCATAGATCTGGTAGAATGAGCCTTTATTCTGGAAGGTAAGGGTAGCTTATTCTGTTGGTAGATAAAGGTAATGATGTTTCTAAGCCAAGAGGATAAAGTCACTTTGGAAACAGGTTTACCCAATCTGGGTCCTGCAAAGGCCACAAACAATTGGTTTGTTTTCCTGAAAGGTTTAGTCCTGTCCAAATAACAACGAAGCAGCCAGTGCATGTCAAGGGTGTGCAAAAGGTACTCCCCTCTATTAGAATGCCATGGGAAGAAAACCAGCAGGTCAATAGATTGGTTAAAGGAAAAGCCAGAAATGACCTTGGGCAAGAAAGGTGGGTCAGTACGAAGGGACACCCAATCCGTGTGGAAGATGAAGTAAGGACTCTTGACACTCAAGGCCTGCAGCTCAGATACTCTTCTCGCTGAAGTGAGTGCTACTAGAAGAAGTATGGTTTTCCATGACAAAATTTTCAAATCACATGAATCAAAGGGCTCAAAGAGAGAGCCTGTGAGAGACTGAAGCACCAGAGTCAAGTCCCAGGGTTCTAACGGAGGCTTGACCGGAGGTTTAACATGTACTACTCCCTTCAAAAAGGTCTTGTATAGGCAGTGTGACATAATTGAAGAATTATCAAGACCATTATGAAAACTGGTGATAGCTGCTAAATGTACAGTGGTTGTTGAAGCTGAGGCTCCTGCATGTAGAAGAGTAGTCAGGTATTGTAGAATATTCTGAATAGGCATAGAGAAAGGCTCTAACTTCTTGTCTTTGGCCCAAATAGAGAACCTAGTCCATTTACTAGAATAAACCTTTCCAGTGGAAGGTTTGGGTGAGGCCAGAAGAATTTCACGAACAGCAGATAGGATGTCAGGCAGCCTGGCAATCACTGGAAGTAGAGGAACCAAGCTGTGAGCTTGAAACTGTGCAGGTTCAGATGAATCAATCCCTGAGGATGAGATAATAGGTCCTGGGAATGATCCAGGATCCACGGGCTGTGAATTAGATCAGGCCATAGAAACGGGAACCAGACTTGACGTGGCCAGTAGGGAGCAATGAGGTCACTTTGCTTTTCATCCTCTGAGCTTTCTGGAGAAATTATAGAATGAGAGGAAATGGGGAAAAGGCATACAGAAGACCTGGGGGCCAATCGTGCATTAGAGCATCCTTCGGTAGTTCCCCCTGAAGGGGAATCAAGGCAAAATAGCTCCTGTATTTGTAGTTCAGGGGGGAAGCGAACAGGTCACAGCAAGGCTTACCCCAAAGCTGGAAGATCAGATCTGCTATTACAGTGTTGAGGGACCACTCGTGAGGCATCAGGATGTTCCTGCTCAGATAGTCCGCAATAACATTGGAACTCCCGGGAATGTGTATTGCTATAAGAAAGCGACTGGAAGCTATTGCCCAGTGCCAAATCCTCATGGCTTCCCAACACAGGGGGTAAGATCTTGTTCCACCTTGTTTGTTGATATACCAGACAACTGACATGTTGTCTGACTGAATTGCAATGGTCCCCGAGGGTAGGGATTCATGGAACGCTTGCAACGCTAAGAGAACTGTCCTTAGTTCCAGGACATTTATATGCAAGTTGGCCTCAATGGGGTCCAGGTGCCATGGACAGCCTTTCCCTGAAAATGCCCCCCCCACCACTCTAACAGTGAAGCGTCCATGGTCACCGTCACCGTGGGTTGGGGAAGACAGAACGGTCAACACCAAAGATTCGTTTGTGGCTCCATCCACCATAGCATTTCTTCCTTGCAACGGTTTGTAAGGTGTATCATGTGGTTGAGTGGGTGGGTTAACAACGACCATTGTGCTGAAAGGAGCCACTGCAGGATTCTCATGTGCAGTCTCGCCAGTGGTACTAAAGTAATGGCAGCTGCCATGGAGCCCAAGAGTTGCAGTACAAGATGTGCTGGTACAAATGTGTGAGGAAGAAGGTCTTAAATTTGGTGGCTTATTTTCAAAAACCTGTGAGGGGGGAGAGAAGCTTGACAGGATGTTGTGTCAAAGACTGCTCCAACAAATTCCAGTGTCTTTGTTAGGGACATCTGAGATTTGTCTGTTGATTGTAATCTCCAAGCGGAGAGTGAGACCTTGAGTGTAAGAGAGGCTGTGGACTAGGAGATTCCTGGTCAGGCCAGTAAGGAGCCAGTCTAGATAGAGAAACACCTGGAATCCTTGTAGTCGAAGATGGGCTACCACAACTGCCATACATTTGGTGAACACTAAGGGGGCTATCGAGAGACCAAATGGCAGTGCCCTGAACTGGTAGTGATTGGCTCCCAGCCGGAAGAGGAGAAACCTCCAGGGGCGGTGATCCATCTTTATGTGGCAGTACGCATCCTGTAGGTCTATAGAGCACATCCAATTGTCCCTCCCTAGGAAGGGAAGAATGGACTGTACTGTGACCATCCGGAATTTTTGAGGTTTGATAAATTTGTTCAGTAGGCTGAGATCCACGATTGGTCTCCAGTCCCCTGTCTTTTTTGGCACTAAGAACCTTGAATAAAACCTGGATCCTGTCTGTTCTAGTGGGGCTGGTTGGATGACTCTTTCTTAGCAGTTTTTCTATTTCTAAGGCTGCTAATTCCATCTGATTGAGCGGTACATCGAGGATTCATTTGACGGGTCTGGGAGTTAAGTCAAATGGTATTTGGTAGCCTCTGGATATTATTCTCTGCACCCAAACACTGGTAGTAATAAGATGCCAGGCTGGTAGATGCAAAGAAAAACGATCCCCGACTGCTTCCAGAGGAAAGCAATCGGACTGCTGCTCAGGAGCGCTGGTAGGGTCTGCCAGAGAAAGAATCTCTGGCTCCCTGGTTACGCGGACACCCTCTACCCCGAAAGGGGCATCTTCAATATGAGTTGCCCCCTCTGCCCTAGGGGGATTGTTCACCATGAGTGTCACGAAAGACTCCTTGGGATTTCTTGAACCATATCTTTCCTACCATTCTGGTAACTGGAGTAGGATCTATGGGGGTTGAAAAAGCATATGGCCACAGCAAACAAGGTCTTTCCGTCTTTCTCACTACGTGCAAGTGTGTCTCGTACCTTGGATCCAAAAAGTGCACATTCGTCGACAGGTGCACTGACGAAGGAAGATTTAAAGGGGTCTGCGAAGTCACACAATCCCATCCAAGCATTACGTCTCATGACAACACCAGATGTGGCAGCTCGAGCTGCCCCTCGGTGGTGTGAGATATCAAATGCATCGAGGAGTTTGAGATGGATTCAAGGGTAGCTAGCTGCGAGGCTACAGTGTCACGTGCCTCATCAGGCTGTACCTCCACCAAAGAGGAAGACATTTCAGAAATTAGGTCCATCTGGAGTCGAGTAAAGTGTGCCAGATAATTCAGAGACCGAATGTCGAAGGTCGCTGATGCATAGGTCCGCTTCCCTAATCTGTCCATGGTTTGGTACTCCCTGTTTGGAGAATGGACAGTGGAACTATCTTCTGCCAGTTCCCTCTTGGTGGCCACTGCCACGACCACAGAATCAACTGTCAGCTGCTTGGACCAATGGGGCTGGTCTTCAGATGTAGATAAAATTTTGTCCGGCCTCCGCGGGACAGGTTCTACATTGTCCGGGGCCTTCCAGGCACACTGCACAATTAGTTTAACAAGATCACCTGCTGGTAGGGTCACCCAGGAAGTAGATGGCTGGGCACGGAAGGCCTGCAGAAACACCGATTCCTCAGAAGAAGGGTTAGAGGACTTCCATTCCCTGCGCTGTTTGAGGATTTCAAGAATGTCTCCGAATGAAACGTCTGGGGGAAGAGTGTGGGGACCCTTCTCCCTCATCACAATCAGTGTCTTCTGTGATAAATTCCTTTGGGGAGTGAAGGTGCTTCCTCTTGCGCTGTTTCTTCCGGGGTGGCTCTCCAGTGGGATCTTTTGAGGAGGACTCCGGAGAAAGGGTTTCCTTCACAGGGGGTTCTTGTGACTCCCGTGCCCAGGGACCCAACATAGTGGGTTGGGAGAGGAGTATGCTAGGGGAGGTTTCTGATACTGGTGTCCTAGGTGCTGGCCGTGAGCCTTCGGAATGAAGGGCCCTTTCCATCACCTGTACAGCAGGCCCACTTGAGCTCACCTCCAGTTGAGGGGTTCCGAGAGAACTGGAAGCCGGAGCCATGGACATAGACCCGTGCCAGTGAGAAAATAGGCGCCAGATTAGGTACCAAGGTACGGACGGTCCAAGTACTGCTCCTAGAAAGCATCGGCTCCATCGTTGCCGATGCAGCAAGGGTGGTCGATGCCGACAGGGGAGACACTGTTGTTGGAGCCGAGACAGTATGTACCGAAGCGGACATCGGTACCGGGAACAGGGAGGATGCTGAAGGAGGATAAGCAGGGGAAGATGAGGTAAAGGATTCCAAGGGACGGAAGATCTAGCTGGAATGGGCAATCCCCTAGCTGCCAGAAGCTGATCCACAACCTGCACTAGGTCTAGTTCAGAAAAATTCCTAGTGGATCTAAAGGAGGCTGCTGAAGGGGAATCAGGTCTTTCTAGAAAGGGACTAAACCTCTGCCCCAAGAAAGGGTAAGTTGGAGAATATCTTGTCCTTAGCAGGTATTCGAATTTTGTAGCCAAAGAAATTGTTGGCACCATGGCCGGGGATGGTGCCAAGGCATGTATAGTCATCGGAGTCCATGGAGCCGAAGAAGCTGTCGGCACCGTGAACGGGGATGGTGCCGAGGCATGTATAGTCATTGGAGCCCATGGAGCCGAGGAAACTGTCGACACCATGGACGGGGATGGTGCCCAGGCATATACAGTCATCGGAGCCAATGTGGGAACCAAGTACGGCACCGAAGTCAGTGATGCCATGGTTGGAACCGAAATAGGAATGAATACCATGGTCGGTACCGAGGGAGAGGACACAGATCCTGTTGCTGAGGAGGTCTGCGCCGAGGGCGCTGGTAAAGCACAGAGCCGACTTGATTCCATAACTCACGGGGATGCAGGAACCGAGTCAGTTTGTTTTTCCTTATATTTTTTGGTCTTAGGAGAGGGCGAGACCTCTGACCCAGATATAACCTCAGAGAAGGGTGTCTTGAGTTACCCTTTTAAAGTTTATTCTTATGTTTTGTTAGTGTCTGATTACTAAAACTATCACAAATGTCACAATCAGCTTTAATATGATCCACGCCCAAACAGTAGACACAAAGGACATGTGTATCTGAGTTAGGCATCTTATGTCCACACTTGTCACACTGTTTAAAACCCAACTTAGCTTTGTCTGACATGGTAAGGAAAACAATGCTATCCTATAGAAAGAATAAGACAAAATAATGTGTGTATATATATATATATATATATATATATATATATATATATATATATATAAAATAAAAATCTTTAAAATATAAAGATAAAATAATAAAATACCAGTGATGTTAGTTAAGGAATACCACTAGTAAAAAGGGAAGGTCTGTCAAAGACAGGAGAGAGGGACAGTAACAAAAAGAGTAAAAAATTTACCAAGGAAAAGGGTAGGAAATAGGCCTAGGTTATACACAAACTATAAACATGGTTTGGAGATATATTAAGTTTAGAAAAAAGTAATTTATTGAAATTACAAGTATCCATGTGTATAGTTCAAAATATTTAAAATAGGTGGGGGGCTACGCCACCCACCCCCCAATGTGGGGGGCGGTGGTCCCCACACACACCCAACTATATACTCCAACTCCAGTGTCGCACTACAGTGGGGAAAAGGCCATATATAACTTTCAGTGAAATGTGTTTCAGTGAATTGGGCTTTCAGTGAATTGTGCACAGTCAAATGTGTTTCAGTGAAATGTGCTTTTCAGTGAATAGTCCTGGACCCATATATATATATATATATATATATATATATATATATATATATGTAGATAGAGAGGGAGATGGGTGCATTGACACTGGTTGACTGGTGATTTAGTAAACAGCTTTTCTGCCTCTTTAATTTGGTCGACACGGAAGTTGTCAACTTTTGTAAGAGACTGCAATCATACCAGGATTGGCCAATATGCTCTTTCCTTGGTATAATGCAATCTCAAAGTTAGTATATTTAAGTAGCAGGAGGTGTGGGAGCACAGGAAGGCTTGCTCCCTGCAAAAAAATAATTGTTTTTAATTTATATGCTCAGAGGTTATATCTTAGAGCATGCACCACTCAGTCAATTTTAATTTTGATCTTTTTTTGTCACTTTAATAATCTACTGAAGTTTTGATTAACTTCAGCAGATTCCATACTTATATATATGCATACTGTAATCTGCATGAAAGAGATATATAGGTATTTAAATATTTTCAGGTAACTTGCATGTGTGAAATATTCACAGGAACTAGGAAAATTGCTTGTATTTGCCAGGGACTGCCATTTATTTCTTATACAAAAGGAGGTTGCAGCAAACTAGGAAATGCATTCCTCATTTGGAGGGTCAAAGTTGGATAATCAGGAGCTAACTTGGAAGTTCTGGGATTAGTGGAGATGACTAGTCTAACCGGGTTTTTTGTGGACGTGGCTTTCTCTTGTTTGGAAGAGCTGAGGAAAAACCCAGGGAGGGTCTGTAGCAGTGACTTATTAGACAGTCTTTTTGCTGTAAAGGCTGTATAAGACTGACCTTACTTGGTGGAAGTGACCTAAGGTACTGTTTATTTTGCTGTGAAAAAGCAAAATGATTTGAGCTTTTGTTGCCTTTTCCTTTATTTGGGCTTACAAAAATAAATGTTTTTATGCTGGTGCCTCACTGCACTTGTTTCTCCAGTTCATTTCCTAAATTGGGTACCTTTTGTGTGGAGTTTGCATATTTTCCCTGTGTACAGGTGGGTTTTCTCTGAATGCTCATGTTTCTTCCCACCTCCCAAAGTAGGTGAATTAGCAATCTTCTAAACTGTCCATAGGCATGAGTGCAAGGTGAGTGCATGTGTGTTCTGTAATGCATTAGCACTCCATTTAGAAGGATGCGATTTTAAACCCTGCATCCAAATATCAGCCAGGATAGACTCTAGCTTCTCTATAACTGTTCAATGAATGAACACATTAATGCATATATTCTTAAAAAGCAAGCTATGCAAGTTGTACTTACCATAACAGTAGATGTTCAAATTCCTCACTCAGTAGCCTTTTGGTTATACGGATTATATTCATGCCTAGGAAACAACAACTGGCCAGCTTCACGAGGTTATGTCTCCCTCCCACACCTTCACTCTAATTGCTGATTGGTCAGCCCACTAGAGGGAAATCAGCAATCAGAGTGAGGAAATGCTCATTTTGTTCGCTTATAAGGAGAGAGAGAAAGAGCTTACTTAAATCTGCCTGATGAGCTGGTTCAGCGGGAGTCAAAGTTATCTTTTCCAGCACAAAGTTAAGATCCCAGAAAAGAGCCACTTAATTTCTAGGAGGCCTAAGATGTAAACCTCCTTTAGAAACTATTTTATCAAAATGAGAAAGGGGGAGATCCACAGGCAGACATGCTAAAATGGTCAAAATATGTACCTTGATAGAAGAATAAGACAGGCTGGAGGAATGTAACTCACACAAATATTTAAGATCAAGTGGTACATAATCCCTGACAGGACCTTGGTTATTAGCTAGGCACAAACTAGAAAATCTTTTCTGGTTACCATTATAAAAGATTTCCTAGTAGCAGGTCTTCTTGCTTCCTTTAGAACCTGCTGCGCATCCTCATGAAAAGGGTGCCCAAAAGAAATCAAAATGAATCAGCCAGGCAGTCAGTTGAAGTTCTCCACTGAAGGCATCTGCCAAGGCGCTAGAGGTGTAATAAAGTTCTTGGAATTTTTGGATTCTGGACTGGACTTTTTCTGTTTTTTTTTTTTTTTTAAATTTAAGTTAAATTAAGTTGTTTGAGACTGAGTATATCGAACTCCCCGTCTTGTGTGAGTAGGTCCAGTCTATGAAGGAAGGTTGTGGTAACTGCCCTTAGACAGTTCCATAACAAGAGAGAACTAATTTTCCAGAGCCAAAAGGGAGTCACCACAATAATTTTTGGACAATCCTTCTGAATCTTCAGAATCACCCTGGATATCAGGGAAAGGGTGGAAATGCATAAAAGAACATTTCTGATCACAGGAACGAAACTGCATCTATTTTTCTTGCTTGCTTGTAAGGAACCCTGGAGCATGATGTGCTTGATTGTCTGTTTTAAAAGGAGGGAGTTGATCTATTTGAGGGGTTTTCTATTTGAGGTGTTCTCCACAAATGGATCAACTCTTGGAAGACCTCCTCATTCAACTTCCATTTGTGAGGGTTGGTCATGGTCCTGGTCCTAGTCTTGTTCATCTTGACTGCCACTGTCTTTTGCTCTAACAGAACACAAGATGCTTGGAGGGTAAATGAGTGCTGAAGGGCCATTGTGTAGCCAGGCATACTCTTTGTACTCTATTTAGTACATTTTTTGAGTATCACTTACAAAAATTTTCTTTTTCAAGTCATATTATGTACACAATTTATAAAACAATGCCTTTAACAACATGTACAGTATATTTAAAAGTTTGAAAAGGGACAGTTGAAACTGATGCATACATTTTTAGGTGTTGGGGCACTTGAGAGCTCTGTCCATTGTTTAAGTGCCAGGTGTCCCGGGGAGACAAAAGTAAGATATTGTGGGTACAAAATGGAATTTTCTGGCTACAGCCTTGCTGTAGAGCTTCTTCTCAACCAACTGCCAAAAAACTGTAGAACCACACAAGCACAGCACGACACAGCAACTGCAGGGTACAATTCTTTATTCACAAATGTTTAGTGCTTTCTTCCTACCAATAGGGACTTCCTCACAACAATGAAAAATAACCCACCCAGCCTTTATATGACAAACCAGATCCTTAATTAATGCATTTAATTAACCATCAATCAACATTTAAAGCAATATACATGAATTTAAAAGACATATATTGTGTATACAATAAAATTGCACTAAAAAAACTTTAACCTAAAATATTATTCAATTTTAAAACACATGTGATTGCAGTAGTTTCATTTATGCCCGGGTTCTCAGTTGCATTTAACCGCAACTGCCATTTAAGTTCACATATATCTAGGTGAATATCTAATATTCTACCCTGAGAGTCTTTGACAACCTGTTGAATAACCAAAAATTTGAATTTGTGGTCCTTATGTGAATTCATATGTCTACTAAGGGCATTAGTTAACCTGCCATGTCGGATATCCAACAAGTGTGCAGCTGTTCTATTTTTAAACTATCTACATGTTTTCCCTACATAGAAAATGGGAGAAAACTGGCACTTGGCCACATATACTACATTTTGGATACAACAATTATAGTGTCCATCGATAAATATAGATGTATTATTTAATCTATATCGATCAGGTGTTTTCAAAATATATGGGCAAAAAGTGCACATATTACACTTAAAATTCCCCTTATTTCTGTGTTGATGCCTGTTATTAGCAAGGACAGCAGTCTCCAATATATTCTTAAATGATCGGTCCTTTTTATAGACCACCTTAGGTATTACACCCATTCTTTGTCCAATATTGTTGTCACTTTTCAAAATCTCCCAGTTATTTAGAACAATTTCAACAACATCAGGGGTACCCAGGTTGAATGTAGTAATGAAACTAATCAAATAGTTATTCAGATTACTTCTTTCCTTATTCTGCACACTAACTTTCAATCCCTCACCACCTGCTAATAAAGGTTTGTAAAATCCAGTTCTACATTTATGTACAATTTCCTCTTGTATTTTATTTAACATATCTAAAGGATACTCTCTCTTATGAAACAACTGTTTAAAAAAGGACAATTCATAAACTTTTAGTTATGTACTTACCATAACTTCGGATGTATGGGATCCATCTCGCCTACATTCATAACTGATGGGCTCGGAGCCGATCCATCGGCTCCGACTCGGCCAACTAGTACACTAGAACAAAGTCTCTTATTGGCTGGGCTACCCTCTATCCCAGGATGCACCACACCTGCTTCCCCAGATCTTGTTTGTTCGCTTTCATACTTACATGCAAACACAGAAAAAATAGTAGTTACTACAACCAACTAAAGTTCTTCAAGAGAAGATCTCCAAATGGAACTACATTTCCTCTAAATCCCAATGGAAGGGGGAAGGAGGGGGTACGTATGAATGTAGGCGAGATGGATCCCATACATCCGAAGTTATGGTAAGTACATAACTAAAAGATGTAATGGGATCCTATCTAGCCTACATTCATAACTGATGGGACAGCGTCCCTAGCACCTAAATCCCGGGTGGCTCATTGGAAAACACTCCTGAGAACTGTGGAACCAAAGGAAGCCCTGCCTCGAGAAACCACATCCAGTTTGTAATGAGAAATGAAAGTGTGCGGAGAAGTCCAGGTAGCCGCAGCACAAATATCATCTATTGATAATTTGGAGTGAAAAGCTACAGAAGTAGCCATTGCCCTGGTAGAATGAGCCTTGACTGGAAAGGGAAGCTCTTTGTTAGCCTGTGAATAAATGAAAGAGATGCAATCTTTAATCCATTTAGCTATAGAGGTTTTAGCTACTGGTTGACCCAATTTGTTTATTGCAAAGGAAACAAACAGTTGATTTGATTTCCGCGTCTGGCGGTTCTATTCAAATAAAAGCAGTTGTCTATGGACGTCCAATTAATGAAGAATATATTCTGCGTTATTAGAAAACTCGGGAAAAAATACAGGGAGCTCTAGAGTCTGTTGAATACAGAAAGAAGAAGCTACCTTTGGTAAAAAGGAGGATTTAATTTCAGGGACACTCTATGTTTGTGAAATATCAAATAAGGAGGATCAGAACAAAGAGCTTGAAGTTCTGAAACCGCCTGGCGAGTTATGGCCACCAAAAAGGCAGTTTTCCAGGACAGAAATTTCAAATCGCAGGTAGCAGCTGGTTCGAAAGGGCAGGCAGTTAAGGCAGCAAGAACCAAATTTAGGTCCCAAGGGGGAACAGGGTGAGATATTGGGGGCCTAAGGAGCCATGCTCCTTTAAGGAAAGACTTACAAAGTTTGTGAGAAATCAATGAAGGTTCAAAAGAAGCATGAAAATTAGAGATAGCCGCTAGCTGAACCTTAATCGTGGAAACTGAAGAGCCCAATTGAAAAGAGAGGCCAAGAAATTCAAAACCTCCGATACTGGGGCAGTAAGGGGTCTATACCTCGTTGCTGAGCCCAGAAGGCGAACCTTTTCCATTTGCTGGAATAGAGTTTGACAGTGGAAGGTTTGTGAGAAGAAGACAATATGTGGATCACCTCCGGAGAGGGAATTGTCTCGGATTAAGGATGGAAGCGGAGTAACCATGCCGCCAACCTCAAGGACCTGAGAGACGGGTGAAACTGTCCTGACTGATGAGTCAACAGGTCCGGCACTGGATCCAAAAACCATGGACCTTCTACCGCATACCTCTGAAGGAAGGGAAACCAAACCTGACGAGGCCAGTGCGGGGCAATCAAAATCATTTCGCTCTCCAGGTAAATCACCTTCTGTATCACCCTCGGCAGGAGGGGAACCGGAGGGAAGGCATAAAGAAGACCGGGGGGCCAAATGTGGGTCAGAGTGTCCCTGGGAATCTGTCCCTGAGAGGGGATCAGAGTGAAGAACTCTCTGCACTTCGCATTGTGGGGGCTGGCAAATAAGTCGCGAGGAGACCCCATTTGGCGAAGATTTTCGCAGCCACTCTTTGGTTGAGGGACCACTCGTGGGGTAACAGAATGGTCCTGCTTAGTCTGTCCGCAATCACATTGGATTTCCCCGGTATGTGCGTTGCCATTAGAAAGCGGTTGGTAGCTACTGCCCAGTGCCAAAGTCTCATGGCTTCTCTGCACAGTGGGTATGACCTGGTTCCACCTTGCTTGTTTATATACCAAACCACCGACATGTTGTCGGATAGGATAGCAATCGGACCTTGCGGGAGAGCGTGATGGAGAGCTTGTAGTACCAAGAGTACCGCTCTCATCTCTAGGATACTGATATGCAAATGCGCTTCCTGGAGTTGCCATGTGCCTTGGACCAACCTGTCCAGGTAATGACCCCCCCACCCTACCTGGGAGGCATCCGTGGTCACAGTGGCAATGGGGGATTGAGGAATAAAGGGTCGCCCCTGGTCGAGATTGGATCGGAGGAGCCACCAACGCAGATCCCGACGGCAACTCTCCGTGATCATGACTAAGTGGTTCAAGGGGAGTTCCTGATAGGACCATTGAACCGACAGAAGCCATTGCAGAATTCGCATGTGGAGTCTGGCTAAGGGGACTAAGAGTATAGTTGATGTCATCAAGCCCAACTGTTGTAGGATCAGATGGGCCAGAGCTCTTGATAGGGGGAGACAGGATCTGACTTGGTTTTGTAAAACCTGAATTCTTGCTGCCGGTAAGAAGGCGCGCATCCTTTTTGTATCTAACTCTGCGCCTATAAAAGTAATACGCTGAGATGGCTGTAGTACAGATTTTTGCCAATTCAACGTAATTCCCAAGAAACGGCCCAAGGTGACCGTGGCCATGAGTGCCTGAAATAGTAGATGCTTGGAGGTGGCAGTAAGGAGCCAGTCGTCTAGATAAGGAAACACTTGGAATCCTAGACTCCTCAGGTGAGCAGTCACCACTGCCAGACACTTGGTGAACACCCTGGGGGCTGTGGTGAGACCAAAGGGCAGTGCTCGGAACTGGAAATGACTGACTCCCAGGCGGAAGCGTAAATGTCTCCTGGACTCTTGACCTATCAGAATGTGATAGTAAGCGTCCTGGAGATCTATGGAGCACATCCATGCATCTTTCTCCAACAGTGGGAGAATGGATTGAAGGGTGACCATTCGGAATTTGGACTTTTCCACAAAACGATTCAATGAACTGAGGTCCAAAATGGGCCTGAAGTCCCCTGTCTTTTTTGGCACCAAAAATAATCTTGAGTAAGTTCCTGATCCGATCTGGTCGGTGGGGACAGGCTGGATGACTCCTTTTTCTAGCAGCTTTGAAATCTCTATTGCTGCCTGATCCCGCTGACTGGGTGGCACGTCCGGGATTTCCCTTAAGGGAAGGGGGGGCTTGATGAAGGGGATGAGATAGCCTCCGGTTATAATCCGGAGCACCCACTGATCGCTGGTTATAGCTTCCCAAGCTTGTGGGTGTTCATAAGCGACCCCCGACTGGCTCCGGAGCTGCACAGTCGGGCAACAACTCAGGGACGTTGAGTGTAGGAAGAACCACGAAAGGAATTGCGGTCTCCAGAGTTACGGGGGCCTCTGCCGCCTCTGGGGCGGCGTCTTCCTGAATCGCCCCCCCCTGCCTCTGGAGGGGGGATCACTGGGTGGAGTGGGGAAAGACCTCTGAGTTTTTCTGAACCACATTTTCCCTCCTCTCTGGGCCTTGGGGTAAGGCCTAGAGGGAGTGGAAAAGCAGGCCCCAACGGCAGTCAAGGTCTTGCCCTCCTGCTCGCACCGAGTTAGTGTGTCCTTCACCTTGGGTCCAAACAAAGATGACCCATCAAAGGCGTCGTGAAGGAAGACTTGAAGGCCTCCGCAAATGAACACAAGCGTAACCAGGCGTGTCTCCTGAGGGCAACGCCTGTTCCCGCTGCTCTACTCACCCCTTCGGCCGCATACGAAATGAGCCTCATGGACGAGTTTACGATGGAAAATAAGGTAGTCATCTGGGCGCCAACAGTGGAGGCTAGCGCCTCAGGTAGATTACAAGTGAGGGAGTCACTTAGCTCTTTAAGGAGGTCCCTTTGGAGCCTGGTAAAATGACATAAGTAATTCAGCGACCATAACGTAAAGGCCGCTGAAGAAAGGGTATGCTTCCCGAACCTATCCATGCTCCTGGAATCCTTATTAGGAGGGTGGATAGACGTTGAAGCCTCTGCCACGTCCTGCTGTGGGGCAGATGCCACAACCATAGCATCTACGGGAACTCCTTTAGTCAAAAATTCCTTCTGGGGGGGGCTGAAAGAAATTTATTAGGTCTCGCAGGCACCGGTTCCACAGAGTCAGGGTGTTCCCAAGCCCTTCGAGAAACCAAATCAAGGAGTTCATCGAAGGGCAGAGACACCCAGGAGGCGGAGGGCTGGGCCCCGAAGGCCTTGAGGAAGACTGACTCCTCAGCGGAAGGGGTTTTGGCCTGCCAATCTCCTCTCTGTCTCAGAATCTCAAGGATATCTGAGAAAGAGACATCATCCGAAGATGATTTAGGGGACCCTTCCACGTCATCGAGGTCAGTGTCTGATGTGACAGACTCATCTTGGGAGTCCACGTGCTTCCTCTTGCACAATTTCTTCCATGGGGGCTCGTCCGAAGCAGTTTCGGACGGACCCCCCGGAAGAAGGGAACCCCCGATGGGGGTATCCTCAGGCCCTGGGGCCCCGCTGCCAGGGGACTGCAAAATGGCAGAAGCACCAGTCTCCAGGTTTAGGGACGGTGAGGTGGAAGCCTGCTGAGCCGGCAAGGACATGGCCAGCACGCTCCTCATGGCCTCAAAGGCCGGACCTCCAGACTCCATGGAGATCACTGGCCTAGAGGCTACGACGGCACTAGGGATTCCGGCAGCCGATGCTCCGAGGGGAAGACTAGGTACCGAGGCACCCAGTCCCAAGATGTTCCCCTCGGGCCCGGCTGAGGAAGCCCCAGTACCAAACCCTGAACCCGAGGACAGGGTAGGAACCATAGTCTGTGCCGATAGACCTCGAAGGGGTCTCGGTTCCGACCATACGGCTCCGCCTTGCTCCACCATCACCGACTCCAATGGCTCCGAGGAGGTTGGAGGAGGAATCGAGTGTTTCGGAGGGGGGATCGGCTCCGAAGCCAACTGGGCCGGAGCCGAGACCATTTGAGCAAAAACTGAAGACTGGAAAAGCCTCTGAATAACCCTATCCAAATCCGAATCCGACAGTTTTGAGGATTTAGAGGAGGTAGACAAAGGGTGAGACGACTTTCCTCTCGGCTCCGACAATGTAGGGGACCGGCTCTGAAAAGGCTCGAACACTATCGGCGCCGGATCCGTCACAGCATGAATAACAATCGGCGCCGAAGGAGCTTTCTTCGGAGCCGAGGGGGAAGAGTCTGAGCTGCACACCTCCACCGGCTCCGAAACCATCGGAACCGATGGAGGTGATTCGCCTCTCGATACTCCAACCTGCGGCTCCGAAACTAATGGAGCCGAAGAAAGAGGCATCGAGGCATACCCTTCGACCCTCGGCCCCGAAGTCAGTGGAGCCGAGGAAGAAGAGGTCGACTTATGCTTCTTGGCAGTCGGTTCCGACGGACTTGTCGGAGCCGACGACCTTTTCTTTTTAGAGACAGTAGGAGAAGAATCCAAGGCTTTCTCAAAAGAGGGCTTAAGACCCTTCAAGATCAATTTATTTTTTCGCTCTTGAAGAACCCTAGAGGAAAAAGCATGACACACACTACATGTCTCCTGTAAATGTTTAGGTCCTAAACAATACACACATATAGAGTGACTGTCCATAATAGACATTTTGTAATTGCACCTAGTGCATTTTTTGAAACCTGACTTTTGCTCTTTGGACATGTCTGTCAGGAAATAAGGCAGTGTCTAAATACCAAAAACTTAGCGCCAAACTGCAGAGCATGAGAAAACAATGGCACGAGCTCTCCAGAGGGAGATTTACCTCACAAGAGAAAACACAGTAAGAACACAACAACAACAACGGGCAAAGGCCCTCTAACTTAAACGGGCTTTGCCCAGAGAAAAAAAATGACACAGACTTCAATAAGTAGGGCAAAGGCCCTCTAACTTAAATGGGCCTTGCCCGACAGCGATATAGAAGTATCAGAATAGTCAATCACTCACACACAAAATGTACAAAATTCCAAAATACAGAAAAATACACAAAATAGCCGTTAAAACAGCTGTTGTATTAATTTCAGAAGAAACCCCAAGGTCAAAGACCAGTAAAAGGTAAAAAAGAGACCACTTAGCTCCAGCCAAGTCGAGACCACGTCCAGCTTGTAAAGCGGCAAACGAGATCTGGGGAAGCAGGTGTGGTGCATCCTGGGATAGAGGGTAGCCCAGCCAGTAAGAGACTTCGTTCTAGTGTACTAGTTGGCCGAGTCGGAGCCGATGGATCGGCTCCGAGCCCATCAGTTATGAATGTAGGCGAGATAGAATCCCATTACATCAAATTCCTTGTCCATGGTGACCATCCAGGCATCCCATTCCATCTGCCCTTTGACAATAGATTTTTATAATGGGCAGGGTGCCAGCTATTAAATTCCAAATAGGAACTAGAAAAGGTGGGCTTCCTGTAGATGGCTGACTTTAATATTCTGTCAGCTTTATTATAGGTCAAGTCCACGTTAAGATATGTAATATGTGTTTCACTATAATTATAGGTGAATTTTAAAAATACTTCTGTATTATTCACATATTCAAGAAAAAGATTAAGCTCCGCTTCGGTACCCTTCCAAATAACAAATTGTCCAAAAATGAGTGTAATACTGAATTTTACTGAAAAAAGGCCCATCCATTATATATATATCTGTTCCTAGAAGGACAGAACATAATTAGCAAAGATTGGGGCGCATGCCACCCCCATTGCGACCCCTGTTAACTGTTTATAATGTTGTCCTTCAAAATATATATAATATTTTTTAATACAACCTCCATTAGTGCGACAAACTTGTTTATATCATCTTGATCATAGACCCCAGTTTTAATTAACTGGGTTTCTAACCAGTCACAACCTTTTTGGTGAGGAATCACAGAAAATAAATTACAAACCTCTATGGTCACCATAATAATATCTACATTAATTTTTAATTTATCCAACCTTTCCAAAAATTGCCAAGAATCCTTTGTAAAAATGGAAATGCCTTCAACCGCTTCTGAGGATGAAAATCCAAAAATCTACTAACAAAATGGGTTTTTGATCTTTTCCCATCCACTATGGGTCTGAATTTAGGGTTATTAAGCCCTTTATGGATTTTAGGTATACCAAATATATTGGATATCATTGGATATTTTTTAGTCATATAACTATATTCATCCTCCCTAATTTGCCCTTGGTACAACATATCTTCCAAACATAGATCTATTTTCTTATATTATATGTATATTTCATTAAGGGAGACTTCCTCATATGTACCATCTGTTAATATGACATTCATGCCATTTAAGTAAACGCTCCTATCCATAATGACCACCCCGTTCCCCTTATTGGGTTTCATTATACAGATATTCAAATCTCCGGCTAAATCCTTTACTAAAATTTCCTCTTCATGAGTAAGATTACTAACATATTTTTTATAATCATTTTGTTTATATGTATGCTTAATCTCCTTCTCACAAACATTTTCATATAATTTTACCAAATTATTCATTGGGGGTTTAAACACACTTGGTTTCTTAAGCCTTTTTTCCTGTGTGTCAATAACAGCTTCACCATCATTAAACCACACCCTCAAATTGAGCTTTCGAGTGAAGCACTTTAACTCTATTAGTGTTTCAGCTAACCTCCCCCTTCTACTTTGTACATAAGTAAACACTTTAGCTAGGAGATTGGCGTGTTCGACACCTATATAGTTTGTGGAATAATTGTAAACCTTAAAATCCTGGACCTCATTCATTACTACATGTGGTTCAAACGTTGTCACTATTTCATTAAAATTATCATAAATAATATAATCATCAAAAATGAAGCAAGAATTATTCATTACTTTTTGCATATTTAAATTGTCATTCACATGTGCATTAAAAACACTTGAAACATCTAGACCGACAGTTTGATCTCATTTGCGCAATAATTCAAAATTGTTAATATTATTATTATTAGGAACAACATTCATGCCACCATAGCAACCATGAGCTTGTCCTGCAGCATAATTTATCATTTTGCCATCGTTGTTACTTTCACGGCATACTAATGTTGTGCCTTCATATATATTGAAGCAAGAAATGGCATCAAAGTTAAAACTCACATTATAATTGCTTTCCAAGTTAAAATCCCTATTAGGATTCCTATGGCTCGCTAACAATTAACAAAGTGTTTCAGTATTAGCACTAGAACTACTGTCACCAGTAGTTTATGTACAAATAACATTAGTGTCTATAAACGACAAAGAACCACGCACACTGCTATTAATACCTTCTAAATCAAATAAAGATTCATCAATACTATTAGCAGCCATATTATCTCTACCGGCATCAAAACTATGCATTGCTGATGAATTTGCATTTGTTGAACGATAAACACCATTGTCCACATCACTACTAAAAAAGTTGTTAATTACATATGCATTTTCTCCATTCAAGTCCTGTAAAGGACCTGAAATAATATTGTTGCTATTATTACTGTCAATGTCTTCTGTATCAAGAAAAAGTTCACCACTAGTACTATTAGCCGTTATATTAATTTTGTCGATGTTCAAAACAGGCATTACTGGCAAAATTACGCTTAAGGGTGAACAGGCAGCACTACTGAATAAATTATTACTCATGCCATTTACATTTTCCTCATTTAGTCCTTGTAAAGATACAGAAAAAGTGCCATCAACAGCCCCAAAAGAAGAACTACACAATGATACAGTCTCTGCACCAATTTTACAGTCATTAAAAGTTTGTGTTTGATTATAAATGTTATTAACTGCCAAATTGCCGGTATTGACACTTCCATTGTTTAGTAGAGACAAAACCATGTCTATTAGTTGTTCCGTCGCTAACACCTGCTTCTGTTTTTCGGTCTGGCCCCTGGACAACAAAATCCCTGTAGCTGTTCCCAGAAAAATGGGGCTGTTCCCTGCTTTTAAGCCTTTCGGAATGTCTCACTCCATCATTCTGATTGTGGAACTGCTGAAAGTTACACTGGTACTGCTTATCAGTTCTTACTTCTGACGTCATTTCCTCTTCACCCCTTACTTCACCATTGGTTCTGTCACTATTATTAGACCAGGAACTTGCTGAAAGAGGATACGCCTTATCTTTGGCGTATTCATTGATATCTCTTTTAGGTTTATTCATCTTCCTGACAATATAGTGGCGCAAACATTATCAACGGTTACAAAGACATTGGAATAGTTGATTTTATATTGTTCAAATGCCATCAACCTATTTTTATCATCCAATTCTTTGGAAAGTTTATCCATAGTTTGTATATTATGTTTCACCATTAATTTTAATAATTCAATACCTGTATGATCGAATAAATTATGTAGTTCTTTAAGTAAATCAGGGTTACCTCCCACTCCATTGGGATATCTCCATAAGCGTAACCCTCGTGGTATCTGCCCCGAGGGGCAGATATCACGAGGATGCAGCTTATGGAATATCCCAATAATAGTGGCTGATAAACTATGGATAATAATAGTGAAGAATTCGAATACAAAAATAGGATAAATTAATGGTGTTTTATGAAAAAACTATGAATAAACTTTCGTGATTTGGCATTTGAACAATATAAAATCCAGCTGTTCAATATTATTGTGACGTTGATAACTTATTCAATGATATGTCAGTTGATAAAAGATAACTAAAGGAAGATGAATAAACCTAAAGGATATCATCGCCAAGATGGCGTATCATGAGATTCTGGTCGTAATAGTGATAAGAATAATGAGGAGAAAAGAAATATAATTGAGGCTGATATGAAAAGCTTGATATTTCACCAGCACCTGATCGAAAAAAATAATTAGTTGAGCTTAAAACGAGAAAAACCCATTTTTTCTGAGACAGCTACCCAAGAATTTGTCAGGGAGCAATTTCGAAAAAAGCAAGAAGCGAATTAAATTAATGGAACAACTAATAGACATGGTTTTGTCTCTATTAAACAATGGAAGTGTCAATACCAGCAATTTGGCAGTTAATAGCATTTATGATCAAACAAACTTTTAATGACTGTAAAATTGGTGCAGAGACTGTATCATTGTGGTTTAGTTCTCCTTTTGGGGCCGTTAATGGCAATTTGTCCTTATTTTTAGAAGGACCAAATGAGGAAACTGTAAATGGCATGAGTAATAATTTATTCAGTAGTGCTGCCTGTTCACCCTTAAGCGTAATTTTGCCAGTAATGCCCGTTTTGAACATCGATGAAGTTAATATAACAGCTAATAGTACTAGTGGTGAACTTTTTCTTGATACTGAAGGCACTGACAGTAATAATAGCAACATTATTATTTCTGATCCTTTACATGACTTGAATGGAGAAAATGCATATATTATTGACAACAACTTTTTTAGTAGTGATGTGGACAATGGTGTTTATCGTTCAACAAATGCAAACTCATCAGCAATGCATGTTTTTTATGCCGGTAGAGATAATATGGCTGCTAATAGTATTGATAATGAATCTTTATTTGATTTAGACAGTATTAATAGCAATATGACTGGTTCTTTGTCGTTTACAGACACTACTGTTATTTGTACACAAACTACTGGTGACAGTAGTTCTAGTGCTAATATTGAAACACTTTGTGAATGTATAGCGAACCATAGGAATCCAAAAAGGGATTTTAACTTGGAAGGCAAATATAATGTGAATGTTAACTTTGATGCCATTTCTTGCTTCAGTATACATGAGGGCACAACATTAGTATGCCCAGAAAATAACGGCGGCAAAATAATAAATTATGCCGCAGGACAAGCTCATGGTTGCTATGGTGGCATGAATGCTGCTCCTAATAATAATAATAATATTAACAATGTTGAATTATTGAGAAAATGGGATCAAACTGTCGGCCTAGATGTTTCAAGTGTTTTTAATGCACATGTGAATGACAATTTAAATATGCAAGAAGTAATGAATAATTCTTGCTTCATTTTTGATGATAATATTATTTATGATAATTTTAATGAAATAGTGACAACGTTTGAACCACATGTAGTAATGAATGAGGCCCAGGATTTTAAGGTTTACAACTATTCCACAAAATATATAGGTGTAGAACATGCCAATCTCCTAGCTAAAGGGTTTACTTATGCACCAAGTAGAAGAGGGAGGTTAGATGAAACACTAATAGAGTTAAAGTGCTTCACTCGAAAGCTCAATTTGAGGGCATGGTTTAATGATGGTGAAGCTGTTATTGACACACAGAAAAAAGGCTTAAGAAACCAAGTGTGTTTAATTCCCCAATGAATAACTTGGTAAAAATATATGAAAAAGTTTGTGAGAAGGAGATTAGGCATACATACAAACAAAATGATTATAAAAAATATGTTAATAATCTTATCCATGAAGAGGAAATTTTATTAAAGGATTTAGCTGGAGATCTGAATATCCGTATAATGAAACCCAATAAGGGGAACGGAGTGGTCACTATGGATAGGAGCGATTATTTAAATGGCATGAATGTCATATTAACAGACGGTACATATGAGGAAGTCTCCCTTAATGAAATATACATATCATATAAGAAAATAGATCTAGATTTGGAAGATATGTTGTACCAAGGGCAAATTAGGGAGGATGAATATAGTTATATGACTAACAAATATCCAATTATATCCAAAATATTTGGTATACCTAAAATCCATAACGGGCTTAATAACCCTAAATTCCAACCCATAGTGGATGGGAAAAGATCAAAAACCCATTTTATTAGTAGATTTCTGGATTTTCATCTTCAGAAGGGGTTGAAGGCATTTCCATATATTACAAAGGACTCTTGGCAATATTTGGAAAGGTTGGATAAATTAAAAATTAATGAAGATATTATTATGGTGATCATAGATGTTTGTAATTTATTTTCTGTGATTCCTCACCAAAAAGGGTGTGACTGGTTAGAAACCCAGTTAATTAAAACTGGGGTCTATGATCAGGATAATATAAACAAGTATGTCACACTAATGGAGGTTGTATTAAAAAATAATTATATATATTTTGAAGGACAATATTATAAACAGTTAACAGAGGTCGTAATGGGGGCGGCATGTGCCCCAATCTTTGTTAATTATGTTATGTCCTTCTGGGAACAGGTATATATAATGGATCGGCCTTTTTTCAGTAAAATTCAGTATTACACTCGTTTTTTGGATGATTTGTTTATTTGTAAGGGTATCGAGGTGGAGCTAAAGCTTTTTCTTGAATATGTGAATACAGAAGTATTTTTAAAATTCACCTATAATTATAGTGAAACATATATTACATATCTTGACGTGGACTTGACCTACAATAAAGTTGACAGAATATTAAAGTCAGCCATCTATAGGAAGCCCACCTTTTCTAATTCTTATTTGGAATTTAATAGTTGGCTCCATGCCCATCATAAAAAATCTATTGTCAAAGGGAAGATGGTACCATGGACAAGGAATTTATTGATGAATTGTCCTTTATTAAACAGTTGTTTCACAAGAGAGGGTATCCTTTAGATATGTTAAATAAAATACAAGAGGAAATTGTACATAAACATAGAATTGGATTTTACAAACCTTTATTAACAGGTGGTGAGGGACTGAAAGTTAGTGTGCAGAATAAGGAAAGAAGTAATCTGAAAAACTATTCGATTAGTTTCATTACTACATTCAACCTGGATACCCCTGATGTTGTTGAAATTGTTCTAAATAACTGGGAGATTTTGAAAAGTGACAACAATATTGGACAAAGGGTGGGTGTAATACCCAAGGTGGTCTATAAAAAGGATCGGTCATTTAAGAATATATAGGAGACTGCTGGCCTTGCTAATAATAATCATCAACACAGAAATAAGGGGAATTTTAAGTGTAATATGTGCACTTTTTGCCCATATATTTTGGAAACACCTGATCGATATAGATTAAATAATACATCTATATTTATCGATGGACACTATAATTGTTGTAGCCAAAATGTAGTATATGTGGCCAAGTGCCAGTTTTGTCCCATTTTATATGTAGTGAAAATGTGTAGACGGTTTAAAAACAGAATAGCTGAACATTAGTTGGATATCAGACATGGCAGGTTAACTAATGCCCTTAGTAGACATATGAATACACATAAGGACCACAAATTCAAATTTTTGGTTATTCAACAGGTTGTCAAAGACTCTCAGGGTAGAATATTAGATATTCACCTAGACATATGTGAACTTAAATGGCAGTTGCGGTTAAACACAACCAAGTACCCAGGCATAAATGAAACTACTGCGATCACATGTGTTTTAAAATTGAATAATATTTTAGGTTAAAGTTTTTTTAGTGCAATTTTATTGTATACACAATATATGTCTTTTAAATTCATGTATATTACTTTAAATGTTGATTAATGGTTAATTAATTTATTTATTAATTAAGGATTTGGTTTGTCATATAAAGGCTGGGTGGGTTATTTTTCATTGCTCTGAGGAAGTCCTTATTGGTTGGAAGAAAGCGCTAAACCTTTGTGAATAAAGAATTGTCATAGGGTCATAGGTAGGTACTAGGCTACTGGCCCTAGGGCCTATACAAGACTAGCCAAAAAGGTACCCTGGCTTTCGCCACCCAAGAAAATTATTTTCCTGTGCCCCTGTCAAGCAGAACCACAGAAGTGATCCCTGGGGTGAATTTCCTATTACCCATCCAATCATCAAGAGTTTTCTTGAAGAGTGCTAATGAGGAGTTCTGTTTGACAGAGGTAGTCTGTTCCAGAGTATGGGAAGTCTCTGGGACATGAATCTATCCCTCCAGCATGTTCTGTTAACTGTGGTGACAAGGTTTAGGTCCCTAGAGCATGTAGCTCAGAGGGACTGGGATTTCTTTATGTGGAGCATGTCCAACAGCTCTGGGTTTGACATATCTTTGTATGTTTGGCATAGATCGCCTCTGAGTAGGTGATATGCGACGGAGTAAAGCTGGAGTTTTTTGAGTCTGTCTGCGTAAGGCAACTGTTTGAGGCCAGTAATCCTCTTTGTGAGATATTTTTGCGGCCTTTCCAGTTGTTGTAGATGTCTTGTGAGGTACATACCAAAACAGGCGTTGTAATCTATAATGGGTCTAATGAGTGATGAGTAGAGGGGAACAATGACCTCTTTTTTTCTGGATGAGAAACCTTTTGTGATGAGGTGTGACATGTAGAAGGATTTCCTGACCACTGTGGCGATGTGATTATCAAAGGAGAGACTACTGTCCACCTGTGTCCCAAGGTCTCTTATCACACTTTCAGTGTTAAGCAGACTACCGCCTATGTGGTAATTCATGGGTACAGACTTTTTACCAAAGGGAATGACAATGCAATTTTTGTCATTGAGCTTGAGACCATGGCTTTGACACCAAGTTTCTGTCTCAGTGAGGCCTTTTGTAGGATGTCCACATCATTAGGAGTTTTGATTATGGCTCCTAGTTTGCAGTCATCTGCAAATTTAGTTAGCCAAAGATCTTCTGTGTTAGCCTGTACTTCAGAGAAGTAGATACCAAACCGGAGAGGACCCAGGACTGAACCCTGTGGTACTCCACTTGTCACTGGTATGAAGTCTGATTTGAAGTCTGCTACTTTCACAGTGTGGGTTCTGTCAGTAAGCCAGTTGGCAACCCATCTTGTGACATAGGGATTTATACCGAGTTTATCTATAATTCCAGAGTGGGAGATGGTGTCGAATGCCTTGGCGAGATCTAGATAGGCTGTGTGAACCGTCTTACCCTCATCTATGGCTTTGGTGACTGCTTCAAAGAAGTCTATCAGGTTTAGGAGACATGATCTGCCTTTTACAAACCCGAACTGTGTGGGGTCCAGCATTTGGAGATCTCCAATATCTTTGTTTATGAGTTCCATGATGATACATTCCATGGCCTTGCAGACCAGTCTCGTCAGGCTAATGGGGCGGTAGTTCCCGGGGTCTGTTGTGCCCTCCCCCCTTTGTGGAGTGGGATAACAGTCGCGGTGCGCCATTTAATGGGCATAAAGCCTGAGGTGAGGCTATGATTGAACATGGTACTTAGGTGGGGTGCCAGTTCATTCTGTAGTTCATGTAGAAGACAACCTGGGATGTTATCAGGTCCCATGGATGCTGTGTTCTTGGCTTTGGAGAGTGAGGTTTTTACCTGTGCAGCTGTGATTACAGGAACTTTGCATTCTTCCGGTATAAAGATGGACCCTTTAGGGGGTGAGAGGGGGGTAAAGTTAGCACTTAACCTATCTGCCAGGATGTTGGCAATATCAGTTGGTTCTGTATACTTAGTGTCATTGTGCTGTAACTTAGAGCAGATCTGAGTGTTGCCATTGAGATTCTTGACATAGATATATAATGCTTTGTGGTTGTCTTTAGAAGAAGTGGCGATTTTGTTTTCATAACTAGCTTTGGAGGATTTTATGAGGGATCTCAGCTTCTTACTGAGGCTGACCAGGGAGTTCCTCCAATCGTGGGATTTTACTCTTTTTGGCAACAGTTTCTTGCTTCTGTTGTAGAGTTTGTTTATGGCAGAAGATCACCAAATTGGCTTCCTTTTTTTGGAGGATAGCATCTTGGTTCCGTTAGGGATAGCATGATCCATGCACTCGTGTAAGTGCTTATAAAGTGCATTTGTGTAGGATTCAGCAGTCGTACCTCTATTGTCCATTTGCATGGGTGTCATGAAGTTTGCCACTTCTGTCTTAAGAAGCGTGAAGTTGGCTTTGGAGACATTTTTTTACGGTTGTTTTCCTAATGGGGGTGGGAATGGGATGTGGATGTCTACGGTGATTAGCTTGTGGTCGGACTTGACCAACGAGGAGTTGGCCTCTGGTGTGGAACACCGGTCACCCATGTTGGTAATGACCAGGTCTAGGATACTGCTGCCCCTGGTGGGGGTGTGGATAAGTTGATCCAATACACTGGAATTAATGATTTCAGAAAACACTGAGCAAAATAGTTGGTACACGAGTAGTTTTCCCAGTTAATGGTGGGGTAGTTGAAATCACCCATTATTAGGGTGTTGGGTTGTACTTTAATATTTTCCAGTGTATCAAGAAAAGAGGAGTGGGAATCCTGGGGCATGGTGGGGGGTCTGTAGCAACTACAATCTGGATTGCGGTTTTGCCCAGAGTTAGTTGAACTTGGATAATCTCGGATGCATTATGCTGAGCAACTAGCTTAGAGGTGTGGATATCCTTAATGAATATGGACATGCTTCCACCTTTAATGTTTCGGTCTGGGTTTGGTGGCCGAAAGGTGTGGTATGAATTATAGCCTGGTAATGCAGGGGTACTCTCTGGAGTCTTGAACCAGGTCTCCTGTCACTGTACAGATGTCGATGTTCTCCATTTTAAGGAGTGCCTCGACTGAGTGCATTTTGAGGTTTAGACGTCTAGCACTGAGTAGCATTACCCTCAGATTTTGCTTGCTTGTACCTGTTACGGTGGTGAATTTGTCATTTGAACCTTGCCTAAAAAAGGCACTATAGGGGTGGCAAGAGCCTTTGCCAGTATCCAGAATCCCAAGGGTAACAGGTGCAGGCCACCTCTGGCAAAGCAGTGTGGTCTGTCGATCATGTCATCTCAGGCAGACAGATACTGGATTCCCTTACACCAGAAGCTTAGCCAATTGTTAAAGTCAATCATTTTGTCCTGTACTGTGGTATCATTCTGGGTGATGGCAGGATGCTACTCAGGGCTATGGTCATACCTGCCTGGGCTACAAGATCAGAGAGCTCCTCCATGTCTCTTTTCATGTAGTCCAGGGAGGTACTTCTCAGGTCATTCACACCATCATGGACAATGACAGAGTCATATTTGTACTTGTTGTTGAGTGACCTGAGTGCGTGCGTTATGTGGTAGATCCTGGCACCCAACAGGCAGCTGCCAGTAACCTTCTCCTTGTTTAGCCTGACTATAGAGTCATCTATGACTAGAGTGTTGGGTACGTTATGCCTTATGGGATGTAGCTGAGTGACACACTGAGTATGTGGGCTATGTGTCATTAGGGTTGTGTTGGGGGTGGAGGTTGCTTGCATTTCTGCTTTGGAGGTCTCGGTTGTTTGGGCAGATTTTTACTGAGGGCCTCCACAAACGTAGGTGTGTGTTTTGTGCTTCTCTGTGTGTGTTTTGGTGGTGTAGGTTTTGAGGGACTATGTGATGAGTGTGGTGCGGTGCAAGTGTTTACCTTCTCCTCTTGACTGTCTAGTCCAGTCTTTGGTGAAGAGAGCTTTGCTTCCAGTTTGGCTATATAAGTGCATCTCTCACAGGTCATAGTGTTGGGTGGTAGGAGGAGAGGGTTGTCTGTGTACATGAGGCAATTGCTGCATTGTCCCAAGATGCCCAGATTCATCAGGTAGACAATAGAAAACACCGGGAGCTGACCTTTAGACATGCCTGGATATGTGCTTATTTATTAAGTACTAAAAACTGTTTTCCTCTAGACAAGTGAGGAAAGTTGAGTGCTGTAGTAATTTGTAGCTTATTTAGTGCATACAACAAGTTCTGAACAAGTGCTGAGCTCAAAGAAACAGACTGGAGTGCTAAAACTAAAAAGCTGGCTAGTTGCATGGGAAAATTTGAAGAGCAGACTTTATGGCGCCAGGAATAGTTTAACCCTAGTTAAGTGGGGGGGGGGGGGGACTCAGGAGCTCACAAACAGTCCTGGAAACAGCAAATCCATATCTGCACAAGACCTGCCACAGGAAAGGGGGGAAGCAAGCTTAGAATTTTTTTTCCAGTAAAGTGGAAATGGAAAAAGCTGGAAGTTATTTCAACGTTAAGAATCTGAGTGGGTTGGCCTTCACAAATGTTCTCTATTAGATTGAATGAACTAATGGCACTAGACTGGGAGGAGTGTCACAGATCAAATATACAGTATGGGTGGGCAACTGCAAAGCCACCAAGTATAACAACACCACGGGAGGGTGGGTGTTACAAATTACAGTTCCTAGCTATAGCCACTAAATGAAAGTTTTAAATAGATCAAGGAGCAAGCAGACTCTAGAGAATGCTTTTAACCGTAAACAGACAATTATAGTAATGCACACTATTACAGTTCCTAGCTGTAGAACACAGAAACCTCAAAAAATCAAAAATGCATAGAAAAGCTCGGATAGAGCACTTACAAACAGAAAATACAACTCTCAGTATGAAAAAGCAGTTTACAGTTAAGTAATTCAGTAAACATGCAATTAGAGTAATGAAACAGTATCTACCAATGAAAAATACAGTTAAAACAGTACATAAATGCAGTGAAACAATAAAAAAAGCTTTATAACAGTGCAAAATGTAGTAGATCAACTGTATAGCACAATTATAAGCATTTCAGAAGTGCAGTTCAGTGAAATAAGTGTAAGAAATAACTTATCCTGCTCTTGGAATCTTAAGGAATTTCCGATTAGTTGCAGTAATGAAATACAATCCACTCTGCAGTTGCTGTGTCGTGCTGTGCTTGTGTGGTTCTTGCTGTAGAGCTACCTCCCAAGCCATCATAGCCAACTTGCACAGAAGTTATGACTTGTTGCCCCTTTGTATGTTTATGCACTACATCATTGTGTTGCTTTCTGTAATCACTAAGGGACCATAGTTGATGAAGAGATTTCAAGACATGGAACACAGCCAACATCTCTTTGACATTTATGTGCTTTGGTCACTTTTGGCATTCCACATACCTTGCACCTTTACCCCCATACAGACTGCTCCCCAAATAAATCTGAAGCATCTGTAGTTACAGATTGACTTGGGATTTGAGGAGAAAAGGGAAGACCTTCATTTATAGCCACTTGCTGTCTCCACCAGTGCAGTTCCAGAGGATGAAGGGATGAAGATACTGGCTGTGTGTGTGTTTTTCTTTTGTTTTTACAAACCATTGAATTTTCCTCTTGTTAATCTGGAAAAGGAATCAAGAGAATAATAGAAGCCAAAAACCCTAAGATCCTTGCAGAAGTCTGAGACTGATTGGAGAAGCTCGGGAAAGTTTCCAGATAAAAATCTACCTTCTCCTTCAGAAGAAAAGTCTTTTCCTGAGAGGTCTAAAAGACAGCCCAGAAACATAGTCCTGTGTGACCGGGTCAATGAGGATTTTTGAGCATTTACCTTAAATCCCAGATTGATAAAAAGAGAATGAACTCATGTTAAGGACTCCTGACATCTCGGAAAAGACTCTGAAAATATAAGTAAGTTATCTAAATAAGGAAATTCTTGAATGTCCTGCAGTCTGCAATGAGCTTTCGCTGAAGCTACACACTTTGTAAACACCCTTGGAGCTGTAGCTAGTCCAAAGGGTAGTGTAGAGAACTGATAATGTGACCCAGATAGAGAGAATCTGAAAAGTTTCTTGAAGCCTGTAGCTATAGGAATATGATGACAGCCACCCTTTAGGTCTAATATTACTATGACACTCAAAGGAGGAACAAGAGGTAATTGAGTTTAAAAGGTCAGCATTCTGAATTTTGGTACTTTCCCATACAAATTGAGAAAGGGAACATCTAGAACTGGTCTCCAAGAAAATGCTTTCTCTGGTACAAGAAATATTCTGAAATAAAAGCCCTTGCTCCATGAACCTAAAGGCACTATTTCTATGACTCCTATGATAAGTAAGTGATGAAGAACCTGAGGAAAAAACTTTGTTTGGTTTGAAGAATGGAGAGGAATTCCCTGAAAGGAGGTATTTGTATCAGGTGAGAACTGCAACCTTCCTGAACTATTTTTAAAATCCAAGTGTCTGAAACAATCTGTTGCCAAAGCAGAATGTATATAACCAGTTTCTGGGACAGACTGCGAGACAAAGGGGCAAGGACACTGGAGACAGAATACTAGTATAATCATTCTGAAGTATTAGACTGTTACTTTTTTGGAAAAGATCCTTGTTTCTTGTTCCTCTCTTGTCATCCCTTTTCTGCCCCTTGATTGTCTTGAGTTAGCAAGGCCTGCTTGTTTTGTCTTTTAAAGGGAAAATAAGTTTTGGGAGATTTGCAAATAGGGACTCGAAATGTCATAGACATTCCCTGAATTAACTTCCCTCTTTCATCAAATTGTTTGGGGACCTGAGTCGCAGAAGGGCCAAACAGAACTTCCTTATCTAAAGCAGAATTCAAAATTTCAGACTTTAGATCATCAGCAAACCTTTGGTTACATACCCAGGAATATCTCCTCAAAATTGTACCAGTAGCAGTGGCTCTAGACACAGTATCTGTACAATCATACACACTCTTCAAAGAAAGATTAAAAACAATATGCTTAATAAAGGAACTATCATCTGAAGGAAATGACACAGAGTATTCCCTCAAATTGTCTGCACAAAAATTAATAAACTTCCTCATATAAGCCTGATAGTTAAGAGTTTTATACGCTAAAACAGAAGAAGAGAAAATGATGTTACCAAATTTGTCCAACACCTTCCCTTCTTTGTCCACTGTGGAGGGGTTTGCACCAAGAGTCTGTTGCCAGCTGGAAAATAGGTTGATATCGCAGCTGGATCTAATCTAAGATAAGAAAACAAAAATGTGATAGTTCGAGATACTTTATACAGTCTATCTGTCTTTTTGGGATTGAAATACTACGTTTAGCCATCAAACAAAAAGTATGTTATGAAAGTGCTGAAGATTTCTTCATTCTGCTGCTGATTTCCCTCCATTGGGCTGACCAATTAGCAGTTAGAGTGAAGGTGTGGGCAGGAGCCAGAGCTTTACAGTGCTGCTGCTAGGCAGGATACAAGCCATACAGCCAAAAGCTACTGTAGCAGTGAAAATGATGAACATACATAGTTATCTAACATTTGCAAAACATTGTTCAAGTAAAAGGCCAAACAGTGTTCAAGATGGAGATTAACAATTAACAGATTGTCTCAAATATATTTATTTGCTTATTCACTTATTTTCTTTTCATAACAATGCAACCTGACTTGGTAGAACTAATTTCAGCTCAGAGAGAAAAGCTCTCCATGCTGACCACATAAAATAAAGCTAGAGAGTATGAATGCATAAAATATTCATGCAGAAACAACATGAATCTTTCTGTAGACATAAGCAAGAATGCACCCTCATGTATAAAAGGGGCAGTGCCTTGAAAAACTGGTTGAAAAACAAATCTTCCAATTTACAAACTTACAGGGAACGTTGTAACTTAACTTACAACCAAATCAAAAAAGATAAAAGTTTCTACCTAAAACCACAAACTAACCAAAAATCTAACCCCCAAAATTCTGGAATTCTATCAACAAAATCCTATACCCAGGAACCCCCTAAACACCCTCTCCCTCCTCCAACTCATCTCCCATTGATATAGCCACACTTCTAAATTCCTTTTTCATTGAGTCTATTCAGAAACAAATTAAAACAGATACTTGCACATACCCCTCTACCTCCGCCATCTCCACCCATCCATACAGCTCCCTTCTCTCTTAAACCTGTCTCCACTGCCTATATCAACTCTCTCCTCAGTAAACTCAAATGTGCTCCCCCTCTGCTGATAGCTTACCTCTTCAGTTCCTTAAACTAGCTGCAAACTCCATTGCCTATCCCATCTCCACACTCATTAACAGATCTATCAAAGAAAACATTGTTCCTGACACCTGGAAGAAGTTTTATGTTATACCCTTACACAAAGGGGGTAATTCAAATGACCCCTCTAATGTCCAGCCTATAGCTACTCGGTCACCTCTAAGATCCTTGAGAAGTGCATCCATAAACAGCTTCTCAACCATTTGCTACATGAGAATCTCCTAACCCCTACCCAACATGTTTTTCGTCCATTTCGCAGTACAACCACTGCTCTAGTATCTTTCACTCAGGCTATCTTTCATGCTAGAGACAACAATAAATTAGTCTCCTGTCTATTCCTTGACCTAAGGCCTTTGATATTGTCTCCCACAACCTTCTTCTCTCTAAACCTTCTAACCTTAATCTATCAAACCCTACACTATGTTGGTTTGCAAGTTACCTCTCTAACAGACTAAAGTCTGTTAAATGGCTCTCTGCATTCTCACCCTTCCTTCCCATTCACATTTGGGTTCCACATGGCTCCATCCTTGGACCCCTACTGTTCAACATCTTCACTAACAACCTACACACATCCTATCAACACTCTTCTTTACTTCAGTACGCCAATGATTTTACAATGATTTCCTTCTCCAACAATCTCTCTAACTTTCTCATCCTTACTCAAGAATCTCTTCACTCTGTAGAGAAATAACTAACTTCCAACTAGCTCCTTCTTAATCCTAACAAACAAACTTCTCCTCTTCCTCCCAAAATCTCTCCAACACCTAAAAGATTCCTTTACTGTCCTTCCCTCAACAACACAACTATCGAGGTGGAAAATCACACCAAATTACTAGGAGTCATAACAGATGACCAATTAAAATTCAATTTGCATATACAACACTGCATAAAAAACATCAAAAACTAGGCCTCTTCTATAGACACAAAATATTCTTACTAATGAATCTAAACTCACCCTTTCACAGGCCTATTCCTACCCACCCTTTTATACGCTGTCCCAATTTTCACTAACTTACAAGCTAATCTCTTGAATAACTTGGAACTTACCTATAATAATATCGCTCGATTTACATCAAATAAACCCTATCGCTCTCACCATTGCCTATCCCTTAAGCACCTTCAGTGGTCTGAATTGCAACAACAGCTACTCCTACCTCAACTATACCTAGCACACAGTATCCTTAACTGACCCAATTCTTGTCCCATTCTGGCTACACTCCTCCCCCACTATATTCCTACACGGACTCTTTGCAGCTCTAAAAAACATCTCCTTGAGATATAAAAACCCATTAACAACATTGGCAAGCTTCTCTATAATCACTCTGTTGTGAAAGCCTGGAAAAAAATGTCCCTACATGTTAGACTGATTCCTGACACTACTTGTTTCAAAAGAAGGCTAAAAGTCACCATATTAAACTCCAGGATGTGGTCTTGCAATGACCCAACCTGATCTACTGTAACTCTCCTTGCTTTGTCTCTACTCCAAACCTGATTTTCTTTTTAGACCATCTACCTATTTCCCCAAAATGGTCATATGACTATATTGTATTCCTATATTTTATCATACTCTATGTTAATCTTGTTTTGTCATTACTTCTCTCTATCTGCAATCTTGCACTGCATCTTTATGGAATGTAATTACCTATTATTTTATGTTTTATTCTGTATCTTCAAAATGTTTAATGATACCTGCTCTTGCAACAAATGTATAAACTATTGTATTGTGATGTGTAAAGATTGTAACTGAATTGTAACTTTTGGTATTCCTTTGTTTATATCATCAGTGTTTAATTCTGTAGCTCTTCTCCTCAGGTCTCCGCTGAAAAGGGGCATCTACCCAGTCAGACTAACCCAGTCAACAAATGTCAAAATAAATAAACAAATTCAGTCAGGATGAAAACAGGAACAAAAATACTATGAATTTGAAAAAGCATAAGCTTACATAAGGTAACTTTCACACTAGTGAAGACAATTAAAATTATAATATTTAAAACTATAGCATAAGGTTTCTTAAACACTTCCTACAAATAAACACATAGCATACGGCATTGAATGGAATACAAAAAAAGTTGAAAAGTTTGGGGGAGTAAGAGGGTAAAAGAGTTATACAAGAGCAGGTGGAATATAACTGTAATGGGAAGGAACAGAGGAAGGGAAAGGATTAATCAGAATAGGATAAAAGACTGATGGAAGGAAAATACAGAAGAGGTTGAAATCATCCATCATAATATAAAAAACGTTATGGCTCAAATTAATATTAATCTAGAATATAGTAAGTTATGATCAAATATGATCATTCTGCAAGCCCTGATGGGCTGTTTGATTCCTTTCTTTACAATTACAAATTTTACTGCCTTTTTAAAGTTGTTATTTTTGGAAATTTTTGTAACTCCTTTTATAAGATTATTTCACAGTCTGGTCACATATACAGAGTAATATCTCAGTGATGGTTGGTGTTATGATTTTGACCCAAAACTATGTGTGGAATAGTGGTGTATGACAATAGTAATTTGTTAGGAGAGTATAAGATTTAATAACTGTTTTCAGTGTGTAGAGATAAGCAGCCATGTAAATTTTAGACAACCTACCTTTCTACAAAGGAAGTGATTGGATTTGTTTAGTAAATTTTGCTGCAATTTTTAAAAACTTTATAACAGCATACTTCAAGGTTACAAATGAATAACTTTGAAAAGAAAGGTACAAGTTGTGCTGGTATAGGTCAGATCCAAAAGTTATGGTTTAATTATAAGAAGGGTCAAACCAAGTTTCTGGTGTGTGTCTTCTTAGTTATATAATAAAATACAACAAACAGACTCAGGTAAGGCTCCACACTCCAATTTAAGAAACTCCAAGTTTTTAATCACAAATAAAGAAGCAGAAGCGCTTTCACAAACTGCTTCATCAGGTGTTAACAAATACTAAAACTCTAAACCATCTTTTATATGGCAGTCTTTCCTATATATTGTCGTATAAATATTGCCATAATCCTCTGCTTGCTTCAGAAGGGTAGTATGCATCCAACATATACCTTTAGGAACATGGTACACAATCAGTTATTTAGGGTGTCAAGATTAAATGTTAGAGAAGATGATTTCCAGCAACAGGTTGGGACAGTTACGAGTGAATTAAGGGCACAAGATTATGAAGAGAGTATAATACAAACTAATGTTACAGATGTAAGTATGAGGAACACTAAAGCTAGACCCTACTTTTCTGAGGGCTATACTATGAGCCAGAGGGATAGTGCTGGAGGTCGCAAGGGTAAGTTGAAGGTACCTTTGAGTTACACCAGTGATGTTTCTAGGTATATGGACATTGTATGTAGACACTGGAATATTCTAACAACTGATAAAGATATAGCCAAGGTAATAGATTGTGAGTCTAAATTTCTCTTTAGGAACAAGAAGTCTTTAAAGAGACATCTATGTTTTCCTAAGAACATCCCTTCTGCTCAGCGTGAGGTTGGAACTAAACCGTGTGGCAGATGTTCTGTTTGTGGTCTCATAGATACCATTTCAGAATTTGACTATTCTGATCAAAGAAAGATTTATAAGTTCAAAGTTACTGCTACGTGTGAAAGTAAGCATATAGTTTATCTTGCACATTGCTTATGCTGTAGGAAGTTTTACATTGGGAAAATGGATAGATGTTTTAAAGATAGGATCCATGAGCATATATATCACATGAATAAAAATAGTACAAATGCGTTATCAAAACATATAAGTACCGATTCGACACATATGTTTAAGTTCATGGCTATAGGCGGGGTTTATACATATGTCAGAGAAGGTGATGTCTGCAATTGAACTGAGGAGTTAGAGGTCACATGGATAGTTAGACTCAGGGGGTTGCTGGACATGGGCTGAATTAATATATTCCCCTGAGACCAAACTTGAAGTCCAGACCATTGTTTAGATAAGGAATGCTTACTAACAGAAAATATATATTTTGTATATGTTTTATTTTATTTGTGGACGTAATAATATTTCTGTGTTTAGAATTTTTTATATTATTTATTGTACATGTTGCATGTTGACACTATTAAGTATCTGCATATGCTTTAAATGATGGGTTTTATGATCATGCTTTTTGATCAAGTGACTATGAGAGTTTTTTTATCATGTGATGTCTTTGTAATGATATAAAATGAGAAGTTATGTACCTACCATAACGTTCCATGTTAGTTGCCTTCTTCTCGCCTTCTTTCTTGCTGGATGGGTTCGGAGCCGATCCTCGGCTCCGACTCGGCCAATACTAAAGCTCGAGAGCTATTTCCACCAGCTCGAGGCTCCCCTATATCCCACAATGCTAAGCGGTAAATACCCAGATCTCGTTTGATAGCTGAAAGAATAGCAGTGCTGGTCTCCTAGAGGCAGAGAAAAGGGAAATCCACCTCTATAGAAAGACTACCTGTAGAACTATCAAACAGGGGCAATAGAGGTGGTTGACGCTGTGGAAGATAAAAGATCCCAAGGATCCTCTCGGTCTGTCCAGGCTAGGCGGGTGGGACGCAAGAAAGAAGGCAAGAAGAAGACAACTAACATGGAACGTTATGGTAGGTACATAACTTCTCAATGTTAAGTTGTCAATCTCGCCTTCATTCTTGCTGGATGGGACCGCGTCCCTAGCACCCTTATCCTGGGTGGCTCATCGGAACAGACTCTTGAGTACGGTGGAACCAAAGTTAGCCCAGTTTCTGGAGGCCATATCCAATTTATAATGCGAGATAAAGGCATGAGGAGAAGCCCATGTAGCTGCTTGACAGATGGAATCTATGGGCAGTCTGTCTTGAAATGCTACAGACGTAGCTAACGCTCTGGTTGAATGAGCTCTAGGTCGTGATGGTAGCTTTTGGTGTCTGAGATCATAAATGAAGGAAATTACAGAGGCCAGCCATCTCGAAAGGGACACTTTGGAAACTGGAAGGCCCATCTTGCCTTCTGCATAGGATAGAAAGAGCTGGTTAGACTTCCTAAACTGTTTAGTCCTATCCAAATAATAGCGAAGCTGGCGATGAACATCTAGGAAATGTAACTTTTGTTCTGCCTTGTTGGAATAATTAGGGAAGAAAACTGGAAGGTTGATTGTCTGATTCAGATTCGCCTCAGAAGAAACCTTTGGTAAAAAGGAAGGGTTGGTCCGAAGGGACACCCTGTCTTTGTGGAAAACTAAGTATGGAGGACGACTGCAAAGAGCATGAAGTTCAGATACCCATCTAGCAGATGTTATGGCTACTAGAAAAAGGGTTTTCCATGAAAGCAATTTCAGAGAGCAGGAAGCGGCCGGTCCGAAGGGGGGGAGAATCAAGGAGGCTAGAAACAAATTTAAGTCCCACTGAGGTGGGGGGTCTCTAATTGGGGGCTTGAGCAAAAAGATACCTTTTAGAAAGGCTTTGCAAAGTTTATGGGACATGATGCTGGAGTCTGAAAAGCCTACATGGAAATTAGATATAGCCGCCAATTGTACTCTAATAGTAGACGAAGAAGAACCTGAGTGAAAAAGTTCTGCCAGGAAGTCTAGTATAGACTGGATAGGTGCAGTGAAAGGGTCTATGTTATTAGTTGCTGCCCAGAAGGAAAAACGTTTCCACTTGCTATTGTAAATCCTTCTTGTAGAAGACTTGTGGGAAGCTATAAGTATGTTACGGACCGAATGGGAAATTAAAGGAAGCCTGGCTAGGGTAGGAAGCGGAGCAACCAAGCTATGAGGTTGAGAGATGGGAGGGAGTGGTGCAGCTGACCCGATTGATGGGTCAAAAGATCTGGCACTGGATCCAGATGCCAAGGCTGCTCCAACAGAAACCGGTGAAGGAACGGAAACCATATCTGATGAGGCCAGTAAGGGGCAATGAGGATCATGTCGACTCTCAATGCGGTAGCTTTCTGAATTACTTGAGAGATCAGTGGAAAGGGGGGAAAGGCAAACAGAAGTCCCCGGGGCCAATCGTGGACTAGAGCATCCCTGGCGGGTTGACCTGGTAGGGGAAAGAGGGTGAAGAAATCGCGACACTTGCTGTTTTGGGGAGTAGCAAAAAGATCGCAGCAAGGTCGGCCCCATTTCTGAAAAAATTTCTTCCAGCACGGATTGTTTGAGAGACCACTCGTGTGATATGAGTATGGCCCTGCTCAACTTGTCTGCTATCATGTTGGACTTCCCGGGGATGTGCGTTGCTATCAGAAACCGCTGAGATGAGATTGCCCACTGCCAAAGTCTGAGTGCCTCTCGACATAAGGGATAAGACTTGGTTCCGCCCTGTTTGTTGATGTACCATACTACAGACATATTGTCTGTCTGAATTGCAATAGTCCCGGTGGGAAGAGAGTGCTGAAGGGCTTGCAACGCTAAAAGTACTGCTCTCATCTCCAGGACATTTATGAGCAGATGGCTCTCGAAAGGTTGCCATGTGCCCTGGACCGTCCTGCCCTGACAATGCCCCCCCCACCCGATCAGGGAGGCGTCCGTTGTCACCGTGGCAACCGGAGGGGGGGGGGACAAATGATCTGCCCTGAAGAACTTGAGGGGAGGTCATCCACCAAGTTAGATGCTTCTTGCATGATTGAGTCAGCAGAATACTGTGAGACACTGGGAGCTGTTGGAAGGACCACTGAGAAAACAGCATCCACTGGAGGATCCGCATGTGAAACCGTGCTAGAGGCAGAAGTGTAATGGCAGCTGCCATGAGACCTAAAACCTTCAAGACAAACCTGGCTTTGATCCTGTCACATTGAAGAAGAATGTGAACATGTTTGCGGATATCTGATACTCTTTGCTCTGTTAGTTTCGCGGAAAGATGAATTGTGTCTAAGGTGGCGCCTATAAAGGTAATGGCCTGACAAGGCAACAAGGCAGATTTTTTGAAATTTATGGAAATGCCTAGAGCTTGACAAGTATGAATGGTGTAGTCTCTGGATACGAGAAGTTGATGCCTGGTGGTAGCAGTAAGGAGCCAGTAGTCCAAATATGGAAACACCTGGAATCCCTGGCATCTCAGATGAGCCGTGACCACTGTCATGCATTTGGTGAACACTCGGGGGGCTGTAGTGAGACCAAAGGGCAGGGCTCTGAACTGATAGTGACTGGCTCCCAGCCGGAAGCGGAGGAACCTTCTGGAGCGTCTGTGCATCTTGATATGATAGTACGCATCCTGAAGGTCTATTGAGCACATCCAATTGTCCTGACCCAAGAAGGGTAGAATGGACTGAAGCGTGACCATCCGGAATTTTGTTTTGTTTACAGACTTGTTTAGTCTGCTGAGATCCAATATTGGTCTCCAGTCCCCTGTCTTTTTTGGAACCAAAAAGAATTTGGAGTAGATTCCGGATCCTTGCTGGTCTGCCAGGACTGGCTGGATAGCTCTTTTTGACAGCAGCTTTGATATTTCTAGCGCTGCTTGTTCCCTTAGACTGGGTGGAACGTCTGGAAGGGGCCCTTTTGGTTGGGATGGGATGTGGACAAAGGGAATTTTGTAACCCTCGGATATAATTGACTGTACCCATTAGTCTTGAGTGAGGGAAAGCCAGGCTTCTGGATACAGTGATAATCTTCCTCCGACTGCCTCCGAAGGTGGACAGTCGGGCAGCTTCTCAGGGATGCTGAAAAGGTTTGTCAGAGAGAGTCTCTCTGCTACCTTGATTCTGCGGATCCTCCCCCCTGCCCCTAGGGCGGCGTCTATTGTTGTTCCCCCCTCTGCCTCTAGAGGGGAACTGACTGCATGCATCAGGCGAGACTCCCTGTGATTTGCAGAACCACATTTCCCCCCCCTTCTGACCCTTGGAATACGGTCTGGAAGGGTTAGAAAACCGGACTCCCACGGCAGAGAGAGTCTTGCCATCCTGTTCGCACCTAGTCAACGTGTCCTTCACCTGAGGTCCAAACAACGCTGTACCATCAAAAGGGGAATTGGTGAAGGACACCTTGAAAGGGTCCGCAAAGTTACAAAGCCGCATCCAGGCGTGACGTCGTAAAGCTACACCTGTGCCAGCAGCCCTACTCGCCCCATCGGCCGCATAAGAAAGAAGCCGCATGGAGGAGTTGACAATTGAATTCAGGGTTGCCAGCTGGGAGTTCATTTTGTCTCAAAACCCCTCAGTTGTTGGATCCTGCAAAGCATCACCTATTTCCTTGATCATATCTCTCTGAAGACGGATGAAGTGACACAAGTAGTTCAGCGAACGCATAGCAAAGGTCGCTGAGGAGAACATCCGCTTACCGTACCTATCCATAGTCCTAGATTCCTTATTAGGAGGATGGATAGGTACCGAAGGATCAGCTAATTCCTTCTTAGTGACTGCTAGTCTTAATATTATAAATATGTTCTTTAATACGAGTGTGCAGGCTCCTAGTAGTCATCCCTACATAAAATGCAGGGCATGAACTACAAAAACAAATATAAACTACCCCTGTGGTCTTGCATGTAACATATCCAGGGACAGAAAAAGTACGGTCTATGCCCTCAAGGCAAATGACAGGTCCTTTGGCTATAAACCTACAAGTACTACAGTTGTTGCATGGAAACATACCTTTAACTTTTAAATCTCCATGGTTTCGATTATAAGAATGATATTCAAGAGCTTTTTTAACATTGTATGTATTCCTGAAAACAAAGGAGGGTTTGTTGCCCAACACACCAAATAAGTCTGAATTTCCGTGAATAATTTTCCAATTTCTCGTCAAAATGTCACGAATCTGATTATTGTCAATACTCATGTCCAAAGAACAAACTAAATTATAATTGCTCTCCACTTTAGTAAAAGTTGAATTGGATAAAATAGTGTTCTCATCATCAAGTATGGCCTTATAATTTGATTTCCTTTTAATATTTATATCATTGATAATGAAATTTAATAATGGTAAATGATACCCTCTAGAAAGAAACATATTTTTAATAAATTCAAATTCCACTGATAAATCATGATCCCTAGTGGTCATCCTGCACGCGCGGATGAACTGTCCCTTCGGTATATTTCGAATAACATGTGTGGGATGTGCACTAGTATAGTGCACATAACTATTTGTGAAAGTTTCCTTCCGGTGTATTTTACTATGAAATCTCCCTTCTAAAATATCCCACCAAAGTTGAACATCCAAAAAATTGACAGACTTTCCAGAACAACCAAGAGTGAACTGTAAAAAACCTCCAGTCTCATTTAATTTGTTGAGAAATTGCTCAACTGTAGCATCATTTCCTTGAATAATAAAAAGTAGATCATCTACAAAGCGACAATAAAACAAAACATGAAATTCGTTCTTAACTACACTTAATATGGTGTCCTCCCACCAAGACATGACCAGATTTGCATAAGCTGGGGCCGCGGACGAACCCATTGCCACACCTCTTTTCTGTCTGTAGAAAGTTTTCCCAAAAAGAAAAAAATTGTTTTGTAACAAAATTTCAATAAATCTACAGATAGTGGAAATTTGTCCTGTTCTAAAGCTTTTGTTTTTACTCAAAATGCAACGAATTGCATCCACCCCTTCTTCGTGGGGTATGCAAGTGAATAAAGATATAACATCAAGTGTAAATATAATATGCTTGTCTGGATCAAACATCCTAGTAATAGAGCTCTCCTTTAATTTATTCAAAAAGTGCCAAGAATCTTTAAGAAAAGAATCAAATTCAGACACCAATGGACTTAATATGGCATCAATAATAAGGGCTATCCCTTCAGTAACCGAGTGGGGGGGCAGATACTATTGGCCGAAAAGGTGGATCTAATTGATCCTTGTGTGTCTTCGGAATTCCAAATAGAATGCCAATTCTGGGTTTGTCAATAAAACAGAAATCATAGACTTCTAAGGTAATTTCACCTGACATCAGGGCATCATACAAAAAGGAATGAATTAATCTTTCCTTTCTCCTGATGTCAAAAAGTGTAATAACTTCATACTCATCATGATTCTCCAATAATTTGGACATTTTAAGGTTATATGATTCTTGAGACATTATTACTATATTTCCACCTTTGTCACTTCTCATAAATCTTATATTATGATTTATGTTTCTTAACCTATTAAGTGCTTTTCTTTCATCAATGGTTAAATTGTGTGTTGGCCTATCTTTCTTTGCCAAGGAAAAATGTAGGTCTTGTAAACAAGCCTCTTCATAGATTTTCAGTGTGTGTAGCAATGGGGGGTTGTAACTGGAAGATTTTATTAACTTTTTGTTGTGACATGAAACATCATGTAAAATATAAGAGAGATTTAATCTCCGTGTAAATTTCTTGATATCAATAGTGGTCTTACATAAATCAGCCTTCCTGGTAGGAACAAAGTTAAGTCCTAACCTTAAAATATGTAATTCATGTGGCCCTAAGTCAAGGTCAGTCAAATTTATAATATCAAAAACATTTGTTTCTTCTTTTTCTTTTTCTTTTGTCAATTCTCTTCCCCCGAGGAGTTGGAATTCATGAATGTCCTGCTTCTGGTGAAAACCGTCTTCTTTGTCATCGGATTTTTCTTGCCTAAAAAAGTCTTGTTACCCAAACCTGTCGTGTTAACTTCACTCGAAAGGCTGTCAGTATTCTGTTTAGTAACAGTGTTATTTTCAGGTTCAGAGTCAAAGTCAAAATTACTAGACGAAAAACAGTTGTCATTTCCTGTTAAAGAATCTTTATTGCCAAAAGATGTTAACTGGCCAGCTACTGGTACTGTCTTAAGACTGGCAGCTGGAACATTTTTGTTGACAGCAGCCATAACCCGTCCTGTATGGCTAACATTTGCGGAAATGTCTGTTCTTTTATAAGCACCAGGATTAGATGCAGTATTTTTACTATTGACAAACCCTTTACTTTCTCTACCGTTTGAAGCAAAAAAGGAGTATGCCGTCTTGTTTTTGTACGCTGTAATGTCCCGTTGAAGTTTGACCAATTTTCTGTTGGTAACTTCAACGGAATGCCTATCAACCTCTTCAAATAATGGTGTTAGAAATTCCACATTGTCAACACAAGAAAGTTCTTCCTCCAAACGGGCAATTTCTAAATTTAAATCTGACATTTTTAAAACGTTGTTTTCAACAAGTAGTTTAAGAAAGGACATACCTGCTTCATTAAAGAAGGTGACCAAATTGTCAAAAAAAGCGTCTCCGACGTAAACGCCATTGGGACATTTAAAAAACCTTAGTCCCTTAGGCATTATTTTCAATTCAATGCACCTCTCAAAGTAGTGATTCTCGATAGACAGAGAACGAAACCTTTTTATCAACCTGGTCAGTGTTTCACGTTTCTTCAAAACTTCCCCTTCGCAATAAAAGTCCTGGTTCACGAACTTCGCAAATGGGTTATTGAAGGAATCCAAAAGTTGTTTAACATCATGCCTTGTAGGAATTGCACCACGTTGATGTTGTATCCGTGGGTTGAAGTGCCGGCAGCCATCTGTTGTTGTTGTCCGCCTCAAACACTCACTGGTTGGCTCCACCTCGACAACAGTATCCAGTTCCTTAAAGGAACCGTGTGGACTAGAAGTCTCCGTTACCTCTTCGTTAGATGCATCGGCTTTAGCTACCAGATATTTTAATGACTTTTGAATGTCGACGAGAGTTGAAACAAATAACGAATTGATGTCCTTGTGAGTTTCCCCTTCGGGAATAGGATAAGTGCTAAGGTTCAGTAATACCTCGTCGGTTTCCTCCGCCATGGTAAAAAAGTAAGAAGTAACCACAAAGAAAAACCACAGAAACGTATCCAAAATAGTAAAACAGCGAAAACCAGAGGCAGAACACAGAACCAACTCCAAAAAATAGCGTAACCAAAATATTTTAATATCCGCTTTCGTCCTTGGACTTCCTCAGAATAAATAAAAACGTTTAAAACCACCATTTAAATACAATGTAAATTAATCACAGGTTATTGATTGGTCAAGTTACAAAACAATTTTTTTCTTTTTGGGAAAACTTTCTACAGACAGAAAAGAGGTGTGGCAATGGGTTCGTCCGCGGCCCCAGCTTATGCAAATCTGGTCATGTCTTGGTGGGAGGACACCATATTAAGTGTAGTTAAGAACGAATTTCATGTTTTGTTTTATTGTCGCTTTGTAGATGATCTACTTTTTATTATTCAAGGAAATGATGCTACAGTTGAGCAATTTCTCAACAAATTAAATGAGACTGGAGGTTTTTTACAGTTCACTCTTGGTTGTTCTGGAAAGTCTGTCAATTTTTTGGATGTTCAACTTTGGTGGGATATTTTAGAAGGGAGATTTCATAGTAAAATACACCGGAAGGAAACTTTCACAAATAGTTATGTGCACTATACTAGTGCACATCCCATGCATGTTATTCGAAATATACCGAAGGGACAGTTCATCCACGCATGCAGGATGACCACTAGGGATCATGATTTATCAGTGGAATTTGAATTTATTAAAAATATGTTTCTTTCTAGAGGGTATCATTTACCATTATTAAATTTCATTATCAATGATATAAATATTAAAAGGAAATCAAATTATAAGGCCATACTTGATGATGAGAACACTATTTTATCCAATTCAACTTTTACTAAAGTGGAGAGCAATTATAATTTAGTTTGTTCTTTGGACATGAGTATTGACAATAATCAGATTCGTGACATTTTGACGAGAAATTGGAAAATTATTCACGGAAATTCAGACTTATTTGGTGTGTTGGGCAACAAACCCTCCTTTGTTTTCAGGAATACATACAATGTTAAAAAAGCTCTTGAATATCATTCTTATAATCGAAACCATGGAGATTTAAAAGTTAAAGGTATGTTTCCATGCAACAACTGTAGTACTTGTAGGTTTATAGCCAAAGGACCTGTCATTTGCCTTGAGGGCATAGACCGTACTTTTTCTGTCCCTGGATATGTTACATGCAAGACCACAGGGGTAGTTTATATTTGTTTTTGTAGTTCATGCCCTGCATTTTATGTAGGGATGACTACTAGGAGCCTGCACACTCGTATTAAAGAACATATTTATAATATTAAGACTAGCAATGACAACAGTGCACTTTTCAAACATTCCATTGATTGTTTAAACTTCAAAAAATTTTTATTCTCTGTTTTAGAGGTGGTTCATTCAGACCTCAGGGGTGGGGATTTCAAAAATCTGGTAGAACAAAGAGAAACCTGGTGGCAGATCAAACTTTCTGCTGATCAAGCTCCAGGTTTAAATGAAGCAGTCAACATCAAATGTTTTTTAAAAAACAATGTGTTAAGTATAAACAAGCATAATGTTTCTATTTCCTCTCTGTTCCTGTGAAACAGGTTTCCTTCAGATCAACTATTTAATGATGTTTGTATTAATTAGATCATTACTTGACCAATCAATAACCTGTGATTAATTTACATTGTATTTAAATGATGGTTTTAAACGTTTTTATTTATTCTGAGGAAGTCCAAGGATGAAAGCGGATATTAAAATATTTTGGTTACGCTATTTTTTGGAGTTGGTTCTGTGTTCTGCCTCTGGTTTTCGCTGTTTTACTATTTTGGATATGCTTCCTCTTGCATTGTTTCTTCCGAGGGGGTTCTCCTGAAGGATCAGAAGAAGCCTCGGAAGAGGAGGATATTCCCAGTGGGTAAACTTGAGACGTTGGCTCTCTACGGTCTGGGAAGAGAGGGTAGGTAGAGACCATCGCAGGCACTGAAGGAGCCGACCGTGGAGCAGACATCGGGTCTAGTACGCTCCGCATGACCTCGAAGGTGCCCCGATCAGGCGGGGCCGAAGATCCCCACTCCAAAGAGATGAGGACTTCTCCCGGCACCGAAAGGGATGGCTCCGAGGCCAATGTCGGGGCCGAGCTCACCAGCGCCGAGGCTCTGAGAGGGAGAATGGGCTCGGGCAAGGGTCCGATGCCACTCGCCCCCTCAGAGCCGACGAGGGAAGCCCGATGCCCAGATCCCTCCAAGGAGGAGATCGGAGCCGACGACGGAGCCGAAAGTGGAAGTATCGGCTCTGACGCACCGACAGTCACGGCTCCGAGAAGCTCCAAACTCATGGGAATCGGAGGAGGAACTGAGGAAGGGATGGGTATAGCCACTGACCGTTGGGTAGGGCTATGCAGTATTTGGGCTAGTGCCTGGGACTTGAGAAGTCTGCTGACCACCCTCTCTAAATCATGGTCGGGCAGTCTGGAGGACCGAGAGGAGTGGGACCTATGGCTCCTCTCTGATAATAGTGGAGATCCCGGTGCCGAGTGGATAGAGCCAATGGGTGGGGATCTAGACCTCTTTCTAGTAGATGGCTCCGACAAAACTATCGGAGCCATCTGAGTCTCGGACCTCTTGGCTCCAGCCGGAGCCGAGGTAACCGTTTTAGTCTTAGAGACATCGGCTCCAGATGGAGTCAATGTCGAAGAAGCCTTAGAGCCACCAGCAGACGGCTCCAAAGCTGGAGCCGACGCCTTGGAAGGCTTGGAAGGTTTTCCTGACACGGTCTGGGTCAGGGAGCCTTCAGGCTTTAATAAGCCTCGCAGTATCAATTTATCTTTGCGTTCCTGCAGGACTCTTGGACTGAAAGCGTGGCAGACAGAACAAGAGTCCTGCAGGTGCAAAGGTCCCAGGCAATACACACAAGAAGTGTGACCGTCTGTCAGAGACATTTTCTGACAGCACGAGTCACACTTCTTAAAGCCTGAGACCTTAGAGTCTTTAGACATCCCAAACAAAAACTGTGAAACACAGACACACACACAGACACACCTGTTAAGAAAGGGGAAAATAATCCAACCACTCCCACAATAAGTATGACTAAGGGGAAGGGAGGGGGGCCCGAAGGCCTAAGAAAATTAACAGGGGATAAATGGGAAAAACAATTAGGGGAACCCGAAGGAGACTAGGGATAGTTAACTAATAAACTGTAAAGAAAACTATTCTAAGAAAAAAATAAGGGGTTTTGAAGTTTTACAACTATAAAAAGTCACTAACCTGCAGAGCCGGTAGAAACAAGCACCTCGTAGCTAAAGCGGCAAACGAGATCTGGGTATTTACCACCTAGCATTGTGGGATATAGGGGAGCCTCAAGCCGGTGGAAATAGCTCTCGAGCTTTAGTACTGGCCGAGTCAGAGCAGAGGATCGGCTCCGAACCCATCCAGCAAGAATGAAGGCGAGATTGACAACTTAACATGGATGGTTTAGAGTTTTAGTATTTGTTAACACCTGATGAAGCAGTTTGTGAAAGCGCGTGTGTTTATTTATTCATGATTAAAAACTTGGAGTTTCTTAAACTGGAGTGTGGAGCCTTACCTGAGTCCATTTGTTGTATTTTATTATATGGACTTGTGATTATTTGGACACCGGTACCTGGTTCTTGGCGGTAATTCCTGTTCTTGTTTCTTAAATAGTTTGTCACCACAAAGTTCAAACTTTAAATGATGACTAATTCGGTCTTGTCAGCTATCTCATTCAGACTGATGGATTTTAAAATCACAAGTTAATTTGTTATTCAATATGTTAGTGAAAGACATGGGTTAAGTTTTATTTAAATTTAGAAAAAAAATTGAGTCTTACAACCATTTTAAGTTACAGCTGAAAGATGACAAAGATGTTTTCAGTCCATAGCTCCAAAGAAATGGCAAAAGCAAGATCTTACATTTCTTCTTCTCCATGTAATGGCTTAGTAGCTCATTCTTCTGTTTCTCAATGTCCTCAAGCTCCTTCTGGTTTTGGTCACTTAGTGTAATGATGGCATTCTGGCGCTTGTGAGTTCGTTTTGACATATATGTCATGTATTCTTGCTGGGGAATAAACAGATCAACAAACTTATTTACATATGAACCATGGTCCAGACATCCAAAAGTTAACTGATGAACATTGTACAACACAACAGCTTTTATTTAGCTCAGGAAAAATAGAACCATATGCTTTTTTTCTTGTCTGTGTCAATTTTAACATATATAAGCAAGGACAACATACTAGATTAATTGGGCAAGGCAAATATAAAACTTCCGCAAGACTTTAAAACAAATAAGAGCAATAGAAACAATTTTGAAGTGTGCAGCAGAACGGCTCCACACCAAATTAAATTTATTGACACTACCACTGCAATAAGCATGGCAGGTTTATTGTTGTTCTTTAGTGCAGTCAGCAATAAAGCTGTCATGCTGACCGTTGCAGTACTACATTAGGCTTTCATTTTAAATATTTTGTTGTCATTTTCTTTCCACTGATGTTTCTTAACAGCACAACCATACTGTTGCCCTTTCAGCAACAGATCTGGAGGAGTATTCTACAATTTATAGTTCTGTATAAAGTGCTTCTTACCATGATCATGTGTTTTTTAAACTTTACCAGTTTCATAGAAGGTGGCTAGATAAGCCTTAAGCCTCACTTAACTCCAAAAAAAATATTTTATGGCATATCTAGTCATGTTCTGTGAAGGTAGTACAGCATTAAAAACACCTGACTGTATGATACAGCCTTTTATACAGTACTATTCACTTTTAAATACCCCTTGATCTGTTCTCTCATTTATTTAGTCATTAGACAACTACAACAGAGAGACAGTCACTTTTTCACAGCACCAGCACTATTTCTGTGCATAACCGGCAAAGGAAAACGATAACTGACTGGTCACTTTTAATAAGCTATTCAGCATATTTGTTTATAAGTAAGTACATTCTATTGTTTTAATGGAACCAGGGATTGATATTAGTTAAAAAAAAAAAAAAAACAGTTGGCCAATAAAAAGGCAAACCACACCACTGCTTCCTCTGCCCACTTGAAAAAAATGCTCCTTAATGGAAATTCTGATATAACATATCATGTGTGTTTTCTTTTGCAAACTTGGGCACTTCCTGTTCTAATCAATAGCACTGTAAAGTTAGAAATACATGTCAAAAATGAATATGGGTTCTTCTCTTGTGGATGATGTGATATTTGCAGTGATATTTGCAGGTAGCATAAGATACGCAATGAGCCATGTTTAACTTTAATGTTTGGTTCACTGGCATCATTGCCAATGGCCTCTTCACAGAATCTGGGAAATGGAAGGGAGAAATGAGAGAACAGAAGAAAGAATAAGGTGGGAATCATGCTAGAGGGTGAGGGCACAAACAGAAGGAGAGGATGGAAAATGTGAGGTGGTGAGGAATAAGAAGAAATTAAGTAGAACCACTTGGCAGAATTCAAGGAGTGTATGAAGAAGAATAAAGACAGAGTACAATGAGAGATGATGAGAATTATATTTAGCGAGTTTTCTCTATCAGAAACTAATTTATGAGTAAGAACATGTGAGTTGCTTAATTTCATCTCCTGGGTTCCAAATACAGTCCTGAGGCTATCAGCTGCTATGCTGCACTACAAGTAACAGAGCATATCCAAAGCATTAGAAACTTCCAAACACATTACACTTCCCACTTACAGTGGATATAAAAAGTTTACACAGCCCTGTTAAAATGCCAGGTTTTTGTGATATAAAAAATGAGACCACAATAAATCATTTCAAAACTTTTCCAGCCTTTAAGGTGACCTATAACTTGTACAATTCAATTGAAAAACAAACAAATCTGTTAGGGGGAAAATATAAAAAATAAAAAAAACATACAATAAGCTGGTTGCATGTGTGTGCACACCCTTAAACTAATACTTTGTTGAAGCACCTTTTAATTTAATTACAGCATTCAGTCTTCTTGGGTACACACCTGCCATCAATTAAATAGACTCTGATTAACCTCAAATACAGTTCAGCTGTCCTAGTAGGATTTTCCTGACATTTACTCAGTTGCCTGCTACAGCAAAAGCCATGGTTCGCAGAGAGCTTACAAAGCATCAAAAGGATTTCATTGTTGAAAGGTATCAGTCAGGAGAAGGGTACAAAAAATGTCCACAGCATTGGATATATCATGGAACAGAACACAGTGAAGACAGTCATCAAAAAGTGGAGAAAATATGGGTCAACAGTGATGTTGCAAAGAACTGGACGTCCCTCCAAAGCTGATGAAAAGAAGAAAACTGGTCAGGGAGGCTGCCAAGAGACCTACAGGAACTCTAAAGGACATGCAGGAATTTCTGGCAAGTACTGCTTGTGTACTACATGTGACAACAATCTCCTGTATTCTCCATATGTCTGGGCTATGGGGTAGAGTTGCAAGACGGAAGCTTTTTCTTACACAGAAAAACATCCAGGCCTGGCTAAAATTTGCAAAACAATACATCAAGTCTCCCAAAAGCATGTGAGAAAATGTGTTATGGTCTAATGAGACCAAGGTTGAACTTTCTGGCCACAATTCCAAAAGGTACGTTTGGCGCAAAAACAGCACTTTGCATCACCAAAAGAACACCATCCGCATGGTGAAGCATGGTGGTGGCAGTATCATGCTTTGGGGTTGCTTTTCTTCAGCTGAAACTGGGGCTTTAGTTAAGGTGAAGGGAATTATGAACAGTTCCAAATACCAGGTCTATATTATGGCATCGAAAGGCTGTAACATCGTATATGAAAAGACCGATATGTATTCAGTGAAATCCATTTCCGCGATTCGCTGAATTCTTACAGGACAAAGATGTAGTTGGCCAACTACACAGTTTTGCCCTTTTCTCCACTGTAGTGCAATCTTGGAGTTGGTGTATTTAGTTAGGGGGTGTGTGGGGGGAGAGCCCCCCACATCAGGTGGTGTGGATTTGGTTTAGGTAAAATTAGTTTTGTTGCATTGCAGGGCAAGTACTTGTTTACCCAACAAGATTTCAGTGAATCGCAGAAATGGATTTCGCTGAATACTTGTCGGTCTTTTCGTATTCCCCCAAATACCAGTCACATTTGGCCCAAAACCTTCAGGCATCTGCTAGAAAGCTGAAAATGAAGAGGAATCTCACCTTTTAACACGACAATGACCCCAAGCATATATCCAAATCAACAAAAGAATGGCTTCATCAGAAGAAAATAAAAGTTTTGGAATGTCCCAGACCTAAATCCAATAGAAAATCTGTGGGGTGACCTAAAGAGGGCTGTGCACAAGAGATACCCTCGCAATCTGACAGATTTGGAGTGCTTTTGCAAGGAAGAGTGGGCAAATATTGCCAAGTCAAGATGTGCCATGCTGATAGACTCTTATCCAAGAAGACTGAATGATGTAATTAAATCAAAAGGTGCTTCAGCAAAGTATTAGTTTAAGGGTGTGCACACTTATGCAACCAGCTTAACGTATGCTTTTTATTTTTTATATGTTTTCCTCTAACAGATTTGTTTGTTTTTCAATTGAATTCTACAGGTTATAGGTCACCTTAAAGGTTGGAAAAGTTTTGAAATGATTTATTGTGGTCTCATTTTTTTATATCACAAAACCCTGGCATTTTAACAGGAGTGTGTAAACTTTTTATATCTACTGTACATCTTGCAGCAACAAAATTGGGTGTTCTGAGTTTGTAAAATGTATTTTAAAAATTTAAAGCAGTTGTGATCACATCATCAGTACAAAAAAAAAGAAAAAAACATAAGACAGCATCCTGTTTCTGTTAGTCAGAAATATGGTGCACAGTTGGAAATGTATTTAAGATTTTCACTATATTGTGACATTTATATTACGGTGCCTCTGAAACCGAAACATATACGTATATTTGTCTGCTTAGCATGACATTTCCAGCATGCAGCCCTCCATGTAAGCCTACAAAAACAGATATACAGTATGATTACAGTAAGCTTTACCTTGACGAGCAAACATTCACATGATAATTATCTTAAAATTATTAGGATATTGCTTTATTTTTCATTTTTAGAATATTTTGCATCATGTATGTTATCTGTATGCATGGCTACACCTTCTCTGTGTTACATGCATGTTTTTTTCCTGTTTACTTATCTGATTAGTAACTTTTCTACCTAATGTCTACCTTTCTCTTTATGCCTTATTTTTCTAGATCATCCGTCATTTGCTTGTTTATTATAGCGTCACTCTTCTTAAATGCCTGTCACCAGTGGAAGTGTTCCTATAGTTTCTGTTACCAATTTTTCTAAGTGGGGTTATCAGCTCTTTTCCTTTTCCATACATCTCCTTACTGCCCATTAAGTATCGGGCAAGTAAACATAGTTTTGTGTGTTATGAGATTTCTCGTATATTTGATGGTTGGCATACTGCAAAAACTTAAGAAGAGGGTATATAAAAAGCATCTATACTGAAATGGTAGCAATAAAATTGAAATATACTTTTTGCTGCATTCTTGTTAGCAAACTACTTTTCTCAAAATGACAGAAATAGGGAAATTACACACACATCACACTTTTTCACAAAAAATGATATAAAAGTGAAAAGATTAAAGATAATTTAAATGATGCTTAAGTATAATGTGAGAACTTAGGTTTATATGCAAAGTTTGGGATATCTTGAATTTAAACACAGTAAACACCAAGATAAAGTAAATTAATCTAGTTTTTTGTGGTGATATAGCACTAGCCTCAGTCAAACAATAACTGGATTTCAGTTCTTACACTAAGGAGACCCAGTACATCATTTGCAATTCTAAGTGCAAATAATGGCAAACTCTGTACTTCATCTTCATTCTGAAATCCTTCTTGTTACAGTTTACAGTTTTGTTGTTTACTTGAGTTGCCCCTGTTTAACAATCTCAGCGAAATTTCATGCATACTCAGGCTAGCAGTAAATTAATCGCTTTTTTAATTGCTGCTCATGTGGAAAATATTGGAGAGAGAAGCAAAAAAAAAAACATTATTGTCATTAGGCATTAGCAAGTGCTGCATATGCTTTTAAAATTCAGACATCCACGAACAAATCAGAAAATTGACTGCGGTGACATCATTTAAAGTGATTTATGGTACTTTTTTTTTTAAGTGTTCTGGTTTTGTTTTACATGTATCGCAATAGCAACATTAATTACTGTAGTGCTGTTATGTGTGTTTTCTTTTGTAGAATTATTTATTTTCTAGCCAAAACTGTCAAAGCACAGCTTCTGTTGGCATTCTGAAACGTATTTTTCTGTGAAACTCCACCCCGACATGATATCATATTAGGTAACTGCTAGAGTAGAGCTGGAAATACTGAAACGTGTCATGCTTTTTTCAGAGACTTGCTGTTATGTTTTTTTTTTTCCTGAGTATCAACTATGACAGGATAAAAACAATGTAAATACAGTTACATTCAGTTTTTAATCTAATTAGTATTGCACTGAGTGCTTTACTATTTTACACAGCTGTACTTTTAAAGGAGTTACCATTACAGTTGTAGAGTGGTGAAATAGGTTATCTGTGTGCTGTATTGCTGGTGGTAGCCTCATGCTTTTTGCAGTTCATTTTTTTTTTCCAAAAAAAAAAACTTTTTATTTAGATTTTAGCAGTGCAAACATCACTAGGAAAGAGAACACTACAGTTAATACAAATGTATACAACAATAATTAGGTTACGTTGAAAACAGAAAAATGACAAGTATTTACAGAAAAGAAAAATTAACACTGAGCCTAGAACTATATACACTACATACAATAGAAGTCACATGTAAGCTTAAGTTTTCATAACTAGAACAAGAAAATGAAAGAAGGAGCATATGATATTGAGATGTGTGGGCGAAGTATGCAAACTCTTTGTTACATCTAGATATATTATAGAAATACTTATATGTTGAGATAATGAAAGGAATAGTTTAAGTTATTGTTGTGACAAGTTAGTATCGGAGTTTATCAGAATAGGCTGGTGTGATATCAGATTTTAATTCTTAAGAATTACGTCCAGCAAGTATCCCCAGTATTTATGGTAGTATTGCTTTTGTTTTGTAGCAGTGTATGCTAATTTATGGGAGGATATCTATTTAATAGCTAGATTAGAAAAATCTTCCCATGGAAACAAGGATTTATCAATCCAGTTTTTGGTGATGTAGAATTTAATAAGGGCACACATAGTGATGAGAATGTGTTTTAAGATTTGGGGAAGACTGGTTGTAGTAATATGGAAAATAGTTGTTTCCCATGAAAAGATGGATTTTTCATTTCCTATCTTTTCTAATCTTACTCTTACAGAACACCATAGGTTGTGGGCTCTCTTACAGCTCCAGAAAATGTGCAAAGTGTCTGCTATTTGATTTGGGCAGTATGCTGAATATTTGGGATTGAATTTATTAAGAATTGATGGCGTATAGTAAGCGTTGCTGTTAATCATGATTTGGATGTATAACAAACACTTGAAGGGAATACACTTGATTGTATTTTCAATAGCCATTTTTTTATTTTCATATGAAATCAGCTGACTTTTTTTCCTGCCAATAGGTTGAGAATAGGAGGGAATTTTGAGATTTTATGCTTATTATTAGTTTGTATGTCCTGGAGATCATTTTATTCTTAGTTGCTAAGTTTTTACATATTAGAATAGCTGAAATAATATCCTGGTAGTTAATATTAGTAGAAGATAACTTAGTTTTTTAATAGATAAAGGAGCAGTCTAAAAATGTTAACATATTTCTTTCAAAGTTCAAGTTTCTGTCTTAGTTCTGCTATATTAGTGTCCTGCCATATGTATAGTTCCTAAACTGTGAAGTCTTTTATTAGAGGGAAGTTTGTTAAATTTATTTGTTGGCTGTTAATTAACAGGTTGGGATTTAGATGGAGCGGTTGTATGAGAACAAGGACATTGGAAAGTAGTATAGATCTGAATAAATTTTGCAGAGTTAGTATCATATATTTGATCAGTGGGTGTAGTTTCTTAGTGAAGGAGTCTTTTTTATTTAAATTTAGAAAAGGGAGAGATTTGGGATTTATATCAAGGGATTTAAGTTGATTATACCAGATTTTAATCCAATGGGGTGCCCAGCAACTCAGGTTAGGATCATAATTGACTATTTGGATCTGTCTGCTAGAGGTGATTATATTATAGCAAAGTTTAAAGTCTGGCAACCCCAAGCCTCCTTTATCCATTGTTAAGGAAAGTTTGGCATATTTGATTCTAACAGATTTAGGGTGCCACAATAATTTAGATATGGCTTTTTCTACATTGTGAAGAATTTTTGTGGAATGATTGAAAGAGTAGCATATAGCTGAAAGAGAATTCTATGTAAGACATTTATTTTGACCACACTAGCATTTGACAGTAAGGACATATTAATATTTCTCCATCTGTTGATATCATTTTCAGTGTTTGACCATAAGTGTAACAAATTGTTCTAAATTATCTCATTAAAGTTAGGAGCATAGATTATGCATAAGTATTTTATCTGGTATTTGGGTTTAAACTCGCTAACAGGGAAGTAGGATTCTTTATGGCCTAGAGGATTTAAAGGGAATATATATATGATTTATTTGGATTTATTCTGTAATTGGATATATCAGAATATGAGTCTAACAAATTAAGTACTTTTGGGAGATTGGTGTTAGGAAGTTCAAAATATAAATTTAAATAATCAGCAAACAGAATATAAAAGTTTTATATTTAAAATTTTAGGTATATGATGGAAGGTTTTTTGGGATATATATATATATATATATATATATATATATATATATATATATATATATATATATATAAAACAGCAGTGGTTCTAATTAAAGATTAAAAAGGTAGGGAGAAAGGGGGCATCCTTGTCTTGTGCCATTAAAAATAGGGATAGGGTTGGATTTGAGTTTATTAATTTGAATGGTAGTGGAGGCTTTTTGGTAGAGCACTTTATTTTTATGAATTCTTGTGGGATTCCAAAAGAGGGCAAAACATTAAATAAGAAGTTTAGGTTTACTCTGTCAAATGCTTTGCTTGCATCAGCAGTAAGGACATATCTAGGATGCCTATCGTTACCTAGAAGTCTTATAATGGTATCTAACAGAAGAGTGTTATCACATGTTTGTCTATTCTGCATAAAACCCATTTGTTCATGCGAGATTATGGAAGGGAGTATATTTTTCAGTTTGTTTGCAATAATGTGGGCTAGAATCTTAAAGTCCGTATTGATGAGTACAATTGGTCTATAGCTAGCTGAATCTAGAGGGTCAGCATTTGGTTTAAGAATTAGAATGTTTTTTTGAGTTATTTAAATATCTATCAGTTATGCTATATTGAATTATGTAGTTAAATATTTTTAACAAAATTTTAGAGACAGTTTCAGAGAATTTTTTGTAGAATTCTGCCATGTATCCATCTTTGCCAGGGGATTTACCTAGTCTAAATTTATTAATTGCAGTTTTAACTTCTTCTAAACGCAGGGGTGATTTTAAGGAGTTCTTTTGGTAGTCACTAAATTGTGGGAATTTTAGCTTATGCATAAACTCTTAAAATGTGTCTGTAGAGGGAGAGTTTGGTAGATTATGCAAGTTTTTGTAAATATCCTCAAATGTGTCTATAATGTCTTGGTCTTTATGTTTTAACAATCCTTTGTACTTGATTTCATTAATCCTGGGAGGTCTATTTTTGATATTGATTAATCTGGCAAGGATTTTTGAGGGAATTTGTGCTTACTCTGAGTATTGGTATATTGATCTCATCTCTACAAATGAGATGTTTTTTAGATAGAGATTGTGCAATTGCTTTTGCAAATTGGTCATTGTTTCTTCTAAATCCTTTGAGCACTTATGCAGGAGTTCTAATACAATATCTTTAATTTGGGTCTCCAGTCTGGATTTAAGATTATTATGTTTTTTTCTTATACCAGAAGGATTTTTGGATAATGAGACCTCTTATGACCAATTTAGCAGCAGCCCATTGCACATCACAGGGGATTTGAGTAGAGATAAGATCATTGTCCAGTTGGGCTAGGACAGCATTTATGTCCTGTATTACTTCTTCTATTTCCTGTATTACTTCTTCTATTTAAATGATATTAGGATTTAGGGTCCAATTGTTGAAGTAAGAAGATCTCTGGTTAGAAGTTGAGAGGTCAATGGAGATATTGATTTTGGAATGATCAGATATAGATCTAGGGAAGCCCTTGTATTTTAGTCTATAAGAAGTGAAAATTTGGGAAATTAGAAAGGTGTCAATTCTTGCCCAGGTTTTATGTGTGGCTGAAAAAAAAAAGTGAATCTAGGTATTAAGTTATCATGTTAGAAGTTTATATAAGGGTCCATTAAATCAAAGGTGTTTTGTAATTCTTCTAGTGCTAGAGTAGTATGTTGAGATTGCCTAGTCTCTTTATGTGACCTATCCTTGTCTGGGCTGAACAACCCGTTCCAATCCCCTATTGTAATGTACAGATGATTTCAATAATTTGCTAGGATATTAAATATATCATAGATAAAAGATGTTGACTTGTACAGGGGCTATAAACGTTAAAGAGTAAAGGTTTATTTAGGGTATGGTAGTTACTGGTAAATAGAACCATCTTCCACTAGGGTCACTTTTGGTGGAGGTGATTTCTCCTTGATAAGAATTATTAATTATAATTGCTACTCCCCTAGATGAGTTATATTCAACAGCAATTATTTGTTTCACCCATTTCCTATTTCTTTCATTATTCCAAAGCTCACTGGTCATATGAGTCTCTTGTAGAAAAGTTATATTAGATTTATTTTGGAATGTGAGATGCATAATTAGGTTTATTTTTTATCTGATAGCCCCTTTATATTCCATGAATCTATTGTAATCATTATCACAATCTAGATTTGTTTTTAAGAATGTTGTTGAATGATATATGTAAGATTGAATGTGCATATTTAAAGCTGTTAAGTTAGAAGTTAATTTAAATGAGGTGACTTCTAAGCTCCTAAAACCTATGTAGGTGCCTAACCACCCATCCCTTTGTAAAGATGTGGATATGTTTATTGCATAGTGGGAAGTAGTTAGAATTTGACCTAAGGTGAGAGAAGTGAGTAGCAGAGGGATGATAAAACTACCTAACTTGATCCAAACGCAGACAAACAGCTATAGACTGTGCAAAGCTTCTCCTCTTAATTAGTAGCAATTAAAGGAAATTTGTATCTGACCTCATAGTTTAACAATAGTAATATCAACATAAATGTCTTGCTGGAAAAAGAAAAACAAAAACAAAGGGATAGTTTGTAATACCAGCAGTTAGAATGTTCAAATCTTGATAAGGACAAAAAATATCCTAGTTAAACCAAACAAAGATAAAGATAATTCTGGCAGAAGAAGTACAACACAGCAATGACAAAGCTTTTACAGACAGTACAAATAGCATTCCTACTTATAGTGTTATTGATTAACTTTGTATATGTATTACTCTATCAAGGGTGTTAAGCCCAAATAGTCAGTCAATTTTGTATACAACGTAATGTGAGTTTCTTTGAATCACTTTAAGTCTCTTTAGAAAGTAATGATGTAAAATCAAGAGTGAAACCATTGGTATATCAGAAGTTAAAGGGTATTTAACATCCTGTTACATCAAGTACAAAATAAGCATAACCATTCTTATTTAAAGTTATCAAACCAACAGAGGAATTAGGTGCAGGACATACTGCTTGTGCATTGCTAAAGATAAGTGCTCTATAGCAGTGGCTGTAGCAGTTAATTTCAGTAGTTTCAAAATGTTGCAGGTAAAGCACTACAAGTGTACAAGAGAAAATAGTAGGCACTGTTTGAATTTCATACCTAATATTACTTTTAGACAATCTACTATAAAAAGAAGAAGTCTGCCACCATATTACTTTAGCAATTGCAGAAGTACTCTTGACAAAACTAAGATAAAGCTGCACCACTAAACGTCCTGCTTATTTAAAGCAAGTCCAGCAAAGTAAAGAAAAAAGGTAATAATACCACAGTCTGTTACTGGTTGCAACAATAAGGCTTTTGAGAGGCTCTTTATCTTCCAGTTTGTGAGGGCGAGTTCGAGCTTCTTCTTTCTCTTCTCTTTTAGTTTCTGAGAACTTGAAGTTTGATTCCAAAAGGAAAGGAAATAAAGAAAAAAAAAACAAAAGTTCCCAGACTTTGAATCACTAGCGTTGGTGTTTCAGATGTGTTTGTATCAGGTGGCTATTCCCAATGAGGCCACAGGTGCAGAAAGTTACTTAGAAATGACGTTGTTTAGGTGAAAGGGTAACAGTTCAGAATTTCCTCGTAAATCTGAAAGCCTTCTGGGAAATAGAACATCGAGACGCTAACAACCACTAGATTTTAAAAACAACTTATTTCATTAAAATAAAGCGATGAAAGCATACAAATGGAGAAAACCTCTTTGATTGCTTATCATTAACTCAGCGATTCACAAGGTGAGTTAAATCATGCAGGATTAACTCTAAAAATACACATGAAAGTGGATTTAGCCTCCTCGGGGTTTTCAATTAAGATTTTAGTATCTCTATGATGAAAGATTAAAGTTGCAGGGTATTTCATCTGGAAACAAATTTTATTTTCAACTAAATAAGCACAGTATTTACTGAGTTTTTGGCACTTCTGCCTAATTTCTAGTGGGAGATCTTATAGTATACTAATTTTATGGCCTCTCCAGGTAATATTCTTTTTTGCTTTGAAGGCAGCAAGTATGGTTTGGACATGTGCTGAGTTCAAAAGTATGACATACATTTGCCTTGGGGTTTCAGCTACTTGAGAATGCCCGAGAGATCTGTGGGCTCTTTCTACGGTTATTTCATTAAGAAGATCTTTGTTATCTAGTAGTGTGTTTAAGACTTCTTTGATTATTGTAGTAAGTTGAGCATTTTCAAAGGACTCAGGGATTCCTCTCAGTATGATGTTACGTCGGCTTTTGGCTTCAAGATCTAGCATTTTTTTATGTAGACCTTTGATAGTGTTCTCACTAGCCTGCAAGTTTTGTTTAAGTTCTTTTATTTTAATTTCATTGTCCATTGATTTTGCTTCATTCTGTTCAAGTCAGAGCATTATTTGGTCCAAATTAGATTCGAACAAGGCTAATTTATGTGAAAATCCCTGGATTTCAGCTTGCAGAGATTGCAATGCCATCTTAAGGTCTTCAATTGTTAGAGACTGATCCTGTTTCGATCTAAGGGCTAACTTCATGGCATCTTGCTGTGGCTTAATAGTTTTTTTGCCTTTTGGAAGAGGTGTCCTTTTCTGGAGTAGTTATAAGACACAGTTTGGTCTTAGTGGTTAGTGTTTCCATTTGGTCTGATTGATTAGCCATTTCAGTTGCAGAAGTAACTGCTTGAAGTTACAGGATGTAGTTCAATTTGCTAATTCCAAGTTACACAGTTCTCCTCCTCTGTTGTTTCTTTTTGTTTAGGCCTCAATGTCTGGAAGTGTCCACACCACGCGGTTCACAGTTCAGCATCCAGTAAGTAAGGTTTTTGTGCAAAATTGATTTTTCTGCCAAAAATATCAGTGGAGGTAATTTATATTTGTATTCTTTTCTCGAGCCTTAATCTTTTAAGGTGTTTTCTTTGAATGATGAGCCAGTAAAAGGTCAGATAAACATTAAGAGTTGAGAAGCTGCACAGCTAGTGTGTTTACAGGCTGTCCACCATTTTGGAATGTGCAGTTCATTTTTAAAAAATGGCATGAATTGCGTGTTTTGTTTCTGTGGAAATAGTTATCATTTATATACAATCTTCGATGTCTAAGCCAAAATATGTCAGTTGTGCTATGTAAAACTCTCAACTGTCCAGAATACTTCAAACTATCCCTCACCGTTATCACTCACACATGTGGACACAATTTTGCAGCATACTTCATACATGATTCTGATGTGAACATCACAATCTATCTCTGTGATCTACTCCCAGCACTATCATCATTCTACCCTTTATCACACCCCAAATTGTTTCAGGAATAAGCCTTCATTCCATCATAAACTGTAATACTACCTGTCTACAGTTTCGTACTATATTTGTATTAAGAAATGAAAAAATTCATATTACATACAGAAAAATTTAAATAATACACCAAACTTCACTCCCTTGCCAAACAGCAACTGTGTTTGTGTGTGTTGTTCATGTGCTCATATCTGTGTGTATGTGTGTGTTTGTGTGTGTGTGTGTGTGTGTGTGTGTGTGTGTGTGTGTGTGTGTGTGTGTGTGTGTGTGTAACAATGTGAAAGACACAGTTTCTGTGAGGATCATTGTAGTGCTTATTTCTAATTTCATAGCCATAGCCAGTTTTCAAACAGATCCATAAAATTCACGAACTTCTCCCCTACATACCAAACAGAAACACTTTACTCATACACATACTGCTGCCACTCAAAACATTTCCAAAAGCAACAGGGCACCGTTGTGAATCAACAATGATAGTGTGTTCACAAAATGAAAGTAATGCATTCACCAGTATATAAAAAAAAAAAAAAAAAACGATTTTATATAGTAATCAGTAGCAAAAGAAATTCATCATATTCTAGCAGAACCCATAGTATTCGTGATTTCCCAAATACATTTCAGTACAGTATGGAAGAAGCCACACAGCTTTATCAACATCAATATCACTGTCATATGAACTTCAAATAAGGGTCATCCTTGTAATGATTTAGAACTCCAGCATCAGAAGTTAAACAAGCAATTTGGTCATCACTGCTATGTCTAGGGAAAAAACACCCCAGTCCTCAGAATCACCTTCATGCACTGAACTGACAGCCTTACTGAAATGCCTGATATGACATCAGAGGTTAGAGGCCATTCCACAAAGAATTACACTGGAGGTGAAGCATCACAGAATGAAAAATAATGAAAAAGGGGAAAATTATTACAAATCATGAAACAATTATTGCAAATCCACAAAAGGATGCATTGCAACACTGAAACAACCAAAAAAGAAAAAAGAGCAACAAATTACTTTAACTGCCCAGGACCTTGCCCAGACAGTTTCTGTATTGTTTCAAAAGTAACCCAACCTGGCAGTCTTTACCAGATCATTAACTGTTAATTTCTCAAAAAGATATATGTAACCAAGTAAAACAAAGGTAATAATCATGTTGTCTATATCAGGGTATTACTGTTCTCTAGCTGATATTAGAGAACGTATAAATGATAGCAGAACGCATTATGCAAAAAATGTCTTTATTATTTCACAACATAATTAAATGGTTTACTTAAAATGATTTTGCTGTTAGCAAAATGTATTATGCATGAAAACGTCTTTATTGTATCACAAAAATCTAACAATTTTATCCAACAGCAACCTGCTAATGTATAAGCAGCATCACAGTACTTCAAGCTAAGTCAGCACATACATTCCTTTAATTCATTACCTCATAAAACATTCTAAGCACCTCATTAATGATTTAAAGAAATAAAAAGAAATAGCTGGCCATGTTACAGTATAGTAACAAAGCATCATAAGCATGTCATAACTTGTAACAGATTATTTCAAAATTGTGACCACAGCTGTGCAACCATAAACAGAAATACTAATCAGTACCCATTCTGTGTGTATCTTAATATGCATGTTTCAGTGTCCACAAGCTATATGTATTAATACAAGTAAAATGTGGATCACCAGTCTATTTGTTCTATGTCCCAATATTTAAACAGTGTGGTTAGCAATGTATAATCACTGTTCTAATTCAAAACAACATATGATTTGATGCTGTATATGCATCAAGAGTAATGTCCAGCAGACAAAAGAGCTTAACTTGTCTGACAGAAATGCTATTTCTCTTCCAAAATGTAACTTTAATCACTTTATCCAACAGCAAGGCAATCAATCACTCTACATGATCACACCATATAAAAGTGTTCAACCTCGGTTTCAGCTTACTGTCAACAAATATCACTATGGAACCAACTTCTATTCATTAGCCTAGCAGGTTAACTCTGCTAGGTATGGAAAAGCTTTAAATGCATGAACCCTACCACAAGGGGAAGAGAAGCTATACAGTCCCTAAGGGACCAATCACATTGACTCAACTCAACAAAACTAAGCAGGCTAACATATTCTCCCATTTTACTGTAATCCTTTCCAAAGAGGTAAGGTCCCTTTAAGAAACAATTTCTGGTAGTGGTATTTTATGCTGCCCTTTCTATTAAAAGCCATAGCTACATATGTCTGCCTCTCCGTCTGCCAAACAATAACCTCATATTCTTCTATTATAACTTTTGACACTCCCACATATAAATTACTCAACTGTACATACTACCACCAACCCAATGATAAATTAGAGTATGCCAAATCCCACTGGGCATTAAATTTGGCCATGAGGTCATATCTTTTTTAATACATATGTTAGGAATAACCCATAATCTAGCCAACAGAGTAGGGCTCTTCCAGCCTTCCACAGCTATGAGGCAATGAGACTATCTTTTCATACCTCTCAGGGCCCATACCTTATAAAATTCCATGCAAGCAGAGGCCTTTAAATCAAGATGAAGAAGGAAGACTTCAGGAGTGATCCATAAAGGGTGTAGCAGCAATCAAGGTCTGACATATTGCCATTGCAAAGAGGTAATACCATAAATGTGTTAATTAAGGATGACCCTCATTCTGTGTATCCACAACCAGTTTCTGGTGGTACTAAGCTGTTTGTTATACTAGATAAAGCTACACAGAAGCCCTTGCATTTTTTTTCACATACTACTAGTATGTCAGGTATGGGAGATGCCTGAACACACAAACAAAGTTAGGGAAGCACATTATTTTAACCAAATGTATGCAACTTAGGAAGGGTACAAAAACTGAACCCTATCCTTCAAGCATTTGATCAGGAGTTTAGTGTTCACTTCTATTAATTCGAACATATAAAAGGTGGCACAGATGGAATGGAGGTTTCATCTTAAGGCATAATTTGTTAAGAAGAAACAGTATCAGTTTGGTATAATTCAGTAACTAGTCTACTATCTCTTGGAAGAGATGAAAGATCTTTAGAAGTTCCTAACCATATTTGCCAGGTTAGTTTAACCATGTAAGGCAGATATCTACAAACCGCAAAAAATACAGGTTTTGCCCCATGATATAGCCAGATGACTAAAACAGGAATCCAGCAAGATCAAAGTCTCTGCCACCCAAATAAACTTGGGAGGGAGGAGGGGGGACAACCTTGCCTAGTTACAGTAAATATATTAAAAGGATAAGAAGTTGACCCTTTTGTGAACATAAAAGCTTTAGGACTGAAGTACAGCAACTTACACTTATTACAAAGCAGATTTGGGAAACCCAGTTTTCCATCATTAGCTAAATAAATTCCCAGAACAAAGTCAAAGGTGTTATTAAATTCCATAAAAAATACTGCACATTTGAATTGTTAAGTTTCCTCAATGCGTACCATCCATGCGAGGGCCCTCTCCTCACCATTTAACTTATTAAAACCTTCGGAGCTGTGAAATGTCACACTTTTAGCAGCATAACATATCCTTACGTTCCTCAGCATTTTCTGAAAAATCAAGTTAGATATAAACCAGGAGTTATCATGTGAACACTAAGTGCTATCAAAAAGGTATAAATAGCAAGGTTATTAGTAAAATGTCTTTTTTTCTGAAATGATAATAGTGCATTCACAGTCTTGAAATCAGTACTGTAACATAGCACAAAGCACACAAACCCAGAATTCTATTTTTCCCTAATGTTTCACAAACAATTTTGCATATCTTGGAAACTATACCGATTAGACATATAGGTTCATAGGTTCATAGGTTCATACTAGGCTATCTGCCCTAGGGCATTTATAAGCCTAGCCAGAATGTGTTTGGCTTTCGCCACCCATTTTAAATTTATTTTGCTATGCCCTTTTTCGAGGTTAGTATACTGTGCCTCTGTCTAACAGTGACACAGAAGTGATACCCGGGGTAAACCTACGATCTCCCATCCACTCATCAAGATTCCTCTTGAAGAGAGTCAATGAGGGACTCTGCCTAACCTGGACTGGGATTTTATTCCAGAGTGAAGGGAGCCTCTGGGTTATGAATCTGTCCCTGCAGCATGTCCTATTTATTTCAGTGCTGAGGTTCAAGTCTCTCGAGCACGTAGCTCGATGGGATTTGGATTTTCTGAGATGCAGCATGTCCATTAATTCCGGGTTGGACATGGCTTTATACGTCAGGCACAGATCGCCTCTGAACAGGCGGTATGCCACTGAGTAGAGCTGGAGTTTCTTTAACCGGGCAGCATATGGCATCTGTTTGAGCCCTTTGATCCTCTTGGTGAGGTACTTTTGGGGTCTTTCCAGTTGCTGCAGGTGTCTGGTAAGGTACATCCCAAAAGGGGCATTGTACTCAATTATGGGCCTGATGAGGGATGAGTAAAGAGGCACGATGACCTCCCCTGATCTAGATGTGAATCCCTTCATGATTAGGTGGGCTATATAAAATGTTTTTCTAACCACTTTGGCCACGTGGTTGTCAAATGAGAGATTGCTATCAACTTGGGTCCCCAGGTCCCTAATTACTTCTTCTGTACTTAATGGATTACCACCTATGTGGTAATTTGTGGGCACTTTGTTTTTGCCAAAGGGGATGACTATACACTTTTTGGCATTTAGCTTGAGGCCATGGCTCTGGCACCAGTTGTCTGTTTCTATGAGGCCCTTTTGGAGGATGCTTGTGTCGGCTGGAGAGTCGATTATGGCCAGTTTGCAGTCATCTGCGAACTTGGTCAGCCACAGTCCTTCCGTGTTGGCCTGTACCTCCGAAATATATACCGAACAAGAGAGGTCCCAGGACTGAGCCTTGGGACACCACTTGTAACTGGTTTGGAGTCTGACATGGCTCCAGCAATTCTAACCATGTGGGTTCTGTCCTTGAGCCAGTTTGCAATCCATCTAGTGACATAGGGTTTATATTTAAGCTGGTGAGCTTATCTATAATGCCCAAGTGGGTATTGTATCGAAGGCTTTTGCGAGGTCCAGGTAGGCTGTGTGGACCACCTTCCCTCGTCAATGGCCTTGGTGACTGTTTCAAAGAAATCAACCAGGTTTAAGAGGCAGGATCTGCCCTTAACAAAGCCGAACTGGGTAGGATCCAGTGTTTGTAGGTCCCCAATATCTTTATTTATGAGGTCCATGATGATCCTTTCCATAGCTTTGCAGACCAAGCTAGTCAGGCTTATGGGGCGATAGTTTCCAGGATCCGTTGAGGCACCACCTTTATGGAGAGGGACCACTGTTGCTGCACGCCACTCTTTGGGCACATATCCTGTAGTAAGGCTGAGACTGAACAGTAGTTTTATGTTTGGGTTTAGCTCTTCTTGGAGTTCATGTAGGACACAGCCCGGGACACCATCTGGTCCCATTGATGCTGTGTTTTTTGCTTTGGAGAGGGCGGCTCTTACCTGAGCATCTGAGATGTCAGGGGGCAGCACTCTGCTGGGATAGATATTTGCCCTTTGGTGGGAGGGGAGAAGTTTGCGCTGAACCTGTCAGCTAGGATGTTGGCAATGTCTGTGGGTTCGGTGTATTTTTTGTCATTTTGGACTAATTCTGAGCATATCTGGGAATTACCACCCAGGTTCCTAACATAACTAAAGGAAGCCTTGTGATTATCCTTAGTGTCCTGTGCAATTTTTCTCTCGAAGCTGGCCTTAGACAATTTTATGTGTGCCCGTAGTTTTTTGCTAATACTGATCACTGATGCCTTCCCTTTTTGGGATTTTGCTCTATCATTTAGTAGCTTCCTCCTTCTATTGTATAGTTTGTTTATGGCTGGGGTCCACCAGACAGGACGCCTGCCTTTGGGGATTGGGTCTTGGTTTTATTTGGGATCGATGATCCATGCATTCCTGAAGGTGTTCATAGAATGCGTTTATAAAGGATTCTGGTCTGGGCAGATTTTCCACAGGCCCAGGGGCTTTGAAGGATTCCACCTCAGTTTTGAGGAGTGTGAAATTTGCTTTAGAGAAGTTTTTCACTGTGGTTTTCTGGGCAGGGGGTGGGGTCGGGATGTGAATATCCAGTGAGATTAGTTTATGGTCTGATCTTACCAGTGAGGGATACACTTCTGGCCTGGAGCATAGAGTCCCCATGTTGGTGATGATCAGGTCCAGTATGTTTTCCCCTCTTGTGGGAGTGGTAACAAGTTGTTCCATAGCATTTGAGTTTATAAATTCTAGGAACCTTTGGGCTAGGGTGTTGGAGCTAGAGTAATGCTCCCAGTCTATGTTTGGGTAGTTGAAGTCGCCCAATATAATGGTGTTTGGAGAGACCTTCATATTTTCCAGTGTTCTCAGGTAGGCCGAGTGGGGTTCCTGGGTTTGGGAGGGTGGTCTGTAGCAGGTTATAAACTGGAAGGCAGTTTTACCCCACTGTTAGTTGCACATGGATAGTCTCTGATGCTTCGTGCTTTGCCACCAACCTGGAGGTGTGGGTATCTTTGATGAATATCGATACTCCCCCTCCTTTTGTGGTTCGGTCCAAGTTTTGGGGCCGAAAAGCATGGTATGAGGTATAACCTGGTAGTGCTGGTGTGCTCTCGGGAGCCCTGAACCAGGTTTCTGTTACTGCACAGATATCGATGTTCTCCATGCTAAGGAGAGTTTCGAGTGCATGCATCTTGAGGTTTAGACTTCTGGCGTTGAGTAGCATTACTCTTAGTTTCTTATCCCTTGTGATACCTATGGAGGTGGGTTTGTGTTTTGAGCCTTGCCTAAAAAAGGCACTATGGGGGTAGCAAGAGCCTTTGCCAATATCCGAAAGCCTAGGGGTGACAGGTGCAAGCCGTCCCTAGCGAAGCATCGTGGCTTGTCGAGCATATCATCCCAAGCTGACAGGCATTGGATCCCCTTTGAATGACACCAGTACTTAAGCCAAGGGTGCAATTCTGAAAGACTTGCTCTCAGTGTAACAGATTTACTACAGTGTATTACATTGGGTCAATAAGTCACTTACACAAAGAGCAGATCTTTTGGAATATGCCCTCCCTGTGTAAGCCTGCTTTACAGACAGATAGACCTTACACTGGAATAAGTCACTTACACCGACAGCAAGTCTTTGGGAATCAGAGCAGGATTACACTACAGTAAGTAATTTACACTGAGAGCATGTCTTTTGGAATCTGATTTACAGTATTTTAGCACTTTTTTTTCAGCTACACAAGTTTCACATGACAGCACAAAATTCCTCTTTGAGTGCTTGTTTATTGGTATATTTACAGAAATATGTAAAATTATGTTTGTATAATTAACAATACAAACAACAATGAATATATCTCACAATGTGCAACTTACAGTGCAAATCCCAACAATGTTTTTCTTTATTATCTAAGGTTTCACTTGATGCCGTGCATTAGCTGGTAAAGTCACTTGATTTGGAAATATTAATGTATATACTGCATATCTTCATAAATTATTAGCAATCAACTAGCAACATCGCCAGTATAATATATTATACAAAGACAGTGACTTTGGATTTTTTGTCTTCTTCCAGAATATTTTAAACCCATGCCCTTTAATAACATTTGTTTATTTATTTTTATTTTACAATTGTTTTCTGGAAAGTTCAACTGGGTATGAAGACTCCTTTTCAGTGGAGGCCCGGGGAGTAAATCTCTAACATTTACAGTGATACATAAACATACTGTTTAACTTACTCAAAAATAAAATAGCATTGGGAATATACAAACATTGGTCCTGAAAAGAGAAGTAACAAGAAGTATAAGATACAAATCACAGAAACCTATATACACAGGTGAAGGTGCTTTACATTAGTGTAGTTGATGTAGAATTACAACACCTTAAATAAAGAAAAAAAACCCCAGAGAAACTAGTAGTCTTAAAACTTTGCTGATGAGCTCAGTCACAATTTCCAACAATCATGAAACCCAGGTAGTGTTCCAAAGCAACAAGTCTTTATTCATCACAGACAAGCGATCCTCACCTTTTTACATTCAATAGGAATTCAGTTATATAGGCAGTAGGATATATTCTGAAAGAAATAGAAATTTATTCAGACATGGAAAATTATGAGGTATGAAACTGACTGTAAATATAAGAATATGAATAACAAGAGATAAAAGTACAGTTTTGTACCTACCATAAATGTAGATGTTCGAGGATTCCCTTGCTGCAGTCCTGACTATTGGGTATAGTCCGCGTCCCAGTCGGCCCGAATACCAGAGTATAAGGCTGACGTCGGTCATGGCGCCTTAGACTGACGTCAGTACGTCAGGGTACTAATGCGCATGACCGACGTCATTTCCTCAGTCTTTTCTTGCCCCAGATGTCAGAAGACCCAAAAAGACAAGTCCCAAAAACAACCTGCACCAAAAAACATGTACAATATATACAACAATATATACAAAAAATAGAAGCATGTAAACTCACCTACACAACCACCCCGAAACACAGAGGGGAAGGAGGGAGGGTAAATTGGACTGCAGCAAGGGAATCCTCGAACATCTACATTTATGGTAGGTACAAAACTGTACTATGTTCTTCGTCTTCCCTTGCTGCAGTCCTGACTATTGGGTAGAATCCCAAAGCAGAGGTAAGGGAGGCTGGCAAATTATAAAGTAGCAGGAGCTGACAACATGCCTTGAAAAACAGCTGTGGCAAAACCAGCCCTAGTCTTAGAGTATATAGGCCAGTGATAATGCCTAGAGAAAGTATGCACTGAACTCCAAGTAGCTGCTTCCAGAATATCCTTAGTTGCCACCCCCCTTAGAAATGCTGTGGAAGTGGCAGTAGCCCTAGTGGAATGAGGCCTAATCCCAGCTGGAACCTCTTTGCCATGATGGGAATAACAAAATGCAATGCAAAAGCCAATCCACCTAGAAATAGTTTGTTTTGACACAGGCTTGCCCTGTGAACTCAAAGCAAAAGAAACAAGTAACTGCTGAGACTGCCTAAAATTCTTAGTCCTGCTCAAATAATAACGCAATTGCCTGTGTACATCTAAAGTGTGCAAAATCTTTTCCCCTTTATTTTGAGGATCTGCAAAAAACGTAGGCAAATGAATAGTTTGGTTTAAAGCCATACTAGAAACCACCTTAGGCATAAAGGAAGGATTAGTACGTAATGATACCCTGTCCTTATGGAAAATCAAAAAGGGCTCTACTGCCATAAGGGCCTGCAACTCAGACACCCTTCTTGCAGAAGTAATAGCCAACAGAAAAACAGTCTTCCATGACAAATATTTCAATTCAGCAGTAGCTGCAGGCTCAAAAGGTTGTAGAGTAAGTTTTTCCAACACAAAATTGAGATCCCAAGCAGGAGTAGGAGCTCTACGTGGGGGTCTTATATTCTTTGCCCCTCTAAGAAACTGCTTGAACAAAGGATGCGAAAACAAAGGTGGGTCACAATCATAGTGAGCTGAAATTGCTGCAGCATGAATCTTTATGGAAGAGAAGGACAACCCTTTGTCCAATAATTCAGTAAGATATTGAAGAGCCACACTCAAATTAGGCTCTGAAATCTCCAAATTCTTTGCTGTACTCCAAAATAAAAATCTCTTCCATTTTTCTGCGTACACTCTCCTGGTACTAGGCCTTCTAGCTTCCATAATCACATTTAAAACTTGTTGAGGAAGCTGAGACCTGCTGTGCTTCAACACAGAATATGCCAAGCTGTGAGATGAAGAGACTGAAGCTTGACATGGAGCAGATGACCGTCCTTCTGAGATAACAGATGAGGAATCAGAGGTAAAGGCCATGGAGGCTTCCTTACAAGACTCCGTAGAAGTGGGTACCAGTGTTGCCGAGGCCAATCTGGAGCTATCAAAATCATCCTTGGCCTGTCTTGTCTGACCTTTAATAATACCTTTGGAAGAAGAGGCAGAGGTGGAAAGGCATAGACATGAAGGTTTTTCCAACTGAAAGACAGAGCATCCACTTTCCAAGCTGTGTGATGAAACCCCTTTGTGCAATACTTTGGCAGCTGGTGGTTTAGTGGAGAAGCGAACAGATCTATGTCTGGAGTTCCCCATGACACTGTCAAATTCTGAAATACATGAAGATCCAGTTTCCACTCGTGGGGATCCATGATTTGTCTGCTTAATACATCTGCTAGGGAGTTCTGTGCTCCTGGCAGAAACCTTGCCTGAAGAGTTAGTTGCAGGCTTAACGCAGTCTCCCATAAAATCATTGCTTGCCTGCATAGAGGATAAGAATGTGTTCCCCCTTGCTTGTTGATGTACCACATGACAGTTGTGTTGTCTGTTAGAATCAACACCTGCCCTGGAAGAAGTAGCTCCTTGAAAGCCATCAATGCAAACTGGACTGCTAACATCTCCTTCATGTTGATATGTAGATGCTGTAGTCTGGCAGGCCACTTGTCTTGTATCCACTTTCCATTTAGATGAGCTCCCCAAGCAGTGTCCGAGGCATCTGTCGTTAAAATCTGACTCGCCTCTGGCCGGGTCACAGAGAGTCCCTTGTTTAGGTGACATTCCTGAGCCCACCACAAGAATTCCTGTTGAAGGCAAGGTATTATGTGAATGACAGTGTCGAAATCTTGGCAGTGCTGTGTCCATACATTTTTGAGATACCATTGCAGCTTCCTCATATGCAGTTTGGCATTGGGAAGCACCAGAATACAAGATGCCATGAACCCTAATGCTTGAAGGACTGTCCTTGCAGTCAGCACGGACTGATGAGATAGTTGATGGAAGTAAAGTGACAGGCTCTTTTGTTTGTCCGGGGTTAAAAAGGCCATCTGGGCTGCTGTATTCAGTCTCACACCCAGAAAGCACATGTCTTGAGAGGGTACTAGACTGGACTTTATTTCGTTCACAGAATACCCTAGGCATCTTAGCACTGCTATGACATATTCCAGATGCTGAAGAAGGTCTTCCTTTCTTGAGCCAGAATCAGGCAGTCGTCCAAGTAAGGATAGATTTGAATGCCTTGAAGCCTGAAGTAAGCTATCACTGGAGCCAGAACCTTTGTGAATACTCTGGGCGCAGTAGATAAGCCAAAGGGCAATGCAGAGAACTGATAATGAAAATCTCCAGTTCGAAACCGCAGATACTTTCTGCAACTTAGCCTTATAGGCACATGAAGGTAAGCTTCCTTGAGATCCAAAGTTACCATCCAGTGATCCTTGCCCAGCAGAGGTAACAGTTGCTGTAACGTCAACATCTTGAACTTGGGAATGTCCAGATAAGTGTTGAGGATAGATAAATCCAAAATTGGTCTCCACGTGTTCCCCTTCTTTGGTACTAGGAACAGGCGAGAATAAAATCCAAGCCCCTTTCTGATACAGGGACTGGCTGAATGGCCCCTATCTGGAGTAACTGAGAAACTTGCTTGTGAGCCTCTTTTCTTTGTGGAGGAGGAACATCTGGCATGCCTTTGAAAGGGGGCATTGTGTGGAAATAAAATCTGTAACCGTGATGAATGATATCCAGCACCCATCTGTCTTGAGTGATTAAATCCCAATTTTCTTTGAAAAGAGACAATCTTCCTCCCAAAGGAGCTGCCAGACGAGAATCCACTGGCAGCTGAAAAGGCAGGTCATTGGTTCTGCTTACGAAAGGACTGACCCCTGCCCTCACCAGAAGTCTGAGCAGGTGAACTGTCTGACCTAGGCCTAAACGAACCTTGAGCCCTGCCCCTACCACGTCTAGACCTACCCCTAGACTGGGAACCATAAGCAGGATATGTCCACCCCTTAGCAGGCCAATTTCTACTAAACTTCGGAGGCTGCACCTGCAAAAAATCTTTAACAGTCTGCATAGACTTAGCTTTGTCCTCCATTTTCTTTAAAACTGCTTCCACAGGCGGTCCAAACAACACATCAGACTGTAAAGGAGCATCCAAAATCCTGGTCTTAACATGCTCAGCTAAATTCTGATCCTTCAACCAGGCATGTCTGCAAAGAACAGAACTAGTAGTAGCCACCCTCGAGGAGGCCTGAACAGCATCAAAACCACACTGCAAAGAATGCTTACCCACTTGTTCAGACACATGAACCAAATCCAGCAATTCTTTACACTCAATACCTTCCGCCAAAGCATCCACCTTAGATTTCAATTGTGAAAGGAGATAATTCTGATATTTCAGCATATGAAACTGACAATTCAACGCCCTCATGGCTAGAGTGGAAGAAGTATATACTTTCTTACCCCACCTATCCAAAGCCCTTGCCTCTTTATCAGAGGGTACAGGATTTTTAACCACAGAAGCTTTAACACCTTTAGGCCCCTGAGAAACAGTTTCTGGGTCCGCCCTAGGACTCTTAAACAAATACTTATGAGCTTCGGGCACCCTATAATACCTATCAGGCTTAACAGGAGCAGGAGGCAAGGAGTCAGGGTTCAGGGAAGCCTCTGCAAAACATCCTCCACCACATTCAACACAGGAGGAATAGCTAAGGGCCTATGCTGGGGTAAAACAAGAATTCCCTAAGCCTTTTCCTGAATCAGAGTAATCCTGGCCTTCCCATTTAAAGTGCTCCCTCATGGAGTGAAGAGTCTCTGAAAATGAAAAATCCTCAGGAGGAGAAGCTGTAGGAGTGGAATCATCCACATCAGAATCAGAATAAGTAGGAAACTCTTGCAAGTCTTCCACAGAAGACTCTGAAGCCTGTGAACACTGTTCAAAACTATTAAACTCCTGTTCCACCCTAGGCCTCTTATCAGGCGGGGGCATAGAACCTCTAATCAGAGTAATCAAATCTTCTGCCATTTTAAGCATATGTTTCTTAGGCACAAAGCCCGAAATGCTAGGAGAAGCCCCCACAGAAGCTGAACTTGGCCTACCTCTAAAAGAAGCTTTGGCAACAGAAGGAGAGGCCCTAACTACCTTGGGAAGAGAGGGAAGAACAGTTACCTGAGAAGCCCCTCAGCCTGGCCTACCTCCTGAGAGGGCACATCCTGTAACAGTAAAGTATCTGCCTGAGACTCCATAGAGACTCCTGGCAAAACCTCTGGCTCCCCTGAGCCTTCTAAAGAACCGACGTCCGGGACTGCCGGTTCCTCACCCCTAGGCTTCACTGTTTTGTCCTTGCGCTTCTTGGATGAAGCGGGCGTCGGAGCATCCGACGGCATATTATAATTGCATCGCTTCCCAAACACTAACCTAGCACAATCAAGCCTCCTCTTAATAGTGCGCTTGTTAAATCTAGCACAAGAGCGGCAACCAACAACGACGTGCTCAGGCCCTAAACAAGGTATACACAATGTATGATAATCCCTATGCGGTATCTGCTTCCCACAAGAAATACAGTTATTCACTTTTTCTGACATCCGGTTAAATACTGAGGCAAGAAAAAACCAAAATGTTCCCCAACGGGGTTACTTAGCCAACTCTGTTTCGGTCTGAAACTCCGGTTTCGGAAAATCTCAGAACGCCAACCTGCACTCGCAAAATTGCTTCTGCATCGGACCATGCGGCAAAAAAGACTGAGGAAATGACGTCGGTCATGCGCATTAGTACCCTGACGTACTGACGCCAGTCTAAGGCGCCATGACCGACGTCAGCCTTATACTCTGGTATTCGGGCCGACTGGGACGCGGACTATACCCAATAGTCAGGACTGCAGCAAGGGAAGACGAAGAACATCAGTGATTAGCATCTCCACTTCCGAATATCCTAAATTAACGGTCTTAAGTGTTATTTTGTTACATATATTTTGCACTTTGTTATGCTACGTATTACTAACTGGCAAGTCACTTAGTTAAGGAAGCCAGCCCCCTGAAAAATATCAGGATGCTATATGGAGCTATGGGTGTTAAACAGAAGTGTACAAAAGGCACACTAATCAAAAATGAGTTAATAAACCCTTGCTCTTGTGTCAAAATAAACAACAGCAGCAGCAGAAATCTGTCTAGCTTTTTAGGCAGAATCCTGGGATGTATCTTCAATTCAAGCTTTGGAAGGGATACTGGCCTATAACTGGATGGGGACAATTTATCCTTACCATGTTTAGGGAATTTTAATACTTTTACTACCTAATCATCTTTCAGAAAACAGACATTGTTCACCACCTGCTTATAAAGCTCTATATGTATAGGGGCCAGTTTTAATTTATATTTCCTATAAAGATCAGATATGAGCCCATCTATTCCATGGGATTTCCCAAAATGCATATTGCCTTATATACCTCAGCCAGAATGAAACTGGCTTCTAAAGCAGTGCATTCTTTAGGGGGGATTTAAGCTTAGGCATGGACTAAGAAACTCTTTTATGCTTTCCGTTGTTGAGGACACCTAATACTGTGTGGCCTTTTTACATTCCACTGTTAAGAATTCATATATTTCTTCAGATTTATTTGCCATGCATCTGTTAACATCTACTGAAAGTAAATACAGAAACTTCATCCTTCCTGTTCCTGCATCTTCATTAAAAATGTCTAAGAAGTGATACCCCTTGTCCCCCAAAAAAGAAGCCCAATCTATCCCACTTCTCTTGCACCGTCACATACTGCTTCATCTTCAGCTTATGTTATGCTAGCTTGATTTCCAAGAGCTTAAATTTACCCTGCATCTTGTGCTTTTTTTATACATCGGGTGGCACGATGCCAGGGCACTTCTATGGGTTAGGCTTGTAAAGGCTCCAGGGCCATTAGCCTAGTACACACCCATGAACCTATGAACCTGTTCTTAAGCTCTACCACCTGCTTTTCTAACACTATTTTGCAACTATCTTTTCTATCTAATAATATGCCTCACAATCTTTCTAAACCTAACCTTGATAATCATTTTTGGGAGAAGGTCAGGATGTGGGAAAGGATGGGTTCTCCTAGTATATTCTTATTTAGGAGTCTGTCATATCCACAACATTTTTATCTTAACAGGAAGTGAATTCAGTCTCCAACTCCTTTCCATGTCTCTAATGTCAGGCAGCCTACTCTCTAAGGCTAGACTGACAGTGAAAAAAGTAGTGAAGACAATACTTCCAGACTAGGAGCTGAAGAACTAAGTCAGTGGAGAAAAAAAAAACAATGGGTTATTCTACTTCCAGTCACAGGAGTCTTACTCAGAAATGTCAAATCCCTGTCCAAGGGTTGCAGACATGTCCATACATCTAATAAAGTAAACTAAAACAGAGCTTCTATTAACACTTATAGGGCCTCTGGCTTAGATGTTCTGCTTAGCAGTGATATATCCATCTCAGGATGCACAGCTCTTTTAAAGCCTCCTTCCAGCAATACATGAGATTTGTTTGGAAGAGCTATTAATACATTCAACATGGCTGTTATAATGAATGGATCATCATTATCTGACACACAATTTCTAGTTAATGACTGAGAAGGTCCCATACTGATTCAAAGCCATAAGCATCAACAGTGACTGTCTGCCCATTTTTGTGTACCAGACTTATGGATGAGGTTAATAATGTTTTTCTTGGCAGAGTTACTACAACTAGCTTTTCTCCATCGTGACCACCTCTGGATGAAATGCTGAGCATGTTTTTGTTTTTTTTACTTTTTCTTCTTCTGTTTAGCTTCCAGCAACAAAACATTCTTAAAAGTACATTTAAGTACATTTGATTAAGTTAAATAATGTGACACAGCTTTAGCCTTAAAAAGGGAAGTTTGGCTTCTAAAATTTCATGTTAACATAGTTAAGTCAGCAGTATTATTACAACGAGTAATTGGTCCCTTAAGTGAATCTACATAGTAGGCTATGCAGTACCTGCTATATGGTTCCTACTTTTACTTTGTATATCATTATGTCTAAGGCATACATTAGTAACAATGATTCTTTATCATTGTACCTACACACAATCCTTCAAATGACATGGGAAGCAGATTGCAGGCAGAGTACAGTTTATTATGCCCTACTTTACAAAGAGTATTTACCATCACCCAGTGAATAATCACAACACACAGAGGAAAGTCAAACTCCTCAGCCCCCCAAGGCACATGGGCACCAGGATCAATTCAGCCAATCAGACATAACATGAACAGACCCTCTCCACTGCTATAAACAAGAGACTATCATCTTTATACTCCATGATGGTATGACTAAGTATAGAGTACTCTGTGTACAACACAATATACTATGTACAAATACATAATTATTTTGACAATGACTAATCTTTTCATGCACATGCCACTGTTAAACTGTGCAAAGTTCAAATCTAAATAGTTCAACTGATGTATGATAATATTACTGTCCCTGCTATTTGCAGTTAGTCCATCCCTATCATTCATGAATTGCTACTGGGGGAAAAAACACATACAAGTGCTACTGTCACTTATCAGTGTCTGTACCAATGCAGCATACTGTTATGCAGGCTTGCCTTATTCTCCACAGATCCAACCACAGCACATTTCTACAGAGCCTGATATAAATCCCAAAGCATAACAATACCATATCTGAGCCTGCAGTAGGTCAGGTTGTGACTCTCCCTGTTCAGTAGCCGTTTTATTCCCAAGATGTTTACCTCAGTCCTCCTCCAACTGGACTAACTTCTCTGCTAAGATTTCAGGCAAGGTAAAGTATACTGTCACCCTCCTCCACTATGTACAAAGGAGAAAACTGATTCTCTGTGTCAAGTGTTCCTCTAAATGATATTGTCTTTGCTACACCTGAATAAGAAACTTGACCTGGTTTATCCTAAATTTTACAGACCACTTTTCCGTTCCCCTGAACTGGTGACTTTGGTATGGCAGACACCAGTTTCTCCTTATATTTATTTTCTTAGCCCCCAGGGTCTTAACTTTTATCCCCCCTTTTCTTTTCAAGACACGTGCATAGCTAGTAGCATAGTTTGAAAGCACCAAATGGAAATCACATAATTCTTCTTCCAGTAAGATGAATGTGAAAGACAGAGGCCCTTAAGTGGCTTACAGGGAGGCAATGTATCTAGCCTTGAAACACTTTCCTTTTCTCTTCCTAAATACCTATAAAATATGTCATATCTTTCCTTATACTAAATAGTGCAGCACTAAAGTCCACTGTCAGTCTAACAGTGTGTTCTATTTTTAACACAATAAAAAGAGGGAGATTCTATAGATCCAGCGTGGCAGGCTAATACACAACATAAAAGGGGGCTAAAGTAGCAGTTTGATATATCCACTCTGGCATACTGAAGAGGATGCTCCCCTTCCAGATAACTTAGGCATTTGAAATTAGAATGACTGGTGCAATTTTGAAGCTTGGCCGATGTGCTCTTTTTGTACTAGGGTAAGATGCAAAGTGAACAGTATCTCAGCTCCCTTTTGATGACTCCCACAGCATTCTCCCATCCAACTTTCTTTAGAAGTTTAATGACCTTTCTATTACACCTGCTGCTTTGTTTTCTGCATTATCCAATTTAGCTTCCAAAGCCTGAAGACTGAGAGAGATTTGATGTCTGAAAGGCATATACTCTGTTCTGTACTGACTTGAGACAGTCTTACTATATTATTCTGGTTCTCTAGCAAAGTTAAGTGCTGCAATACCACTTCATGATTTTTATGGTGATGTTTACATTCTGCACATTTATGGTTGTTGCCTACAACATAGTTCTGAGCAAATCAGTCACTGTTCAGATAGCTGTAATGTCTTCAGAGCATGCTATGTCATGCCATTGAGCAACTCTCTTTGGAGTATGCTGGGTCATCCATGGTCATTATTAGAGCTGCCTCAGATGCTTTACCTAATGTTTCAGCAGCCTATTGTGCAGAACCAAAGCTCTTGCCAAAATGACAGTGACACTTGCTTTAGAAAACAAAACTGAATCACTTGTACCTACCACCAACAGTATTGTAAATGTATTTCCTCAGTTTTTTTTAATGTCCCAAACCTGAGAGTGAGGTCTTAAACATTTACTTATTTGACCCATGGAGTTGGGGTTGTGAACTAGTGTGATTGCATCTCACGGGAGGCAGTGCATACCAGTCAGCAGATATAATTTCTAAAAGTAAACAGATAATACTAAGATTTAGTCTGACTTCTACAGTTTATTTGTTTTGTTCTCCTATGTCACTTGAACATATATGGCCATGACAACTTGGTCACTGTCATACATGCTTGAACGCATAATATGTGTACAAATATACATGGATGAGCTGCTACAGCACAGTTTGAGGTGTATCTGTATTTTTCTGGTAAATGTATTAAAATATGCTTGAAGAAGTGTAATGGTGCATTTTTGATGCAGGCATGCTTGCTTTTAAGGCAAGCTGCCTTGCCCCAACATTCACTTACAAAAAAACAAACAAACTCCAAAATAATAGTTTTAATCATATAAAATAAATAAAAGTATCCATGTTACATATATTTGACTATTGCTTCTCACTTCCTAATGTAAGAAAACGAATGAATAAGGGAGAGAGTGAATGAATGCATGATGTAGTGAACTGTGTCCTTCTGTATACAATATAAATGTTTCCTTTCAATATCCGTCTATTAGTTATTAGATATCTATTATACATAAATACATTTTTAGTATTTCACACAACATCCCTCCAACAGTAACATGCCATTCCATAAGCATTACAGCAAAACTTCATAGAAACCAAGACAAGTCACAGTACTTGTGAAAATGAAACACCAAGATAATATTTTTATAGTGAAACAAATACACTACAAATTAAGAATTTTCAGTCACTGAGTATAGAGCATCAAAATATTTTTTTCAGAAAGCAACAATGTTGCTATAATTTTTGTTAATGTTCAATCAATTAGATGAGTCCTACTCTTTGTTACCTCAAGGACGTTAACTCACCAGGGCTGTCAGCAACTGCAGATTTACATTCATTACTTTGGTAATGCTGTCTATCCACCTTAGCATCTGCTGCCCCTTCTTCTTTTGCCTTCCCAGAATCAGTGTCTTCTCCAGCTATTCCTGCCTTCTCAATATGTGGCTAAGTATAGGAGTTTTAGTTTTATTAGACCTTATACGGAGCAGTGTGGGTTTATTTCCTTAAGGACTGTGGCTGACCAAGTTCACAGATGACTGCAAACTGGGCGCCATAATCGACTCTCCAGCCGACACAAGCATCCTCCAAAAGGGCCTCAGAGAAACAGACAACTGGTGCCAGAGCCATGGCCTCAAGCTAAATGCCAAAAAGTGTATAGTCATCCCCTTTGGCAAAAACAAAGTGCCCACAAATTACCACATAGCTGGTAATCCATTAAGTACAGAAGAAGTAATTAGGGACCTGGGGACCCAAGTTGACAGCAATCTCTCATTTGACAACCACGTGGCCAAAGTGGTTAGAAAAACATTTTATATAGCCCACCTAATCATGAAGGGATTCACATCTAGATCAGGGGAGGTCATCGTACCTCTTTACTCATCCCTCATCAGGCCCATAATTGAGTACAATGCCCCTTTTGGGATGTACCTTACCAGACACCTGCAGCAACTGGAAAGACCCCAAAAGTACCTCACCAAGATGATCAAAGGGCTCAAACAGATGCCATATGCTGCCCAGTTAAAGAAACTCCAGCTCTACTCAGTGGCATACCGCCTGTTCAGAGGCGATCTGTGCCTGACGATAAAGCCATGTCCAACCCGAATTAATGGACATGCTGCACCTCAGAAAATCCAAATCCCATCGAGCTACGTGCTCGAGACTTGAACCTCAGCACTGAAATAAATAGGACATGCTGGAGGGACAGATTCATAACCCAGAGGCTCCCTTCACTCTGGAATAAAATCCCAGTCCAGGTTAGGCAGAGTCCCTCATTGACTCTCTTCAAGAGGAATCTTGATGAGTGGATGGGAGATCATAGGTTTACCCCGGGTGTCACTTCTGTGTCACTGTTAGACAGAGGCACAGTATACTAACCTCGAAAAAGGGCATAGCAAAATAAATTTAAAATGGGTGGCGAAAGCCAAACACATTCTGGCTAGGCTTATAAATGCCCTAGGGCAGATAGCCTAGTATGAACCTATGAACCTATGATCCTATAAGTATTCAATGAGTTGATCTTCTTGCAGTCTATGGGATTCTTCAAAATGTTCTATAGTTCGACAGATCAAAAGCATGACTTTCTAGCGCTCACTCCTTTATTTACAGTCCACATCTCACAGCTATATTTTATTATTGGTAAAACTAGTCTATATAAACCGTTGTTGACAATATGATGTCTTTGTTCTTTAAAATCTTATCCAGATTGCCATAGCTTTCCTTTCAAGTAAGCATCGTTTAATTTCATGGCTGGAATCAGCATCTGTACAGACCTTTGAGCTCAAAACAATAAAATCAATCTTTGCATCCACTTTTTCCCATCTATTTGCAAAGCCTGATATGCCTAAATTACATTTTTTAAACTGTGTAGTAAGACAGCTTTTGTGCTTTCTGCTTTCATTAAGAGGCTTTTCAGTTCTTCTTTACCTTCAGCCATCGGAGTGGTATCATCTGCATATCTGAAGTTGTTAATTTCTCCCAGCAATTTAATCCAAACATCTGATTTAAGTGAACACTTCATATGACATATTCGACAAAATACATTAAATAAGGAGGGTGACAATATCCAGCCTCACTGCACTCCTTTCACAATTTTAACATGTCAGTTATTTGATATCCAGTTCTAACTGTTGCTTCTTCTTCTGCATACAGATTCTTCAAGAGGCAAATAAGGTGAGCCGGTGTACTCTTACGTTCTAAGAACTTGACATAATTTAAATGGTCCACACCATTAAAAGCTTTAGAGCAGTCAATATGCAGAAGTAAATATTTTTTTAGAACTCACTAACTTTATTATCCTGGGGATTTTGGCAAACTGAATTGTGGTGCCTTTACTGTTTCTAAAACCCGCTTCTGTACACTTGACAGTTCTCAATCCATACACTGCTAAAGTCTAGTTTACAGGATTTCGATCATTACCCTGGTAGCATTTGAAACAAGTGCAACTGTTTGATAATTTGAGTGTTCCTTAGCATTATCCCTTTTTGGAACTGGAATATAAAATCCATTGGCCACAGCAGTGTTTTCCAAATTTACTGAAATTCTAAGTAACACTGTGACATCATTTTGTAGGATTTTAAACGATTCATGTGGGATGTCTTCTCTCTGTGAAGCCTTTTCATTAGTAAAGCTTTGTGGAGCCCATTTAACATCAGAGTCCAGGATGTCTGGCTCTAAATCAGTGTAAGTACAGTCGTGTAACTTATTGTACATGTTTGAATGGATCACTGCTGCAGTAATACATAGCTATATGAAACATATCCTGCCAAAGATCTGACAAGTATATGAAAGCTTTTACACACCTCCATGTGCACTGTATGTTAGAGGGTGCTCAAGGCATGCAGGTATGAATTCAAGTAGACACCAAAATTCAGAACTTTCATGGCCCGTTAACTAAGGGAGGCTGAAAATTAAGCAATCAAATAGGTTGCCAAATTGGATATTTGTTTACTAGGATAACAGTAGGATGGGAAGGGAATCACACCCTGGCCAACATACATTACCCCTCAAAAGACAGGAAAGCAGAAAAAAAAGATAAAGGGGCAGAAGGGATAGCTGCAGTACTGCAAACGTGATCTATTTGAACATCTCCTGTTGTTGTAAGTTTGCTTACACAACTGTACTATGTTCATCATTAGATCACTGTTGTAGCAGCATACAGTTACATAGGATGTTTGGAGGAGAACTGAGGGTTAGAATCCAGAAGTCACTGAAGAACTGTTCTAGCAAATTCTGCCCTGGCACTAGAATAAGAGCCAATCTGTAATGTTTTGTAAATGTGTATACAGATGACCAAGTATGTGCCTCTAGAATTAAACTAAAGTCTCCCCCTTTCTAAAAAAGCCTTAAGTAGCAGCCATGACTCCGGCAGACTGAGCTTTAGCCTTCTGGGGAAGGGACTTACTGTGATTGGTGTAACAAAAATGAACTGAATGGGATAACCATTTGAAAATTTTCCACTTCAGCACTGGTTGCCTTTCCATCAAAAGAAATGAACAGCTGGTCTTTTCTTCTGTCAGTGTAGCATCTGAGTTGTCTGTGGAGATCCAGAGTACACAGGACTCTCTCACCCATTTTTAGGTTCAGAAAAGAACACAGGGAGATGAACAGATTGGCTTAAAGTAAATTATGAAACTATTTTTGGCATAAAAACAGGATTAGTTCCTAACGTTACCCTGTTCCTATGAAAAATGTGGAAGGGCTGGTTCACCATCAAAGCCTGAAACTCAGATACTCTAGTCAAAGTCAAAGTAATGAGTAAAACTTTTTTACAAGTCAAGAATTTCAAATCAGACTGGTATGTTAACTCAAATGGTGATAAAGTAAGCTTTTCAAAACATGGTTGAGATCTCAAGGAGGAGTTACTTGTTTCCTTGGTTGGGGGATATGGAAACCCCATTTTAAAATGTGTTCAACTTGGAATAAAGAAAAAAGGGGCCTCTAACTGCACATATGCAGAAAGGTGAATTTTAAAAGAAGAGTAAGAAAGGCCTGAATTGAGCAATTCACGCAGATAATGTAGAACCAGAGGAACTCCTGCCCTGTTTGGGTCCTGGTTATTCATTGGCAACAACTAGAAAATCTCTTCCACTTGGTTAATACTATTTTCTAGTGGCAGGATTTCTAGCCTTCTCTAATACATGCTACAAATCCTGCAAGAGAAGATGCCTTAATGGGATCAAAATTCTATCATCCAAGCTGTGAGATGTAGATTCTGTGGGCTGGAGTGCAGCAGTGATGTCTTGTCTTGTGTGAACAAATCCAGTCTGTGTGGAATTTTGTGGTAATTGCCCTTGGCCAATTTCATGAGAAGGGAGAACCAATTTTATCTGGGTCACAAGGGAGTTAATAGGATCATTTCTGGAGAGTCCTTTTGGATATTTAAAAGTATTCTGGTTACCACAGGAAAGGCGGGGGGACGGGACATAAAGAAACATTCAAAGTCAAAAGTCAAAGAGAACTTTATTGTCATTCACATTATGCAACTTGTGCATCATTGAACAAACAAAATTTCCCATCCATGGGAAAGAAAAGGCATCTCTCGTTCAGGCCTTTCTGCAAAGTGTCCTGGAGCAGAATTGTCTCTGCCATATGTTGTGAGTGGAGGCAAACAGATCTATTTGGGGAATTCCCCACAACTAGACAATCTCCTGGAAGACCTTGGGATGTAACTACCATCTGTGAGGGTCTGTCCTGAATTTGCTCAGCATATCAGTCGCAGTGTTTTGCTATGACTGGATGTAAGCAGCCTGAAGGGACAGATTACACTGAGTTGCAAGTCCCAAGACTATTATGGATATAGGGTGGAACCTGGTTCCCCTTGTTTGTTTATATACCACATCAGAGTAGTGTTGTCTGTGATTACCTGAAGAAGTCATGGAGTCCACAAATGATTCATGGTTGTTAATGCATTGATCATGGCCATCATTTCCTTAAGTATGTTTTTTTCTTGAAATGATGGTCCCACACACCCAGCACTTTGATTCACTGAGATATAGCTCTCAATGCAAAATGTTAAGCATCCATATAGGAATGGAAGTACAATGATCCGGTAAGAAAGACGGTACTGGTGCTGAATGCATATTGACTTGACAAACTATTGTATTTTTCTCATGTGTAATGAGGCTAGATGAGTTACCAGGCTTATGGAAAACATGTATCCATGAATCCTGTGTTATTCCAATGTAGTAGCCATTGATTGCTGAAAAAACTGCAGAAACCAAATGTGATAAAAATTGTCTTTTCTGGAGTATGATAAGTCATCATTAAGGATGTGTCTAGCAGGTAACCTAGAAATGTGATCCTGTGAGAAAAAACGGGAAAAGGCTTCTCTACATTTAGGTGAAAACCCACGTTTTAAAACACATTTTTGACAACAAGACAGATTCCTGTCAGTTTTGAAAAAAGTCTGCAAAAATAAGATAATTGTCTAAATATGGAAAAATGTGAATGCCTTCTAGGCTGAAAAAAGCAATTGCCCAAACTAGACACATTGTAAATACCCTTAAAGTCATAGAAAGACCTAAAGATAAATAAGAGAACTGAAAATGTCAATCAGAAAACTGAAATCCTTAACATCTGAAGTTTCTGTGAATGGGTAAGCTGTAATACATGTCTTTTAGGTCCAACGTGATTAAAAATGTAGGAGAGAAATCTAAGAAAAATGAGACTGAAAATGAGAATTTTTAATTTTGGAATTCCCCAGATCGACGCCTTTTGGGTATTAGTGAAAATTCTTGAATAAAACTGTTTTCCTTTTTGGAAATTTAGGACACATTCTATGACACCTTCAGCTAACATTTGAGAAATCATGGGACAGAAGAGAAGAGTTTGATTTTCTGGATGTGGAGGAACCCCTAGGTTTGGAGGAAAGGAGGCCTACTGTCATTTGCAGCCGTTCTAGGTAATTTCTAATACCCAGGAGTCCACTGTTATCTGATTACAGAGGGAAAGCTAGAGAGAAAGATTATACCTGCAAGGTTTAGAGGATGACCAGGATGGGGAGGAGGCTGGAAGAAGGAGATAGACATTTTTCTTAGACTGTCCTTGGGACTGGGCAGCAACTCCTTTTTTTTTTCTTTAAGATGCCCTATTACTGTTTCTTGTACTGTTGTTTCCCAGGTTTCTCTTGGGATTGTTTGAAAAGATTTCTTGTACAAGGGCTCAAGAATGGAGAAGAAATTCCTTTTATGCTTAGGAATGGGAGACTGAAAGAATTGTTTGACCCTTTTGATGAGTTTAACCCTCCCCCCCCAATCAAATCTTTTCAAAACTTCAGCAGATGTATTAGCAAACAGTGCACCCTTATCCAATGCACCATTAAGAATTTGTGCCTTGACATCCTCAGGCAGATTTTGAGATCTAAAAAAAATGCAAATCTACATATAACTGACCAATATATGGCTACTCAGGACTATATCAGCAGTATCATATGAACATTTAAAAAATGCATAGTGACTTGTGCTACAGAACAGATCATTGTGAGAAGGAAATATTTAATGTCTAAAGACATTAAATCTGCATGTGCCTTGCTCATGTCAGCAAATGATGCTACCAGAGATTTTATGACAGCCTGACAGTAGGCAGTCCTGAAAGTAAGGGCTGAAGAAGCATATACTTTCATTCCATAGTTTTTGAACACCCTTCCAGCCTTGTCAAAAATCACAGGAATATTAGCAGTAATATTTTTAGAACTAGAATCTTTGGTTAATAAAATCACAGCTGGATAATTCACAGGATTAAAAAAAGTATAGGACTAATGTGGCACTTTGTAAAGTCTGTCAGGCTTCTTGGATGCAGGGGTCTGATTGACATATCACTGAAGGGTCCTCTAGTGCACCTATTGTAGAATGTATAGCCAAAGGCTTATGAGTCTCTACAAGCAAAATATTGTATTATCTTCTTTGAGTTTCATAACTCCCCTCTTTCCCATTGGAAGAGCTTCTTCATTCTGTCCATGGTGTTTGAAAATTAAATATTTTTTACTGGAAAATCTGAAGAAGTATTTTCTTCAGACTCAGACTCTAAAAAGTCAGGTGAAGACATCCTAGGAGGCATAGTCCAGATCAGTCTCTCAATGTCTGACTAGGGGTCACTATTAGAAGGTGAGGGAGACCTCTTCCTTTTTAGATGGGAAGACACAGGGAAGGCAGATTGCAAGGACTTTAAGGCCTTGAAAATACCTTTAATAAAGGAAGACCATACCTCTTCAGGCTTTCTTGAAGGTGGAGGTCAAATAGGAGAGACTTTTTTTTTTACTTTTCTTTTCTGGAGTGTACAGAAACAAACTTCAAATTGTATCAGATGTACAGACTTCAATACAGAAGCCCAGTACCTCTACTTTCGCCAGTACCTGAGGGATGTTCTCTAGCTCTTCTGGTATCTCTAACCTCAGTTTGCCCTAATCAGTGGTAGGCATATATCCAACCCTAGAGGGCATGCTAAACTCCCAACCCTTAATGACATTACTAGGAGCAGCACCTAGGGGGCTGGAAAGGAGAACTGGATGGTCTGAGGACTCCAAAATGATCACATCAGAGTCTTTTTTCCAGGGCTGGGGTACAGAGGGTGAAGTAAAAGCCACTTCAGATACTTAGATTCATAGATTGTTACTAGGCTAATGACCTGGGGTACCTTTCAAAGCTTAGCCAAGTTTTCCTGAAAGAATAATGATGACCTGTATTCAAACAGGACATCGACAGCCAGGCATTTATAAGCTACCTCTGTCCATAAGGTACACGAGTGCTAGGTATGGTGTCCATTTCCAATTCCCCATCCACTGATACAAGTTGCGCTTAAAATGGGTAAAAGATTAACTCAGCTTCACCTGGACAGAAAGGCTGTTCCATAGGAGGAGCAGTCTCTGGGACACATATCTGTCTCCCCAGCATGTTCTGTTAAAGTCACAGACAATGTTCAAGTCCCTAACTGTCTTCCTGTTCTTAGGAGTCAGAAGGGGGATATCCAAGAATCAGCACAAGAGTCAACAGTCAGACTTGTTAGGGCCTCAAGCCATTGCTTCTCAAGATAAATGTTAAAGGAGCTGAAAGCACTTCTGATAGTTATCAGTGTAAAAGATAAATTTTACATTTGTGGATGTTGTGCGACCCCCCCCCCCCAAACAAAACAAACAAGCTGTGTAACAATCTTTGTAAAGAATTTGTCTTCCCCACAGATGCATACCTTTTCTCCTAGACACAAGAAACAACAAATTACAACTTTCTTATAAAAACTGGAAGTAAAGTCCCCTAAGGGGTATTTATCTGCCCAAAAGATTGAACAAGCCATCCGATGCACCACAGAAGATACAGTGAAGACTGATTCTGACTGAAATCTTCAATGACAAGAAAGCTCTGAATTTTGGTACCAGTATGTCTGAATTTATACCAGCAGGATCTCTCTCTCCTGAACCTTTACTTTTTTTTCCTTCTTTTCCTGTCTTTTGAGGGATAATTCTTTGGCAAGGGTGTAGTACCCTTTCCCTGGTCCTCCTTTCCTCCTAGTACATAAACATCCAATTTGACAACACATACTTAATGGAGCAAAAGAAAGCTCTAAACTTTGGTGCCCATGTGTCTGAATTTATAGTAGCATGCCTCAAGCTCCCCTGCCATATAATGTTTATAAAAGGCACCCAAACGATTTTGTATACCGGCCGGATGTCTAATCCCATATAGCTATATGCTACTACAACAGTGATCTAATGATAAACATCATGCAATCACAGGTATTAGTGATGCTAGAATCCTTCTTATATAGTCCTGTATACTCCTGTTACTTCTTGACATCTTTTGCTTCTGTTCCTTTTTTGCCTTTTATCTGTCTTTTATTTACGTGGACATTTATCTTAATACTACCAGGCTTTTTGAACAGATCTTATATCTTTCTCATTCTATTATCTTCTTCCATTTCCTTGCACTGTTCATTTAAATATGTCTGCTTAGCACTTTGTGCTATTCTTTGAAACTCCGCATTCAGTTTTGCACATTTTCTCTTTCTCCATTCCTTTTATTTCCCTTCCTTCTTCTACCACTTCTTAAGCCTCCACAGACTGCCATTTTGCCTTATTCTAACTGGAATCATTTTTTGTTGTCACCTCCTGGAGAATATTGTTAACTTCTGTCCATAGTCCTGCAGGCATTCTCTCAACCAGATCTAATCTATTAAATCTGTGCTTCACTTCCACAACAATCATTTAGAATAATGTTAAGCTTGTAACTAGTAATGGGCCAAATAATGCAGCAATTAACTGTTCAGTGCCTAGCTTTACTAAGTAGCACAGTTAATACCATGCCTGGCAAGACTGTGAAAAATAAGAACAACATAGGAAAATATAATGCCTAACCTCCATAAACACTCTGTACATAACATTTGAATGCGCTGAAGGATTACTATCTTAGTTTGTACTTGCCAACTTTCTCATATTTTCTCTAATTTGTATCTGCCAGGTTCTTCATATATTCTCATTTTATTGGCCTTGTCTTTAATCATTGTTGCTGTAGCTGAGCTTCAATGCAAGCTAACACTTAACATTGGCAAATGCATGTTTTAAATACTATGACTCATAGGATTGTTTAATTAAACATTTATTAAAAGCTCTAGCATTACATAAAGGAAATATGAAAGGAGGGTGCTTGGAATAGAAAATATAATAATATCCACTAAAACATTTACCACAAAAATTGTAGCAACCTGATGGTATACAGAATGGCTTTGTCAAAATGTACAATAAATGCAAAATACATAATGAAAAAGGCTAATAGGTCAGTGATAGCTCCTAGACATTGTTCAGAAGTCATGCAGCCATAGCACCTGCTATAATAACATAAAGACTATTCAGAAAATAAGAAGCTTTTTATACAGTCTGAGAAAGCTATTTATTAAGGGGCTTATGTTTAAGTCAGAGTTGTGCTGAAAAAAAATTTAGTAAGGCATAAACCTATGGGATTATACAGACTTATCAGATTACAATTATTCAGTGACTCTTCATCGCTATTATGTTAAACTGCAGAAGTTGGGTCTCATCTGTTGCCATCTTTTGTGTCCCATAAGGAAGGCTGGAATAAAGATGTTCCATGTAAATTTAAGGCTGCCAAATAAATCACTTTTCACAGAATAATGATTCACCTCAGCACAAAGTTTTCTACAATCAAGTCAGCTGCTAATGGAAACCATGTTTACGATGAGTAAAAGTTCGGCCCATCATGTCAAGTATCCTCAGCACAGTCCATAATTCCATGACATAAATGTGTGTCAAGAATCATGGGTTGCTGTGAATGGGCAAAAAACAGAGAACCATTATTTTATTATTTCCTCTATAAATATTTATCAGCGTCTGACAATGACACAAAGAAGAAAGGTGACAAGTAGTACATTTAGCCAGGTTTAAAGATAAATATCTAAATGGGTTTCATTTTTACTGGCTACTTTGATTTTAATGTACTTCTAGACTGAACATATAGACTGGGATGCTCAAGTGGTAAATAGAGAGTTTGGCTGCTAAGGAGTAATTGATGAGGTTTGATAGGCCTATTCCTCAGTAATCTTTGCTAGATATCAGTTTAGACAATGTTATCCTTGATATTTTATCATTCAATATGGATGTGTTAGTTCAGTTTTGTAAGTTAGTACTCTGTCTCTTTGGGGACAGAGATACATAAAGAGAGAAAGAATAATGAACTAACTCAAACTGCTTGTACTGCATGGAGTGAAGTCATTATACTCCAATATTTGGAAAAAGACAAATCAGTTAAGGAGGATATGAAGTCTGAAACTCAAATGCACGTCATTATTTTGTGAATTCAATCCTCAGTTTGTCCAAAAAATGAAAGTTATGTACTCACCATAAGTATGCATCTGTGTTGTCCATTTTCACTGTTCTTCAATTTATGGGTTATGGATCCGACCGTGGATCCAACTTGGCCTCATACCGCAGACTTTCAGATCCAGCTCTCAAGCTCTTCCCTCTACCCATAATGCCACAGTCAGCCTACAATAACTCAGATCAAGTTTGCTGCCTTATAGATCCTAAGATAGAGTAGGAAGAAGGAAATATCACTAAATCTAGGGGCTCAAAACTGGAACCAAAGGTTCCAAAACTCCATAAGATCACTCTAAAAGATGAAAGAAAGGGGGAAGGAGGGTGGGGAGTTGAAGAAGAATGAAAATGTACAACACAGATGCATAGTTATGGTGAGTACAAAACTTTAATATTTGATGTTGTCTTTTTCATTCTTCCTCAATGTATGGGACAGAGTCCCCAGCTACATGAATCTTAGGTGGTCCTCATGGAATGATATTCCAAAGAACTACTGAACCAAAAATGGCTCTGCTTCTAGAGGTCAAATCTAGTTTGCAAAGAGCAGTAAAGGTATGAGCATTAGACCAGGTAGCTATTGTGCAAATGTCATCAATGGAAGTTCTAGACCACAAGGCAGAAGAAGTGGCCATGGATCTAGTTGAATGTGCCTTAGGAGGCTTTGATAGGGAAAGATTCTGCCGAGTACATACAAAAGAAATGCAATCAGTAATCTGTTTGGCCAGGGTAACTTTAGAAACTGGTGTTCCCAATCCATTCAGTGAGAAACAAACAAACTGGTCTGTTTTCCTGAAATCCTTTGTCCTGTGTAGATAAAAATGTAGTTGTCTATGTACTTATAAAAATGTACCATGTACTCTTCCTTATTTGAAAAATTAGGGAAGAAGACAGGCAAATGAACTGTTTGACTGATATTTGATTCAGAGGCTACTTTTGAAAGAAGAATGGATTAATTTGTAAAGCAACACTATCTTTGTGAAAAACAGTGTAAGGGGATTTGGAAGATAGAGCCTGGAGTTCTGAAATTCTCCTCGCAGATGTAATATCTACTAGAAATGCTGTTTTCCAAGACAAAAAAATTAAGTTGGTTTTGGCTGAAGGTTCAAAGGGATGTTGTGTCAACTCCTGAAGTACAAATGTCAAATCGCAAGGAGGTGATGGACCTTTCACTGGAGGTCTGAGAAAGAAGGTGACTTTTAGAAAAGCCTTGCACAATTTGGAAGAAGCTAAAGAGGAAGCTTTTTCTCCTGTACGAAAATTTGATATGGCTGCTAATTGTACTTTGACTGTAGAAAAATTAGCAGCTCTGAAAAACAGAAGCCAGAAATTCCAAAACTGAAGATATAGGAGCAGTAAAAGGGTCAACTTCCTTCTGAAGAGCCCAAACTGAAAATCTTTTCCATTTACTCCTGTAGATCTTCCTTGTAGAAGCTTTCTGGGAAGATAAATGTATATGTTGAACTGCGGAGGAAAGCCTGGGCTGTCTAACTTTTAATGGGATTGGAGAAACCAAGTGGTTAGTTTGGGGCCTGGAATATTGGGATCCTTCATCCCCGAGGGATGCAAGAGAAGGTATGGACTGGGGTCCAGTATCCATGGTGGATAATGAAAATGAGACCAGAGGAAGGGGAAACCACACTTAGCAAGGCCAAAAGGGGGCAATGAAGATAACTGAGCTCTTCAACTGACTGGCTTTCTGCAATAATTTTGGAATAATTTTGGAATCAGAGGTAACAGAAGAATAGGAGTAAAGGAGACCAGAGAGCCAACCGTGGACTAGAGCATCTCTTGGATACTCCCCCTAAGGTGAGACTAGATTAAAATACCTACTGCATTTTTTGTTGTGGGGAGATGCAAAAAGATCACAGCAAGGTCGGCCCCAATGACAGAAAATCTTTTCTGCCAGTGACTGATAGAGAAACCACTCATGAAGTAACAAAATGGACCTGCAAAAAGATCACAGCAAGGTCGGCCCCAATAACAGAAAATCTTCTCTGCCACTGACTGATAGAGAAACCACTCATGAAGTAACAAAATGGACCTGCTGAGTCTGTCTGCTAGTACACTGGATTTCCCGAGAATGTGCATTACCATAAAAAATCAGTTGGAGGACATCACCCACTGTCACACTCTCACTGCATCTCGACAAAGTGGGTAAGATCACGTTCCCCCTTGTTTGTTGATGTACCAGATCACAGAAAAATGCCCATTTGTATCATAATAGTCCCTAGAGGAAGAACATCCTGTAAGGCCTGCAAGGCTAATAGGACCGCTCTCATCTCTAGGACACCGATGTGTGACTTGGTCTTTTGGGGGACCATGTGCCTTGGGCTGTCTGTCCTAAGAAATGCTCCCCCCCACACCAACTAGGAGGTATCAGTGACCACTGGAGGAGGCCCTGGTAAAGCTTGCCCAGCTAAATCTACCAACAAATATGATTTTTGCATACTTGAATGAGTTTGACTGGGAAGGATAGAGGATGTTGTAGAAAAGACCACTGAATAGCTAGAGTCCACTGGAGAATACGCATATATATATATATATATATATATATATATATATATATATATATATATATATAGTAGTGTGCTATACAAAAGTGCAGTTGTGTGCACTTACCATAAATACAGATGTTTGAGTGTATTCACTGTTGTAGTCCTGACTTGTGGGATTTCCTGCCATGAAAGCCCTTGGCTGGCCTGACTACCAGAAAAAAATGTCCTCCTCCTCCCTAGGCTGGCAGACACCCTAACCAAAGTCAGTATGCTTGGGTATATAGGGAGCCAGTCTATGTCATGAAATCAGTTTTTTCTTGTCTCCTGACAGGCAGGAGCCCCCAGTGAGCAGTTGGAACAGAGAAAGAGAACCCTGCAGCCAGATAGGCCAAGGTGGGGTTCCCTTGGCTAGAAAAAAGTTTATAAATAGACTGCCTAGTAGTCTAAGGGGAAAGGAGGGAGGGAAAGAAGACTGCAACAGTGAATACACTCAAACATCTACATTTATGGTAAGTGTACACAACTGTACTATGTTCTTTGTGTTTCACTGTTGCAGTCCTGACTTGTGGGAAGATTCTCAAAGCTGAAAAGAGGTAGGAAAGAGATTAGGGAGAAGAGAGAATGCCCTGAAAGATGGCAGTGGTGAATCCTGCTCTTGACCTGGAAAAGGCAGCCATGTGATAGTGTTTGGTGAAGGTATGCACAGATGACCAGGTGGCAACTTTTAGGATGTCCTTGGTAGGGACTCCTTTCAAGTAAGCACCAGAGGTTGCAGCTGCCTTCAGGAGATTTTTTTGCCATGATGGCTGTAACAAAATGAAATAATGTGGGAGATCCATTTTGAGATAGTCTGTTTAGAAGCTGGTTTTCCCTCAGAGCCAGGGGCAAAGGTCATCAAAAGTTTGTCAGATTTTCTCAAGGCTCTTGCTCTGTCTAGATGGTAATGAAGCTGTCTATGCACATCCAAGGAATTAAGTATTGTTTCCCTTTTATTTTTAGGATTAAGAATGTGGGCAGGTGAATGGCTTGATTTAGAGAAGTATCAGTGACCAACTTAGGCATGAAGGAAGGATTAGTTCAGAGGGAAACCCTGTCTGGGTGAAAAATTAGGAATTGTTCCACTGCCATGAGGGCCTACAGTTTAGAGATCCTCCTGGCTGAGGTGAAAGCCAGTAGAAGGGCAGTTTTCCAAGTTAGAAACTTCAGAGTAGCAGATGCTGCAGGTTCAAAACGAGGCGCTGTCAATTTTTCCTGAAAAAAGTTAAGGTCCCATGGAGGAGCAGGTTGCCTCCTGGGTGGGCTGAAGTGAATGACTCCCATAAGAAATTGTCTTAACAGGGTATATGAAAAGACAGGATGAAGAGTCGGCTGAAATGGCGGCTGCATGAATTTTAATGGAGGAACAGGAAAGGCCTTTATCAACCAGACTAGCCAAGTAATCTAGAATGACAGAAATTTGGGATGAATCAAGATTGTGGTGCTGCTGCTGGCACTAGACAGAAAATCTTTTTCACTTAGCTGAGTCTCATTTCCTAGTGCTAAGCCTTCTGGATTCCTTGAGAATGTCCGGGACCTGTTTGCTTAGGTTAAGCTTGCTGCCGAGTGCTGTGGAATTATCCAGGCTGAAAGGCTGAGTGTCTGGAGGTTGGGATGCAACATCATTCCATTGTCCTGAGACAGAAGATCAACACTCTTGAGGCAGCAACCATGGACTCTGGTTGGTTAATTCAAGAAGCAGAAGATACCACTGCTGCCTGGGCCCATATGGGGCCATCAGTATTGCCCTTGGGCCCTCCTCCATTATCTTCAGAAGTACTCGGGGTAGTAGGGGGAAGTGAGGTAAAGAATAAATGAAGAGATGGGTCCAAGGGAAGATGAAGGCATCCACTCTCCAGGCTGATCTTGGTTTGATCCTGGAGCAGAACTTTTTTAACTAAATGTTTTCCTTTGTTTCAAAAATGTCTATCTGTGGAACTCCCCATCTCTGGGCAGTGCTGAGAAAAATTTACCGATGTAGATGCCATTCACGGGGATCCATCAATTTTCTGCTGAGACGATCTGCTAAAGTACTTTGAACCCCTGGAAGGTATTGGGCCAGGAGATGCAGCCTCAGAGAGCGAGTGGTTTCTCAGACTTGCATTGCTAGGTGGCATAGAGTAGTAGTGAGTGCCCCCCTGCCTAAGTACCACATTACTGTGGTGTTGTCTGTTTTTACCAGCAAGACCACTGGTTCCCATTTTTCCTTGAAAGCCATCAGGCCTTTTTGCACTGCAATCAGCTCTTTCCAGTTGATGTGCCTGTTCTTGAACGGAGACTCCCATTTCCCCTGTGATTGGAAGTGTTGAACGTGAGCACCCCAGGCATACCTCTCAAGTGTACCTCATTATGAGGAACGCAACTCCTTTGGGGTCTTAAAAAGTTTATGTTCCTTAAAGTTTTTCAAAGTTCCACATTGAAAGACTCTGTCACACATTCAGTGTTAGGAATTTTTTTAAGTGAAATCCATTGTAAATAGAAATGAATCATATGAATTCATTAAAAGATCTTCTTTATAAGTAAAACCAGCATATTTTAACCATCCTATGACCTTCCTCGTTGAAGTTGTTAGTAAACCATTAGTATGTGTTCCAAATTTTGCCATTTTGTTCCACATTATGAGGGCTAGTGTTCCTCATTTTGGATATGGAAGGTTGAAAGCTATGACCCCAGGTTGTCTCTGAGGCATGTGTGGTGAGAGTTTCACCCTGGGGAGTGAATCTGAATGGAAGGCCCTGATTTTGGGCACATGCCTGTATCCACCATGCAAGCTCTTCTTTGAGACAAGGGAGCAGCTGTATCTTGGTCTTTAGGAACTGAAAGTGCTGACACCATGCACTTTTCAAGTACCACTGTAGTTTCCTCATGTGCAACCTGGCTAGGGGAATCATGAGGATGCAAGAGGCTATGTATCCCAGTATCCAGAGAAACTCCCTGGCTGAGATGGATTGTTTCTGCTGGATTGTCTGAAAGTAGTTGATCAGAAAAGAGGCCTTGTCTGGGGATTGGAAGGCTTTTTGAAGTGAGGTGTCCAGCAGTGACTCCAGGAAGACTATTCTGTTGACTGGAACAGTGTTGGATTTTTGCAGATTTATAGTGAAGCCGGGGACATCAGTATATCTTGGGTAAATTTCAGATCCCTGTGAAGCTTTGGCAGAATTGTGGCCTGTATCAGGCAGTTTCCCAGGAATGGGTAGATTTAGACCACTATGGTCCTGCAGAAAGCAATTGCAGGAACTAAGCACTTTGTGAAAACCCTTGGATCAGAAGACAAGCCAAAAGGCACTGCTGAAAACTGATAGTGACTGGAACTTGCTCTGAAGCAAAGAAAGTTTCTGTGTGATTCTTGGATTGGGATGTGCAGGTAGGCATCCTTTAGATCCAGGGAAACCATAAAAGCCTGAGGGGCTATCATGGGTAATAGTTTGTGAAGAGTCAACATTTTGAATTTTGGTACCTGGAGAAATTGATTGAGGATGGACAGGTCCAGGATAGGCCATCAACAGCCTTCTTTTCTGGAAACCAGGAATAACCTGGAGTAGAACCCTATGCCTTTTTGAAGATCTAGAAAGTACAGTTCTGTACACTCACCATAAATGTAGATGTTTGAGTGTATTCACTGTTGTAGTCATTACATTTGGGTTATCTGCTTGCAGGTAGCCCTCAGTCGGCCTGATTAACAAAGTCTTGGGTCCTGAGTAGGATGCTATCCCTTCTTCCATGACGTCAGGGATATAAAACATGCAGCCGAAGCCATTACATCAGTTTTTCTTGCCCCAGATGTCAGGTCCCCCTCTAATGGGAAGCAATTAAATATAAAGGTACAAAGATATACCTCCAACAAAAAAGCATATACACCAAAAATGCTTTTAAGCATAGTAATGGAAAGTAGAGGTATAGCCAAAAGAAGTTAGGGGGCTGGAGGGAGGGTAACCAGGACTGCAACATTGAATAAACTCAAACATCTAAATTTATGGTAAGTGTACACAACTGTACTATGTTCTTCGTGTTTCACTGATGCAGTCATTACATTTGGGCAGATTCCCAAAGCTATGGTTGGGGAGGAGGAATTTAGATAGCATTAGGGCCAGCTATAAGGCCCTGCAAGACTGCAGTGGCAAAGCCAGCTCTGGATTTAGAGAAAATTGGCAAATGATAATGCTTGGTGAGAGTATGTACAGAACTCCAGGTAGCAGCTTCTAGGATGTCGCTGGTAGGGATGCCTCTGAGAAAGGCTGTAGAGGTAGATGCAGCCCTGGAGGAGTGAGGTCTGATCCCCTGAGGGATAGGTTTTCCATGGTGCTTATAGCAGAAATGAATGCAATGGCTTATCCATTTAGAAATGGTTTGCTTTGAAATAGCCTTCCCCTCTGCCCCTGCAGCAAATGCCACCAGCAGTTGTTCAGATTTACTTTGAGGTTTAGTCCTGTCCAAGTAGAATCTAAGTTGTCTGTGCACATCTACAGAATGCAGTATCCATTCCACGTTATTCTGTGGATTGGGAAAGAAGGTTGGCAAATGAATGGACTGATTAAGAGCCACACTGGATACCACCTTGGGCATGAAGGATGGATTGGTTCTGAGGGACACCCTGTCCGCATGAAAGATGATGAAAGGCTCCACTGCCATAAGGGCCTGTAATTCAGATACCCTTCTAGCTGAAGTGATTGCTAAAAGTAAAGCTGTTTTCCAAGAAAGAAATTTTAAGTCTGCAGTAGCAGCTGGCTTGAAAGGAGGTAGAGTGAGTTACTCCAAGACAAAGTTAAGGTCCCAGGCTGGGGATGGAGCTCTCCTGGGTGGTCTCAAATTTTTGGCCCCTCTGAGGAACTGCTTGAGCAGTGGATGAGAGAAGAGGGGAGGTTCTGTGTTATAATGAGCTGAAATGGCTGAGGCATGGATTTTAATGGAGGAAAAAGACAGGCCCTTGTGAAGCATCTCAGTTAAGTATAGTAAAATCTGAGCTAAATCGGGCGCTGCTGTGCTCATCCCTTGAGACTGGTTCCAGGCACAGAATCTTTTCCATTTTTCAGCATAAGATTTTCTAGTACTAGGCCTCCTTGCCTCTAAAATGATATTCATCACAGGTTTGCTGAGGGATGGTAAAGGAGAGATGAAGTAATTAGCCAGGCTGCAAGGTTCAGTGTTAGAAGTTGAGGGTGCAGAATCTGGTTCTCCTGCTGAGACAGCAGGGAAGGAGTCTGAGGCAGGTGCCATGGAGATAACTGTGACACACTGCGCAAGAGGGGGTACCAGTGTTGGCGCGGACAGTCTGGAGCAATCAAAATCATCCTTGGTTTGTCCTGTTTGATTTTTAGTAGTACTTTGGAGAGCAGAGGCAGAGGGGGTAATGCATAGACTGATAGTTTTTTTCCAGCTGAAGGACAGAGCATCCACTTTCCAGGCTTGTTTGTGGGGAGTCCTTGTGCAAAATTTGTCCAATTGGTAGTTCTGGGGAGAGGCAAACAGGTCTATATCTGGGCTCCCCATTTGCTTGTCAACATGTTAAAAATCCTTGGTTCCAGTTCCCACTCGTGTGGGTCCATGATGTTTCTGCTTAGTCCGTCTGCCAGTGTATTTAATTTTCCTGGCAGGAATTGAGCTTGTAGGTGCACTTGGTAGCTCAAGGCTGTGTTCCACAATGCCATGGCTAGTCTGCAGAGGGGGTAAGAATGTGTACCCCCCCTGCTTGTTTATGTACCAAATAACAGTGGTTTTGTCCGTCTTTACCATTAGTTGTCCTGGAAGAATGTGGTCCTAGAAGACTGTCAGAGCATTCTGTACAGCTAAAATTTATTTTTGATTGATATGCAGGTGCATTTGACTTGGGTTCCATTTGCCCTGAATGCACTTCCCTGCCAGGTGAGTCCCGCATGCATAGTCTCATGCATCTGTTGTTAGGGTTTGGGCGGCAGGGGGTAGTGTGAAAGGTAGTCCCTTGTTTTGGTGGCAGGCCTCTGCCCACCAAAGGAACTCTAGGCGTAGGCAAGGTATGATAGGAATTAGAAGTTATGTACTCACCATAACGTTCCATCTGAGTAGGCGACTTCATTCGGATGCAACCTGTGGGTATCGGATCCAACCTCGGATCCGAGCTGGCAATTCAAAAGCTTAGGCTCCGAGCTCCTAGCTCCTCCCTCTTACCCATAACCCCTTGCCAAGCCCTGACTGACCTCAGATTGAGTTTGCCTCAAAATACTGACTACAGTACACGAAAACAGCATAAATACTCGCTCTATAAAGGTCAGGGGGATGGAGGGGGGGATGGTTGCATCCGAATGAAGTCGCCTACTCAGATGGAACGTTATGGTGAGTACATAACTTCTAAATCTGAAGTAGGCAGACTTCATTCGTCTGCAACCTGTGGGACAGAGTCCCCAGCTACCTGAATCTTGGGCGTCATGGAAGGATGTTTCGGAGCACCGCTGAGCCAAAGGATGCTCTTCCTCTAGAAACAACATCCACCTTATAATGAGAAATAAAAGTATGAGGCGAGGCCCAAGTAGCTGCAGCAGATATCATCCAATGATACACGGGACTTAAAGGCGGCTGACGTGGAAACTGCCCTAGTAGAATGAGCCGTAACCCTCTGAGGAGCAGGTCTACCTGAAGTGTCATATGCCTGCAGAATACAATTAGCAATCCACTTAGATAGTGTGACTTTAGATACTGCTTTACCCAGAGCAAATTTAGCAAATGCGACAAACAGCTGATCTGATTTCCTGTGACCAGCTGTTCTGTGAATATAAAAACGTAATTGTCTATGAACATCCAAGGAATGCAATTTGTATTCTCCTTTGTTTGAGTACTTGGGAAAAAACACAGGTAAATTGATTGATTGGTTAATATTAGATTCAGAAGAGACCTTAGGAAGAAAAGATGGATTGGTCCTGAGGCACACCCTATCAGGGAAGAAAGAAAGGTAAGGCGCCTTGACGCATAGAGCCTGAAGCTCAGACACTCTTCTGGCAGAAGTGATAGCTACCAAGAAGGCAGTCTTCCAGGAAAGGTACTTTAGATCTGTAGAAGCTGCAGGCTCGAAGGGAGGAGCAGTAAGGGCTTGCAGAACTAAAGACAAGTCCCAAGGTGGTACAACCTCCTTGACTGGAGGCCTCAACAAAAAAATCTCTTTGAGAAATGTTTTGCATAATTTCGCCGTCATAAGGGGAGCTGTCTCATGACCAATGTGATAATGCGAGATAGCTGCCAATTGTACCTTAATCGTGGAAGAACTTGCCCCTTGATGAAAGAGGTCTGTTAAAAAATCCAGCACCGCTGACATAGGTGCCGAGAAAGGATCCAAAGTTCTCTGTACCGCCCAAATAGAGAATCTTTTCCATTTACTCCGATAAACCTGCCTGGTGGAAGGTTTATGAGCTGCCACTAAGATGGCCTTGACCGGTGATGAGATACCGGGAGTCCTAATCAAGGATGGAACTGGAGCAGCCAAGCTGTCAACTTCAGGGTGCGCATATTGGGGACCGACATTCCCAGAGGGTGGGAGATGAGATCCGGAATTGGATCCAGAATCCAGGGTGGATTGATTTTGTGAGACCATACGAAGGGGAACCAAGGTTGACGAGGCCAGAACGGGGCAATGAGAATCATTCTGCTCCCCAAACTGTTGGCTTTCTGCAGAAGCCTCTGCATCAGAGGAAGTGGAGGGTAGGCATAAAGGAGACCGGGAGGCCAAGCATGCACCAGAGCATCTCGGAATTCCTGGTGGGGAAGCAGAGCGAAGAAATTGTCGCATTTGGCGTTTGAGGGAGAGGCAAAAAGATCGCAACAGGGTTGCCCCAGACGGCAAAAATCTTCTTCGCTACTTGAGGATTGAGAGACCACTCGTGTGGAGAAAGAATGGTGCGACTGAGCTTGTCCGCAAGGATGTTGGACTTTCCCGGAATGTGCGTTGCTACCAGAAAGCGTTTGGTGGAAATTGCCCATTCCCAGACTCTCATGGCCTCTCGACAAAGGGGTAAGACCTGGTTCCTCCTGTTTGTTGATATACCAGACTACCGACATGTTGTCTGTCTGAATCGCAATAGTCCCTGAAGGAAGAACGTGGTGAAGTGCTTGCAACGCTAGGAGCACCGCCCTCATTTCCAGGATATTTATATGCAATGACGTCTCTGTGGGATTCCACGTGCCTTGGACAATCTTTCCCGCAGAATGCCCCCCCCACCCGAGGCAAGAAGCGTCCGTGGTCACTGTGGCTCGGGGAAATGCAGCACAAAAAGGTCTCCCTGCCAGGGGCTCCGGAGAAAGTAGCCACCAAAGAAGGGAGTCCCTGCACGCCTTGCTGACCGCAATCGGAGCGTTGAGAGGGGAACAAAGAGGGGACCACTGAACCTGAAGGGTCCATTGAAGAACATTCGTAAGCGAGCATGAATGAGAAGCGGAATAGCTGCCGCCACAGAACCTAGGGCTCTCAGGACCGAAGCTGCAGTTGGAGATGGTTGCAGGACCGCTGTCACATGACACTTCAGGTTGGCAATTCTGTCTGGAGTGAGGAAGGCTCGCATTGATCTGGTGTTTAGTCTTCCTCCTATGAAATCTATAACTTGTTTTGGGTGCAGCAAAGATTTCTCCCAGTTGATCGTGATGCCCAGCCTTGGGGCCAGTTGAAGAAAGTAGTCTCTGGCTGAGCACAGACGATGCCTTGATGATGCCGTCAGGAGCCAGTCGTCCAGGTACGGAAAGACCTGTAATCCCTGGAGCCTCAGGTGGGCCGCTACCACCACTAGCACCTTGGTGAACACCCTGGGGGCTGAGGTGAGACCAAAGGGGAGGACCCTGAACTGATAATGACTGGCTCCCAGCCGGAAGCGAAGAAACCTCCTGGATGCCTGTCCATGCGAATGTGGTAGTACGTCCTTGAGGTCGATGGAGCACATCCAGTCGTTCTCCCTCAAGAGGGAAGTATAGATTGGAGGTGACCATCTGGAACTTTTGCTTGGTTACTGACAGGTTCAGCTGGGAAAGGTCTAAGATTGGTCTTAGGTCCCCCGTTTTCTTTGGCACCAAAAAGAACCTGGAGTAAAACCCTAATCCGGTTTGATCTAGGGGACGCTGGATAGCTCTTTTTCTAGCAGCTGTTCGATTTGACAGCTGCCGCCTCCCCTTGGTCGGGTGGAACATCTGGGAGGCTGCGAGATTTGGGAACCTTGAATAGGGGAATTGAATAACCTCTGGATATGACACGAAGCACCCAACGGTCTGTTGTTATGGACTCCCAAGAAGTCAGGTGCCTCGAAAAACGCCCCCCGACTGCCTCCAGAGACGGACAGCCGGGCAACCCTTCAGGGCTGCTGCGTGGGTCTATCAGAGAAAGGTTCTCTGGACCCAAAGTTGCTAGGAGCCCCCCTGCCTCTAGGACGACGACCTCCCCGTCCTCCTCTGCCACGGAAGGACTGGTTATCCGGAGCAGGCTGAGACTGCTGCGATTTCCGGAACCACATCTTCTTCTGTCCCTTTTGGTTCTTAGAGAAGGACCTCTGGGGAGCTGAGAAGCGGACTCCGACGGCAGACAGCGTCTTCCCGTCCTTTTCGCTCTGGACTAATGTTTCGCGAACAGTCTTGCCAAACAAGGCAGAACCATCGAAGGGGCATTCGAAGGTCGCCTTGAAGGGCTCTGCAAAATCACAGTGGCGGAGCCAGGCCTGTCGCCTGATGACTAGGCCTGCTCCGCTGGCTCTAGCGGCTCCCTCAGTAGCATGAGAAAGCAGCCGCAGACGTATTGGAAACTGATCTGAGAGTGGCCATTCGGTGGAGTATACCTGTTTATCCTCACTCGACATGGACTCGGGGAGATGCAGCGTATTCTTTAATCAGATCCGCTGCATCCTAATGACATGTGCCATGTAGTTCAGCGCTCTCAAAGAGAAGGTTGCTGAACTGAAAACTCGCTTCCCAATGCGATCCATCGAGCGGGACTCCTTGCCCGGAGGATGCATGGAGGGACTCTCCTGGGCCAATTCCCTCTTCGTGGCTGCAGCCATCATCATGGCATCTACTGGGGGGCCCTTGCTCCAGTGAGTGCGGTCCGCCGGAGGGGAAAGGATGCGGTCAGGAGGCTTGGGGACAGGCTCAACGGTGTCCGGATCCTTCCACGCTCTGATGGATATAAGATCCACCAGAGGGTCAGCAGGAGGGGACACCCAAGAGGTAGAAGGGCCCGCCTCGAATGCCTCCAAGAACACAGACTCGTCCGAGGATGCCTTGGGGGCAGACCACCCCCCCCGATCCTTAACATCTCCATAATGTCTCCAAATGAGACGTCCTCAGGGGGTGACCTAGGGGAGCCTTCCCCTTCATCCAAATCTGTGTCTTCAGTAACGGACTTGGGGGAGTCCATGTGCCTCCTTTTGCACTTACGCTTCCGAGGTACTTCATCGGGGGGGCTGTCCGAGGAGTACTCTTCAGCAGTTGGATGTTCCAAGGGAACCACTTGGGACATCGAGGCGGGCTGTCCCTGGGACCGGCTGGTGGGGGCCTGGCCCAACTGCAAGGGAGTGCGGGATGGAGCCGTGGCAGGGACCGGGGGTCCGGACGTCCTCAACAGTGCCATTTCCACTCGTGAAGGCCGAGGGGAGCCAGCTTCTCTAAACCCCGAGCCGACCCCCACTCGGATCCGACGCGGATCGGAGTCGGAGCAAACCGCCGGATCCGAGACCGTGTGCTCCGACCTGGACGGGCCGAAGACACACCAGCTCCCTCGGATCCGAGGCTCGGTCCTCGGCTCCGAGGCCGGGTCCGGCACCAAGCACTCAAGGGATGGGACGGATCCGAGGTGCGCCGACCTATCGGATCAGACCCACCCCGGATCCAAGTCTGCCCGGCGCCGACAGCTCCGAACCCGTGGTATGGGTCAGAGAAGGACCCAAAGGGCGAAAAGGTCAAGCCCTCCCGGATGGGGGGGGGCTAGGAGCACTCCCATTTGCATTTGGGCCTGGATGAATTTCCTCATCATCCGGTCCATATCAGCTTCACTCATGGAAAAAGTTGACCTGGTGGAGGCCACCGAAGCGGACCTAGAGAGCCGCCTCGGAGACCTCCTAGAAGGGCTAGCCTCCTCCTCCTCGGGTCCAGGAGAGAACCGAGGGGAGTGGAGCCGAGGAGGGGGAAAGCTAGAAGGCACAGGGGAGGCCCGCTTAGACGGAGGAGCCGAACTGGAAGTTTCGGCTCTCCGTTTGTGGTGCCTCTCCCTGTGCCTCTCCTTCTTCTCTCTCTCCCTAGATGACTCTTTCCCCTCCGGCAACTTAGAGGGAGGTTGAGTCCCAGCTGGAGGGGGAGAGCCCACAGCAACAGGTTGCTGAGTAGAAGGGGCAGAAGCCGAAGCAGTATCTGGAGGTAAAAGACCCGCCAGCACCAGCTTCGACCTCCGCTCCCTCAAAGCCCGGGGGTTGAACCCTGCACAAATGGTACAACCAGATGACAGGTGTTCAACCCCAAGCATTCTTGACGAGTGTGGCCATCCGCTGGGGACAGCTTATGGCCACACTGCATTAGAGAAAACAGCCTTATGGGCTTCAGACATAATAAACCCAGAAGGCCTAACACAACACACACACACTAACTACGCAAAACCCGAGAAATATTAACTAAAAAGAGAGAGGAAAGCCTAACACAATCAACACTAATAATATATGAAACAAAAATAGAGAATTTGTAAACTTTTTTTGTCAGACAAACTTATCTGTCACCAAAAAACGCCAGGAGCTCTAGAATCCGTAGCTACTTGAAAAGCGGCAAACGAAATCTGAGGTCAGTCAGGGCTTGGCAAGGGGTTATGGGTAAGAGGGAGGAGCTAGGAGCTCGGAGCCTAAGCTTTTGAATTGCCGGCTCGGATCCGAGGTCGGATCCGATACCCACAGGTTGCAGACGAATGAAGTCTGCCTACTTCAGATTCATTGTTTCTAGGTCTTGAGAATGTTGACACCATAGGCTTTTTAGATACCACTGTAGTTTCCTCATATGCAGTCTTGCATATGGAATTAGAAGAATGCAGGAGGCCATGAACCCCAAGGCTTGCAGTATTTGTTTTGCAGACAGCAGGGTTTTTGTGGTCACTTGTTTGAAATAGGTTGTCAAATGGATTTGTTTCTCTTGCATGAGGTAAGCCATCTGGGAAGTTGTATTCAAGCTTGCTCCCAGGAATATAATTTGTTGACAGGGTGCCAGGTGCAATTTCTTTTCATTTATGGTGTACCCCAGACAAGTTAGAACCCTTTGTACAAAGGCCAGATGATTCAAAAGTTCAATGTCCTGGCTTTCTGCCTGAATTAGACAATCGTCCAGGTATGGGTATATTTGAATATTTCTTTGCCTGCAAAATGCAATAACTGGAGCTAGGCACTTTGTGAATACCCTGGGCGCAGTAGATACGCCAAAGGGCAGTGCAGAAAACTGATAGTGCGTGTAGCCTGCTTTGATGTGTAGGTATCTTATGCAAGATTCCCTGATTGGGATGTGCCGGTATGCTTCTTTTAAATCTAGTGTTGCCAACCAGGCATCTTTGCCTAGCATAGGAAGTAATTGGTGAAGAGTCAGCATCTTGAATTTTGGAATCTCCAAAAAGGTGTTTAGAGAAGACAGGTCCAGGATAGGACACCATGAATTGTCTTTTCTGGGTACCAGGAAAAGTCTCGAGTAGAAACCTTGTCCCTTTTCCTCTTCTGGTACCAGCTGAACAGCCCCCATGCTTAAGAGAGAAAGTACTTGGTTTTGGGCCTCTGCCCACTGATTTGGGGGTAGGTACAGCCACCCGCTTGGTGTTGGCAATGTGTGGAAGTGAAATCTGCATCCCTGGGACATTATTTAAAACCCATTTGTCCTGGGTAATGAGTTCCCAATTCTTTGCATGAAGAGCAGTTTTTCCCCCCAAAGGGGCAATCAGTTGATAAGTGCTTGGAAATTTTAAAAGGAAGTCATCAAGACAGTTTATCATAGGGAGAGTCTTATTATTCCCAGATTTGGAAGTGGAGGCCCCCCACTACTTAGTTGTGTGTGTCCCCTGGGACTGAAACCTGGGGTTTTTGCTGTGTCTGGGTTTGGCTTGAGAAGACCTGGAAGGGGCTGGAAAGGACCAATTCTTAGAGGGCCAGTGCCTACTAAATCTAGGAGGCTGAACTTGTAAAAAATATTTTAACACTTTGCATAGATTTAGCTTTATATTCCATCTTTTTAAAAATGTCCTCAGCCTTGTTGCCAAACAGGCGGTCCTGATTTAAAAGAGCATCCAACAATTTAGCTTAACATGATCAGGCAAAGATTGCTCTTTAAGCCAAGCATACCTTCTGAGCACAGGCCCAGTAACAGCAGCCATGCAAGAGGCCTCTAATGAATCAAAACCACATTGCAAAGTATGTTTTCCAACTTGTTCAGCAGAATGCATTAAATCCTGTAATTCTTTATTTTCCACACAGTTAGGAATCAACATCATTTTCTGTTTAAGTAGTCCAATAACATGTTGCTGATACTTTAACATATGAAACTGGCAGTTTAAAGCCCTAATGGCCAAGGTTGCAGAAGTGTAAACCTTCTTACCCCATCTATCCAGGGCCCTGGAGCCTCTATCAGAAGAGGTATGATTTTTAGCAGTGGAAGCCTTAATGCCATTGGGCCCTGTGAAATATTCTCTGGATCTGCAATAGGATTTTTAAAAAGGAACTTGTGGGACTCAGGGACCCTGTGCTATCTGTCAGGTTTTCTGGGAGCAGGAGGCAGGGAATCAGGGGCCAAACTAGATTCCAAAAAAGCATCATCAACAATGTCTAGTACAGCAGGAATAGCTAAAGGCCTATGCTGAGGTAGGAGAAGGAAATCCCTAAGCCACTTTTTTGAATCAGAAAAATCCTGGCTTTCCCAGAGGAAATACTCCCTTAGAGTATGTAAGGATTCCCCAAAAGAAAAATCCTCAGGAGGGGAAGCAGGGGGAATGGAGTCCTCTGCATCAGAATCTTTATAAATAGATAAGGGCAAATCCAGATCATCAGAAGAATCAGAAAAAACAGAATCCTGATCAGAAGATTGGGTCTAAAAAGGAATTCTTTATCAAAAGGAGCATCAAGACGGTTATATTTTAACATGGTCAGGAAGAGATTGTTCTCTAAACCACGCATTCCTTCTAATAACCAAACCAGTGGCAGGTGGCCAGCTGGAAGTCTTCATAGCATCATAGCCACAGTGTAAGGAATGTCTAGCTATCTGAGAATCGGAGTGGCAGAGATCCAAAAGTTCTTTAGCAAGGTTTTTATCCTCTAGAGAAGAAACTTTTTGCTTAGCTTGCTGATATTTAATCATGTGAAACTGACAGTTGAGAGCCCTCATAGTAAGGTTGGCTGATGTATAAATATTTTTCCCAAATCTATCAAGGGCCCTGCTCCCTTTATCTGTAGATAAAGGGTTTCAAGAGGAACTGACTCTGGTTCCTTTGGGTCCTGGAGTGACAACATCTGTATCAGCGGATGGATTTTTGAAAAGGCACTTATGGGAATCCTGCACACTGTAGAACCTGCCTGGTTTTCGAGGAGCTGGGAGAAGTGAGTCAGGATTTAAAGAGGACTCCTGGAAGACATCCTCAACCACCTGTAAAATGGGTGGAATAGCCAGAGGTCTGTGCTTCCTAACCCTCTTTTTTAATTGAGGGTATTCCTGTGTCTCCCACTGTAAATGATCCCTCATAGCATGAAGAGTCTTTCCAAATGTGATATCCTCTAGAAGGGAAGCTGAGGGAAGACTCTCCTCTGAACCTGAATCCTCAGAAAATGTGAGGGAGGGTCCTTCTTCAGAACCAGACACCTCAAAGTATACTCCTCAGATTCAAAAGGGTCTGGGAAGGTTTCAGAGGTAAGATCCTTTTTCTTTTTACCTGGGGAGGCATCTCCAGATGCTTGCCTAGACCTAACTATACAGATCAGGTCCTCTGCTAGTCTGATTGTCCTGTTGGCATCCCTGAGAAAGGCAGCAGGTAGGCCTAGGTGAAGGCTCTGCAGCATTACTTTTCTTAGGAGTTGCTTTGGCCTTGTGCCCATCCAATCATCCTTGCACAAAAAGGGCAGGATGGACTGAACTGTGACCATTCTGAACTTTGACTTCTTCACAAATCTGTTCAGGTTGCTTAGCTCAAAACTGGTCTCAGGTCCCCTGTCTTCTTTGACACTAAAAAGAACCTTGAGTAAGTTTAGAATCCTCTTTGGTCTGGTGAGACCTCCTGGATGACTCTTTTGTCTAGCATATTTTGAATCTCCTGAGCTGCAGCTTCTCTCTGACTGAGTGGGATGTCGGGAAGCTTTCTTCTTCTGATTGGGGAATTGAGAAAAGTGGTCTGAAATAACCTCTGGATATTATTGTTACCACCCAAGAATCTTTTGTTATAGAAGCCCAGGCAGCTGGGTGCAAGGACAAGCGCTCCTGACTGCCTTCAGAGGTGAGCAGTCGGGCAAATCTTCAGGAGCGCTGAAAGGATCTATCTGGAAAGGAATCTCGGAAACCCTGATTTTTGCACCCTTCCTCTGCCACGAGGATGGTGTTTTCCACTTGAACTCCCTCCTCTGTCTGTAGAGGAGTTGTCCCCACATGAATCGCGGAAAGATCTCAGGGATTTATGGAAACACATTTTCTCGACTCCTCTTTGATTCCAGGAAAAGGATTGTTGAGGGGTAGAAAAGCAAATCACTATGACAGACAGCGTCTTTCCTTCCTGTTCACTGTGGGATTGCATTTCTTTCACAGAAGGGTCAAACAAGGATGTTTCATCAAAGGAAGCATTGATGAAAGAAGACTTGAAAGTCTCAGCAAAATTGCATAACCACTTCCAAGCATGTCTCCTAACGGCAATGCCTGAACTGGCAGTTCATGAGGTACCTTCTGCAGCATGGGATATTAACCTCATGGACACATTGGAGATGGATAACAGAGTGGCCAGTTGTGAAGATGATCTCTTATAGACCCTCTACAGACATGGACTCCAAGAGGGGTTTGGACAGCTGTTTGGTCAGATCCCTCTGCAGTCTCATAAAGTGGACTAAATAATTCAGGGACCTCAAGCCAAAGGTCACTGAAGCAAATATGCACTTCCCAAATCAGTTTAACACCCTCAGCTCTCTATTAGGGAGATGGACAGAGAAGCTCTGTTCTACTAGCTCCTATTTTGTGGCTGCTGCCACAACCAAAGCATCAACAGGGACTCCTCTGTTCCAGTGGTACCAACATTTTTTCTGGATGTCAGGGGATTGGTTTGACAGAGTAAAATTCCTTCCATACCCGGTGACAGACAAGGTCGATAAGCTTATCAACCGCGGGAGTCACTGAAGACATGGATGGGTCAAAACCATAAGCTTCCAGAAAAACTAACTCCTCTGGGGAGGGAGTATCTGAACACCATCCACCCTTTTGCTTAAAGGAAAACTCCACCTTAGAACTCAAAAAACATTTTTTTTCATTGTATCTTTGTTTTTGAGCTATTTTAATGCCTCAAAATCACTCCAAGTGCTTCTTTTACAATTTGAATGTATTTCTCTCAAAATGGCGGATGATGAGACCTGCCTTGGTAATGTGATCTTATTTTCTTGCTTTCCTTCCTTCTTCCCAGAATACATTTCAAGTCCTCTTTATATGACTCGCCAGACATAAGGAAGTGGTGCTGTTTTCTCATGCCATTAAAATATAATTGCAGGACTGTGAAGCACTGTTATCTAAACACACCTTCTGTAACAGAGCTGCTTCTATGTTTACCTGACTGAGCTAATTTATGTGTTTGCCAGAGCTTGTTCTATGCTATAAACAGCTGTTAGATACTTGCAGCAAAAGAAAGCAGATAAAAAACAGTTTTTGTAAGTGGAGTCTTTTGTAATCCTAACAAACTTGATAAACCCCTCCCCCACACACTCATGCTGAGGAGTGAAAACTCTCACTGCAGTAAATGAGCCTTGCTGTACATTTACAAGTGACAAGTAGTAGAACTCTAAACTTAGTCTGTCTGCTAATTCCCAATGCCTTCAGTGGGAGGATTTTTCTCTCTCATTAATGATGCAAACTTAAAAAGTGCTTTACTTGTTCCTTATTTATTTCTGTCATGTTCCCCACCTTTTTTCTATTTCATATTTATTTACACTTTGGTAACCAGGAAAGTGAACTGGTCCCAGTACCCTTTTCAGCCACAACTTAGGCTAAACTGGCAAAGATAACAATTATTAACTGCACTTATCAATACAAAGAAAAAAATACTGACATAAAGACATTCCCCTGGGTTCACTATCCTTCTGTGCAGGACTAGCTTAGTCCTGCACAGAAGCGGCCGTTTAGGAGCAGGACGGCAGCGCGCCATGCATATTAATGAAGGCACGATGCCTGAGCTTCTAATCTTACACGGAGCATGTAAGAGTGCAGGTGGTGTGTCTGAGAGCAGAGTTCTAAGAATATACACGCCCCTGCAATGAAGAACACCAGACAAGTCAGAAAAGAATGAGCGAGACCACTCATAGGTATAAGCATACCCCCAGCAACATCCTCCCACGTGTACAAGAGCAATAGTTAAAACAACAAATACAAAGATTTTTTTTTTTTTTTAATGAAACAGACTAAATTTAACCGTAGGTGCGCGGGTTTGCCCATCGCTTAGCTATGGTTAATGCAGCTTAAATGGCAGAAGAGGGTAAAAAGCAAGATATATGCAAATGAAGAAGTACAGCAATAGTGTAGTGGGCAGAGCATTCGCCTTATGAGCAGTCATTCCCGGTTCGAGTCCCACTGCAGCACAGTCCATTTTCCATGTCAAACCACTTTATGACCAATATTTTTAGTTGCATAACCTACTAAATAACAAATATTTGTGAACTGGAGTACTGCATTAAATGCAGATGTGAGGTGTCAGCGTCATCATGTTGCAAAGTCCACAGACAATACCTGTCCCCCATACAGTATATGTACACGGGAATCAGGGGTACAAATGGAAGGTAAATTGTGTAATGAATGATAACTCGATACAGCTTCCAAATCCCCCACCTTCCCAAGAGCCATTAGACATTACTGTCTAAAGTACTGCAGTGGTATGCGGGAGTAAGCACTAGTAAGTGGGAGTAAGCATATGTAAGCACTAGTAAGTGGGTTTAAGCCCGTTTGTGCGGGGGTAAGCAATACTGAAGCTAACTCTCTGTAAGCATATTTAACTGGAAGTTAGCCTTGCTTACCCACGTGCAAACCCGCTTACAAGTGTTTAAAAGTGCCTTAATCGCTCTGTATCCAACAGCTACTGTTCTACCCAGCAACAAAATAAACAGCCTTTGCAGGTCTTGAACCCAGGACCCTATACACTATAGTCACAGCAGTTAAACACTAAGCCATCACAGCAGTACATAAGATTGAGGTATCACCAAACAAATCCTCACTATAGGAAAATCAAACTGAACATGTGAAAGGAATCTGTATACAGTTATATGTTCTATATCCTACTACATAACATAAATATGTGAACTGGAGTACTGAAGTAAGCCCAGATGTGAGGTGTAATTGTAATGGAGTGGAAGTCCCCTATTAAACACAAGGACCCCATACAGTGTACGTACACATGAATCATGGATACCAGACATAAATATAACATGTAATAAATAATAAATCAATGCCAAAGAGCAAATATAATGCAAAGTAAATATTAAGCAACGTATACATGTGGACAACTGTACAGAAATACATACCGGATCGGTCGAGGCCCTGGTTAACAACGACCGCCACCAGTACTGTTGGCCAACAGGGTGCTGGCAGAAACTGGGCTACTGTTGGCCGAAGGAGGAGAAGAGGGGGAAGGCATGCCCGAAGGCAGGTAAAGGCTAGGACTGTGATAGTGAGGGTCGGAACTTTGAATGTTGGCAGTATGACTGGTATAGGGAGAGAACTAGCTGACATGATGGACCGAAGGAAGGTTGGTATATTGTGTGTGCAAGAAGTCAGATGGAAAAGGAGCAAGGCTAGGTGTATCAGAGGCGGTTTCAAATCGTTTTATCATGGTGTGGATGGGAGGAGAAATGGCGTAGGCATTATCCTGAAGAACGGTATGCTAAGAGTGTTTTGGAGGTGAAAAGAGTGTCGGACAGAGTGATGTTTATGAAGCTGGAAATTGATGGTGTAATGATGCATGTTGTTAGTGCATATGCTCCACAAGTTGGGTGTACGATGGATGAGAAAGAAAAAATTGACTGTAGCCAAGGGTGAAAGACTGGTTATTGGAGCAGATTTCAATGGGCATGTTGGTGAAGGGAACAGGGGGGGGATGAGGAAGTGATGGGTAGGTATGGTGTTAAGCAAAGGAATGCAGAAGGTCAGATAGTAGTGGATTTTGCGAAAAGGATGGACATGGCTGTGATGAATATGTATTTTAACAAGAGGGAGGAGCATAGGGTGACATACAAGAGTGGAGGAAGATGCACACAGGTGGATTATATCTTATGTAGAAGGGCCAGTCTGAAGGAGATTGGAGACTGTAAAGTGGTGGCAGGGGAAAGTGTAGATAGGCAGCATAGGATGGTGGTTTGTAGTATGACACTGGTGATCAAGAAGAGGAGGATGAGTGTGAGGGCAGCACCAAGGATCAAATGGTGGAAATTGAAAAAGGGTAATTGTGAGGTGATGTTCAGGGAAGAGTTAAGTCAGGCACTAGGTGGCAGTGAAGAGTTACCGAATAGCTGGGTAACTACAGCAGAGCTAGTAAGAGAGATGGCTAGAAAGGTGCTTGGTGTGACATCTGGAAAGAGGAAGGAGGACAAGGAGACCTAGTGGTGGAATGAAGAAGTACAGGAGAGTATATAGAGAAAGAGGTTGGCGAAGAAGGAGAAGTGGGATTGTCAAAGAGATGAAGAAAGTAGACAAGAGTATAAGGAAATGAGGTGCATGGCAAAGAGAGAGGTGGCAAAGGCTAAGGATAAGGCGTATGAAGAGTTGTATAAAAGGTTGGACACTAAGGAGGGAGAAAAGGACCTGTACCGATTGGCTAGACAGAGAGACCAAGCTAATAAAGATGTGCAGCAGGTAAGGGTGATAAAGGATAATGAGGGAAATGTACTCACAAGTGAGGAGAGTGTGTTAAGCAGATGGAAAGAGTACTTTGAGGGGTTGATGAATGAAGAGAATGAGAGGGAGAGAAGGTTAGATGATGTGCGGATAGTGAATCATGAAGTGCAGTGGATTAGAAAGGAGGAAGTAAGGATAGCTATGAAGAGGATGAAGAACGGAAAGGCTGTTGGTCCAGATGACATACCTGTGGAAGCATGGAGGTGTTGAGGTGAAATGGCAGTGAAGTTTTTAACTAGATTGTTTAATGAAACCTTGGAAAGTGAGAGGATGCCTGAGGAATGGAGAAAAAGTGTTTTGGTACCGATTTTTAAGAATAAGGGTGATGTGCAGAGCTGTAGTAACTACAGAGGGATTAAACTGATCAGTCACAGCATGAAATTATGGGAAAGAGTAGTGGAAGCTAGGTTAAGAAGGGAGCTGATGATTAGTGATCAGCAGTATGGTTTCAAGCCAGGCAAGAGCACTACAGATGCGATGTTTGCTCTGAGTGTGTTGATGGAGAAGTACAGAGAAGGTCAGAAGGAGTTGCATTGTGTCTTTGTGGATTTAGAGAAAGCATATGACAGGGTGCCTAGAGAGGAGTTGTGGTATTGTATGAGGAAGTTGGGAGTGTCAGAGAAGTATGTAAGAGTGGTACAGGATATGTTCGAGGGTAGTGTGACAGCGGTGAGGTCTGCGGTGGGAGTGATGGATGCGTTTAAGGTGGAGGTGGGATTACATCAAGGATCAGCTCTGAGCCCTTTCTTATTTGCAGTGGTGATGGACAGGTTGACAGACGAGATCAGGCAGGAATTCCCATGGATTATGATGCTTGCACATGAAATTGTGGTTTGTAGTGAGAGTAGGGAACAGGTGGAGGAGACCGTGGACAGGTGGAGATATGCTCTTGAGAGAAGAGGAATGAAGGTCAGCTGGACTAAGACAGAATATATGTGTGTGAATGAGAGGGAGGATAGAGGAATGGTGAGGATGCAGGGAGCAGAGGTGGCGAAGGTGGATGAGTTTAAGTACTTGGGATCAACAGTTCAGAGTAATGGTGAGTGTGGAAGAGAGGTGAAGAAGAGAGTACAGGCAGGATGGAGTGGGTGGAGATGAGTGTCAGGAGTGATTTGTGACAGACGAGTACTAGTAAGAGTGAAAGGGAAGGTCTACAAGAGGGTAGTGAGACCAGCTATGTTATATGGGTTGGAGACAGTGGCATTGACAAAAAGGCAGGAGTTAGAGCTTGACGTGGCAGAGTTGAAGATGTTAAGATTTGCACTGGGTGTGACGAGGATGGACAGGATTAGGAATAAGTATATTAGAGGGTCAGCCCAGGTTGGAAGGTTTGGAGATAAAGCCAGAGAGGCAAGATTACATTGATTTGGACATGTGCTGAGGAGGGATTCAGAGTATATTGGGAAAAAGATGCTAAGGATGAAGCTGCCAGGTAACAGGAAAAGAGGAAGGCCTAAGATAAGGTTTATGGATGTGGTGAGAGAGGACATGCAGGTGGTTGGTGTGACAGAGCAAGATGCAGAGGACAGGAAGAAATGGAGACAGTTGATCTGCTGTGGCAACCCCTAATGGGAGCAGCCGAAAGAAGAAGCTAAGCATTGCACAGGCAAGCTTAGTAGGTGCAAGCAATGTGTAGGCCAGCTAACTCAATTTGCCCAGTGGTATACCCCTCTAAGCAATGCCAACCTTAGGTAAGCAGGTTTGCCCATAGCTTAGCCTTTTCAAAATCGTCCAATCACAGCAAAGTGCGGGAAATTGTCCGTATTTAAACCCAACAGGCGGGAATACATCTCATAACTGGTTGTAGCTTCCCCTTGCAGGCACCATGTCTGGAATGGGAGAGGGAGTGCACCTTCAGGCGCAGCGCTGGGGCAGCCAGGAGTCCAGAGTCATGGCAGGACTCCTTGTCAAAGACCATAAGCAGAGACTGCTGCAGGGCCAGTACCAGGGTTCCCAATATAAAGCGGAAGCCTGGGACCATCTCACTCGTGAACTCACCAGTGCCACTGGCATACCCCGAACTGGTGAGCAGGTCAGGCATCACTATGCTGACCTGAAGCGGCGAAAGGGGGATCTCTTGGATCAGTGGATCTAAGAGGCTAGGAGGACAGGGCAGGTCCCGGTAGTGTGTAAGTATCACTCCACTACCTGTTTAATAATTGCCAGGTCATGTATATTATGGATAGGTATGGCTAAATATTCCTCTTATGTCTTTCACAGTGGCAAGTGAGTGGGCTGTGAACCAGGAGACCCATGGCTGTCGCTTGGAGAGGTTGCGACGCGTGGCAGGTTAGTAATACTCTTGTATGTACTGTCATATGAAATAAATCTGACTGTATTAGTAAGTCAATTGCCTGTATAAAACCTGTATTGTTTAAGGCAAGTACTGCATACACCAGAGAATATGGCAGGAAGAGTCTCATATAGGATGTATGCAAATAAAAGCATAATAGCCTAACAATGAAGGTCTAACGGCTGTACTGCATGTGTTTACTCTGGTATCATATGGTAATGTAGATTTGCAATCACTTAATAGTACTGTTGTATTAAGCACTGTTATCCATACTGTGCAACATAAATTAAAAATGTGTAGGAATGTCTGTATATGACTGATGTCATCCCCAGAGGTCAGCTAGTACAAATGGGAGAGAGACAGACAGAAAACAGTGAAAAGATGGACAACAAAATCCAAATAGCACACACAACTGAGATGTGAACTGTTGTATTTTTAGCACACACAGCCATGGTTCAAATCCTGGGAGTGGTAGTAGTCTGCATACAGAATCATACCCCACAACTGTACAGATATGTCCAGAATGACCAGTAAATTGGCCCATATCTGCTGCCTGTCACTGTGTCTTCCTGGGAAATTAGTGGGATGATCCCAGACGTATCAGTTGCAAACAAGAAATACAACTGATTGTCACACATCTACAAGAACAAACCTGTCACTTTAGCAACTCCCCAAACTGTTATGAAAGTAATAAGCCAAGTATGCGCCATCTACAGCCCCATGTTGTCAAGCTGTGACTGGAGTGTATACAGTAACAGAGTGAGATGTAAGTGCATAATACTGATGTAAAACTGGTATGTTGTGTGGCAACAGTCAGGTAGTGCTAACAAACATTGCTCCCACAGGTCCGTCAGATATGAACACTGTGCCCAAAAATAAAAGAGTAATACTTTGTACTGGTACTGTTTACTTTGGTATTGTATGGCATTGTTAGTGTTGCAGTTGCTCTGAATAATAAGGTATTACTCATCACTGTCACCCACACTCTGCTACATAATATAACTGTCTAGGAAATCCTGTATAAGAGTGATATAATACAAGGTCAGAATGTAAAACCGCAGGAGAATTATACACAGAAATCAGATAAGAGATATACAGCAATATCCATATAGCACACACAACTGTGATGGACAATGTTTTAGTGTTAGCAGACACAGCTATGGTCTGAATCCTGGGAGTGGAAGTAGGCTGCATACAGAATCATACCCCACAACTGTACATATATGTCCAGAATGTCCAGTATATTGGCCCATATCTCCTGCCTGTCACCCTGTTACCTTGGGAAATCAGTGGGGTGATCCCAGATGTTTAGGCAGCAGACAGGAAATACAACTGATTGTCACTCATCTATAAAAACAAACCTGTCCACTAGCAACTCCCCAAAATGTTATGAGAGTATTAGGCCAAGTATGTCCCATCTACACCCCCATGTTGTCAAGCTGTGACCAGAGTGTGTACAGTAACAGAGTGAGATGTAAGTGCATAATACTAATGTAAAGTCAGGTACTTTGTGGGGCAACATACAGGTAGTGCTAACAGACATTGCTCCCACAGGTCCATCAGATATGAACACTGTGCCTAGAAACATAAGCTTGATACCCTGTACTGGTACTGTTTACTCTGGTATTGTATGGCATTGTGAGTGTTGCAGTTGCTCTAAATAATAAGGTATCAGTGATCACCGTCACCCACACTGTGCTACATAATATAACTATCTAGGAAATCCTGTATAAGAGTGTTGTAAGTTACTAAAGGTTGAAGAGGGCAATAGTCTACATATGTCCCGGTTCACTTGCATGTGGTCAAGACATGGCCAGAGTCTGTGCAAAAGGAGATGGACAGATATGTGCATAACATCAACCTGGAATCTGGGAGTATATGTAGAAACAGTTAGTGTTAACAAGCAATTCCTCCACAGGTATATCAGGTAAGAGGTGTATACTGCAGGTAAAACCAGTCCATGTATATAGCTGTCGACAGCCATATCAATGTCCAAACTAAGGCAATAGGGTAGTGTAGTAATACTTGTAAGGTACAGATAACAGCACTGACTAGGAAAGTAATGTGAACTACAGGAATATACTAGTTGTTAATTTACATCTCCCCCCCCCATATCTCCAATAATACATTAAATACCCACCTCAATCGGTACGTGATGACTCCATTGTAATGTTGGGACATATGTCCTATTGTTTGATAATTATTTAAATCTGTTTCTATGCATGTGCTATGTTGAAATACCCCAACATTGGTGGCATGGTGCCATCAATGTACCTGCATGCTGTTATTACCACTGTGGTCCTATATATGAATGTGTTCTGTTTGCTATGCAACTGTTCCATATCTAGTGTCTGGGTTAAGGGGAATATCTATGCATGCTGTTATACCTAATCCTGGAATGTGTTGACTATTACTAACCCACATATGTTGATAAACCATAAACACCATAGCACATATCGGAATGCGGGTCCCAGCGGACCCACCTGTCCCACCTCAGATGGCCTTGGCACCGGGCAACAGCATGTCTGGGACCCAACCCAGGACCTCCTTGTCTGTTAGTCCTGTAACACCTTCGGGTGGAACAGCCTCAGGGGATGGGACTCACCTCCCCCGGGAGTGGGCGCGGACAGAAACCTGTCACCTATCGCCAGGCCCGGGTCGTGGTGGGTAGCAAGCTCCGCAGGGAAGTCACAGATCTGCTACGTCAGTTCAAGGGCCACGTGTCGTGACTAGAGGATTGGCCTGGCTCTCCAATTCAGCCCCCAGCACAGCTACCTTCAGGGCTGTAAAGGCGCAGTGGTGACTGCCCATGGGTGGGGACCTCAGTCCCACTGTTTCCACTAGGGTCTCATGGGCTTCCAATTTCCTAACACCTCTCCCCATCAAGGTGTTTACCCCCCACATGTCATATACTGCCCCTTTATGCATCTGGTTTGTCTTGTCTGTTAACCTACCCAACCTACATCCCCAAATATACCTACTATCCCTCCCCAACATCCCACTCTCACCTGAAAAAAA